>NC_090922.1:375665480-375969369 GCF_040938575.1 Ambystoma mexicanum
GCTCCATCAGCCTTTCTGGGGGGACAATGGAAGTGGCCACCCTATCCATGGCCTGAGCCATCATCTCTGATGATGCTGCCTGTTGGGTTGCCATACCGTATATGGATTGCTCCCATGCAGTATTGCCAGGTGGCGTACCGCCACCACGTCGGCGGGCACCACACCTGTCTGGGGCAAGGCGAACTGTACCTTGCTGTGCCGGCACTGCCTGAGGCTGCATGACTGCATTCCCCCTCTGATCTGCTGGCCCAGGAACAGGATCAGATGTTGCGGAGTGTGACCCTGCATCCGTAACCACCAAAGGCGGACGTGCCAACACTGACATCCCCATTGAGGGTTCTACCCCTGGTGCAGGTGGGTCGGACAGAACAGAATCCCTCCCAGGAACACTCACCTGCGACGGCACATAGGTCTCATCATCTGAATCGACACCTGAATACAGCTCGGGGGAGGTGTAACCAGAGACACCCCTTGAGAGCATGACCTGCAGCAGTTGTGGGTTCTCACCCACCACCACACCACGTCCCTCACTGGTGGTCGGTCGGCCCTGAGACCCCTCCTGGGTCTGCACCATCTCCACAACCCCAGCAGTATCAAGTGCGTCATCCCCTGCAAAGACATGAAAGAAAAGAAATGGAAACAGGCATTAGCACTATGGCACACAATTAGGGCTGAGAAGCTACAGAACCAGTACTTGATTGACACATGTCCAACATGACTAAAACCCTCCCATGCATGCACCGTCACTGCGTATGAAGGGGAGGCAAATGGCACACATTGATGACACCAAGATGGAAGATTAACACATTTGCTGCATGCTGCCTAGCAGTGGCATCACACATTGGCCTGTGATTGGCAGGTCAAATACACATGCCATTACACAGATGTCATGTACCATAGCCATAAAGTGAAGAGGGAGAGGAGGGCACCACTTGTTCATTCAGTCTAGTTTGCTCATGAAATTGTTTTTTTAATTGAAATAGTTCAAATGTTTAACCTGGAGCTGCCAGTCCAAAATGGTCCTATAGCACAGGGACATGTCTAAACAAATGATATCCAGGAAACAAAGTCAGTCCACTTTACCATAGCCATGTCAGACATGCGACAATAGGACTGAGAAATGCCTAGTAAAAGTGGTGGAATGCAAACAATCTGCCTGAATAAACAGAGAAAAATAAGCAACAATGTTGTGGCAAGATGACACTTCAAGGGCAACTGGCGTTGTGTTGGGCTAGATGTCTACTGTCGACAGAAGGGATACTGCTATACCCAAATGCTGGTTCGCAGAATGTATTGGATGAAGCACATGGGTGACCCAAACCACTCAGGCACACACACCCTCACCTGGCACCCAAACAGAAGCCCTCACACACACACCATGCACATGGATGACACACACATGCATGCGCACTCACCGGACAATGCCTCGTAATCTGGCAGTTCTCCCACGCCTTGGATCTGTTCCTCCGTGACGTAGGTCCCAGCAACATGCTCATGTGGAGTGAGTTCTATGTCCTCTGCTGGAGACCCACCTCCAGTCACTAGAGTAGCGGCATGACTTGAGGCCAGCTTATTATTTGCCCTGCGCTTCAGGTCATTCCAGTGCTTGTAGCATTCAGTAGATGTGCGCCTCATGATTCCAAGGGCACTTATGATGTCCGCGATGGTCTGCCAGTGTGCCACACGTTGTGCAGGTGTGGTCATGGATCCTGCAATAATCACCATTTCGCGGTCATGTGCTGACACACACTCTACAAGTGCATTCAGTTCGCCTCATTGAAGCTGGGCTTCCTTGACGGGCCGGACTGTGTAGCCGTGTCTGGGGCATCAGCCTCTATTGGACGAGCACTCTTCCTCTTCCGCTTGGAAGGTGGTGGGGATCCTGAGTGTCCTACGCCACTCTGGACACTAGGGGCAGGAGCCCCGGTGGACTCTGTACTAGGAGTGTGGGATTGCACACTCAGCATGGGAGTTGGTGCAGGCATTAGCTCAAGTGTGATGGTGTCAGGGGGAATGTCAGCAGGATGGACTAGGACTGACACTGTCCTGGCTGGGTGTGTGAGAGGTGGGGTGGATGGAGCCGCAGCTGCCCCTGCAGCCTCCCCATCCTGCCTACTCGGGGCAGCAGATGATCTAGCTGCCCCTGATCCACGTGGCCTGATGACACCAACGTGCACCGGTGCACGTGGCCTAGACCTGCCGACCTGGAAGTCAGCCATGGAGTCACCCTGTGCCAGGTCTGGTGCCACAGTGGGCTGGTCCAACAAGGGCTGAGTATGGATGGTGTCAGCCACGTTACCCTCAACCAGGGGGGGGCATGGGTGTCCGTGACTGGTCCTCCACACATGGGGGGCTAGGGGCACCCTACAAGTCACGGCCACATCCCCTACGGGATCCACGAAAAGCACGTACAAGGAAATGGTGTTCTACACGTACCTTTTATACACACGTCACAGACGCGCATACGCGCTGAGGCCATTTCCACCAATTACACGCTTTGACACTCGGACGTGTATTTTTTTTTTACACGCGCCATTCTCAACGGCCATGCGCGTGACGTCATAGGCGCGCCTGGGGGCCTTTGGGCCAATGAATTAACGTACGTGTGCTGACGCGCTTACGCGCTAATGGCCTTTCCTCGAATTACACGCAGATTTTCACATGCCGAATCACTCTGTATCAAGCTGGCCACGCTTAAGCACACGGAAGACCACGCTCCTGCCCAGAAGGCCGAATCACTGCCCCCCAGAGCCCCGAGCACGCTCCCACCTGCCATCTGCGGCTGCCTGACTGCCTGCTGCCCACGTGTCCTGCCATTTGCTCCCTGCACATCAGCCAGGGGTGCTGTTGCTGTGACCACCCCTGCTGCAACCGAAGACTCCCGACTGGGATACCATCGCTCCACAGCCCAGCCCCAGGACCCAGTTGCCCACCCACTCCTGCCTCTGGCGATGCCATGTCGGCACTGCAACATCTGGCACCAGTGGCAACCCCCGGCCAGAGAGGCAGAGGGGCACCAGCTTCACTGCCACCGAAGTTGGTGTCCTGGTGCAGCATGTCCTGGGGCAGTATGATGCCTTCTTCGGAAGGTTGCGCGCCGACAAGGAAGGACAGACTCGGATCTGGACGGACATTGTGACTGCCATCAACGCGGAGGGGGTGGCAGTCCGACTATTCCATCATGTGAAGAAGCGCTGGGAGGACTTCAGGTCCAGGACCCTCAAGAAGGCGCCTCCTGAAAGCAGCGGATGCTAAGGGGCGCCGGGGCCACTTGTCGGAAGATCAAATGAGGGTCCTGGAACGCATATCCCCAGCGCTCCACGTCCAGGTCCTTGAGAGGCAGACCCATCTGGAGTTGAGCGGTAAGTGTACATGCATACTGATTGTAAGCTGTGCGTGTGGTGGTGTTGCACATGGGTGTTTTATGTGGCCAAGTATGGGGGGGTACTGGACCGTGACACATGCAAGGGCTCTCATGTGTGACACATGGATGGTGCTTGTGTGTGTAGGCTTGCATGGCAAAG
The DNA here is from genome assembly GCF_040938575.1 of Ambystoma mexicanum. Taxonomy (NCBI): domain Eukaryota; kingdom Metazoa; phylum Chordata; class Amphibia; order Caudata; family Ambystomatidae; genus Ambystoma; species Ambystoma mexicanum. The sequence goes on from NC_090922.1 coordinate 375,669,005, forward strand.
GATGTGGAAGAATGATTGGCAGGTGTGACATGGATGCCGATCTGAACACTGCGACAGTTGGCGGAGGTGTACACATGCATGCGGGTGTGGTGGTGTGTGTGCATGTGTAGTGCACTCCCTGTGTCGCATGTGATGTCTGGCTAACCTTTGCCTGCTCATGCTGTTGTATGTGAATGGATGGTGCTGGCTGTTGCGATATGGCTGTGGTATAGCTCATGTGTGCAAGTTGAAATGACATGTGTGTTGGGGATTGTGATGCCATGCCTGAGGTTTGCCAATGCCACTCATGTACAACTGTCATGTGTTTATGAGTCCAATATACAGTGCCCTGATGCCTGTGTTTTATTTCTCCCTGTCTGCAACGTCAACTGATGAAGAGGGCGGAGAAGGTGCTGTGGAGCACAGCAGCAGGGGTCGCACCACCAGCCGGAGACGCAAGGCGCGGCTCCCCTCCCAGGTCGTGATCTCGTCAGGGAGTGAGGAGTCCGGTGCCGCGTCCGAGGCCGCAGCTGCCGAGGGGAGGTCCAGGAGGCAGAGGTTGGAGTTGGACTCCTCGGCAGCAGAAGGGGCAGCTGGGACCCCACAGGGCCCAACGGAGGAAGATGGCAGGGAGTAATCCAGGTTGGTGGGGGGTTTGGTGGAGGAGGAGGCCGTGCAAGCAACAGAGGCGGGGTCTGGAGGTGGGGATTCCACTGGTGCTAGTGGTGCAGTGCAGGACCAGGGACAGGTGGCAGCACAGGCCGCCGCGGAGGTGCCTGTGTGCAATCCTGTCCCTGCTCCTGTCACTGCATCATCTTGCACCAGCAGGGATGCCTACCTCCAGACCCGTTCTCAGGGAGGGGATTGGCTTACACCAACTGGCCTTCCTCTCCCTGCGGATGTGGTTATCCTGCAACAGGTTGAGCCTGTCCAGGGTTGGTGGCGTTGCGTCAACGGGCCATGCGAGCTGACCTGCAGTCTTTCCATGATGAGACTGCACGTCTTCTCGCATGGCTCGTTGACCGCGTTGACCCACTGGGACAGCTCACCATGGCCAGATTCCTCCGTTCCTAGACCTTGTTCCGACCCCCTCCTCAACGGAACCCCCTATGCCCCAGTCGTCCTCCATGCCATCTTCCCTCCCATGTATCACCTGGGTGCCCTGTGGAGCTGTCTCTGACCGTGCGGGAGTCGGACGTCCAGCAGGGGTGGCCACATCAACAACTGCACCCCAGCTGGAGGAGGATGTGCAGGCACCATCGGACAGGGCACATGGACAGCAGCAGCAGCAGCAGGAGGCTATAGGTGGGAGCCACGATGGCTCGGGGCATTCGACATCGGAGGGGCAGGCATCGGCCAGAGGACCCAGGACGGGAAGTGTCTTCCGTGTGGCAGCGGTTGGGCCACTCCATAGATGTGGAGCGGCAGCGGGCAGAAGAGGCACAGCTCACGATGGTCAGGGCGGAGAACTCCATGCGGAGGGCCCTGAGGCGGGCCGAGTGCCTCGAGGCAATCCGCAGGGAGTTGGAGGAGAACATGTCATCGTCCCTGCGGACCCTCGGGGCCATGGAACAGGACCGCCTCCGGGACATTGAGCAGTAGTTCGATGATGCCCTGGCCCGCAAAATACAGAAGTGAGCCGTTGGACTAGCCCGCTGCCATTGTATATAGTTAATTAGTGTTAGGTTTTATTTATTTTTTTTAATTTGGGGTGCTTGGACTATGCCCCCTTTTTTGTATATAGTTATTAGTTAGGTGGGTTTTATTGTAGGTTTCATTTACATCGTTGGGGTCATGGACCCTGGATTTGCTCTTTGTACATAGTTTGACAGTGGATTTGTGGCCTTCATCTTTTATTATTTTTTCACCATGGAGCAATGGATTTTCACTTTACTTTCCCGTTGGATTTCCTTTGTTGGACAGTGACTTTGGACACAATTTCTTTACGGTTATTTTGGATTCCCATTTTCATTATTTATTATTTTTGTGGACATGCTGCATTTTGATTTTTGTTGCCATTATTGTTTGTTTTGATTTCATTCACTTCATTTACACTGTAATACATTTTTGTTTCTTACTTCAATGTGTCGACTTCTCTCATTGGTTTCATGCCTGTCACAATGTGGGTTTTCACAGTCATGTGTTGCCATTGTGTGGGTCTGACGGACTTGTATTCATGCGCATACTGCTTATTTGTTATCTATCATGTAATGGGTATTTCAATTTTGAATGGATGTAAAGCTTGGTTGGGTGTTTGGACTGAGGTGGCGTGGGATTTGGGTGGGCATAGGATCCTGGGATCTGGATTGTGATGACGTGTTGGCTGGGGGACATGTGTGGGGGCCTGCTGGCAGGTGCCCTGCACTGCTGGGGGATGGGGGTGCAGGGGGATATGTGTGGGGGCCTGGTGGAGGGGGCCCTGCACTGCTGGGGGTGGGGGTGCAGGGGGACATGAGTGGGGGCCTGGTGGAGGGTGCCCTGCACTGCTGGGGGGTGGGGGTGCTGGGAGACATGAGTTGGACATGAGTGGGGGCCTGGTGGAGGGTGCACCACAGTGCTGGGTGGTGGGGGTGTAGGGGGACATGAGTGGGGGCCTGGTGGAGGGTGTCCTGCACTGCTGGGGGGTGGGGGTGCAGGGGGACATAAGTGGGGGCCTAGTGGAGGGTGCCCTGCACTAATGGGGGGCGGGGGTGCTGGGAGACATGAGTTGGACATGAGTGGGGGCTTGGTGGAGGGTGCACCACAGTGCTGGGGGGTGGGGGTGCAGGGGGACATGAGTGGGGGCCTGGTGGAGGGTGCCCCTGACTGCTGGGGGGTGGGGGTGCAGGGGGACATGAGTGGGGGCCTGGTGGAGGGTGCCCTGCACTGCTGGGGGGTGGGGGTGCTGGGAGACATCAGTTGAACATGAGTGGGTGCCTGGTGGAGGGTGGACCACAGTGCTGGGGGGTGGGGGTGCAGGGGGACATGTGTGGGGGCCTGGTGGAGGGTGCCCTGCACTGCTGGGGGGTGGGGGTGCAGGGGACATGAGTGGGGGCCTAGTGGAGGGTGCCCTGCACTGCTGGGGGGTGTGGGTGCTGGGAGACATGAGTTGGACATGGGTGGGGGCCTGGTGGAGGGTGCACCACAGTGTTGGGGTGGGGGTGCAGGGGGACATGTGTGGGGGCCTGCTGGCAGGTGCCCTGCACTGCTGGGGGGTGGGGTTGCAGGGGGACATGTGTGGGGGCCTGGTGGAGGGTGCCCTGCACTGCTGGGGGGTGAGGGTGCAGGGGGGCATGAGTGGGGGCCTGGTGGAGGGTGCCCTGCACTGCTGGGGGGTGGGGGTGCTAGGAGACATGAGTTGGACATGAGTGGGGGCCTGGTGGAGGGTGCACCACAGTGCTGGGTTGTGGGGGTGTAGGGAGACATGTGTGGGGGCCTGGTGTAGTATGCCCCACAGTGCTGCGGGGTGGGGGTGCTGGGAGACATGTGTGGGGGCCTGCTGGCAGGTGCCCTGCACTGCTGGGGGGTGGGGGTGCTGGGGGACATGTGTGGGGGCCTGCTGGCAGGTGCCCTGCACTGCTGGGGGGTGAGGGTGCAGGGGGACATGAGTTGGACATGAGTGGGGGCCTGGTGGAGGGTGCACCACAGTCCTGGGGGGTGGGGGTGCAGGGGGACATGAGTGGGGGCCTGGTGGAGGGTGCTCCACAGTGCTGGGGGTCAGGGGTGCAGGGGGACATGAGTGGGGGCCTGGTGGAGGGTGCCCTGCACTGCTGGAGGGTGGGGTTGCAGGGGGACATGAGTTGGACATGAGTGGGGGCCTGGTGGAGGGTACACCACAGTGCTGGGGGTAGGGGTGCAGGGGGACATGAGTGGGGGCCTGGTGGAGGGTGCCCCTGACTGGTGGAGGGTGGGGGTGCTGGGAGACATGAGTGGGGGCCTGGTGGAGGGTGCCCCTGACTGGTGGGGGGTGGGGGTGCTGGGAGACATGAGTGGGGGCCTGGTGGAGGGTGCCCCACAGTGCTGGGGGGTGGGGGTGCAGGGGGACATGAGTGGGGGCCTGGTGGAGGGTGCCCCTGACTGGTGGGGGGTGGGGGTGCTGGGAGACATGAGTGTGGGCCTGGTGGAGGGTGCCCCACAGTGCTGGGGGGTGGGGGTGCTGGGAGACATGAGTGGGGGCCTGGTGGAGGGGCCCCTGGATGCAGGGGGGTGGGGGTGCTGGGAGACATGAGTTGGACATGAGTGGGGGCCTGCTGGCAGGTGCCCCTGACTGCTGGGGGGTGGGGGTGCAGGGGGACATGAGTGGGACATGAGTGGGGGCCTGCTGGCAGGTGCCCTGCACTGCTGGGGGGTGGGGGTGCTGGGAGACATGAGTTGGACATGAGTGGGGGCCTGGTGGAGGGTGCACCACAGAGCTGGGGGGTGGGGGTGCAGGGGGACATGTGTTGGTGGGCAGTAGTGCAAGGTGACATGTGGGTTGGCTGGGGGGCATGGGCATGGTGGATGGGCTGCCTGCGGGACATGCGCAGGGTAGTCCCCTGTGGTGTGGGCCGCCTGCAGGGGCCGTGGAGGGTGTAGAGGGAACACCTGGGAGGACCCACACGGGCAATTCACGTGTAGTGCTCTCCGCGCACCCCTGAAATACACGTACCCTGATGGAATCGCGTGTGATACTTCCCGCGCACCCCTGAAATACACGTACCCTGATGGAATCGCGTGTGATACTTCCCGCGCACCCCTGAAATACACGTACCCTGCTGCTTTTGCTGTGATACTTCCCGCGCACCCCTGGAATACACGTACCCTGATGGAATTGCGTGTGATACTTCCCGCGCACCCCTGGAATACACGTACCCTGATGGAATCGCGTTTGATACTTCCCGCGCACCCCTGAAATACACGTACCCTGATGGAATCGCATGTAATACTTCCCGCGCACCCCTGAAATACACGTACTCTTATGGAATCGCGTGTGATACTTCCCGCGCACCCCTGAAATACATATACCCTGATGGAATCGCGTGTGATACTTCCCGCGCACCACTGAAATACACGTACCCTGCTGCTTTTGCGTGTGATACTTCCCGCGCACCCCTGGAATGCACGTACCCTGATGGAATCGCGTGTGATACTTCCCGTGCACCCCTGAAATACACGTACCCTGCTGCTTTTGCGTGTGATACTTCTCGCGCACCCCTGGAATACATGTACCCTGATGGAATCGCGTGTGATACTTCCCGTGCACCCCTGAAATGCACGTACCCTGTTGCTTTTGCCTGTGATACTTCCCGCGCACCCCTGAAATACACGTACCCTGATGGAATCGCGTGTGATACTTCCAGCGCACTCCTGAAATACACGTACCCTGATGGAATCACGTGTGATACTTCCCGCGCACCCCTGGAATACACGTACCCTGATGGAATCGCGTTTGATACTTCCCGCGCACCACTGAAATACACGTACCCTGCTGCTTTTGCGTGTGATACTTCCTGCGCACCCCTGGAATACACGTACCCTGATGGAATCGCGTGTGATACTTCCCGCGCACCCCTGAAATACACGTACCCTGCTGCTTTTGCGTGTGATACTTCCCGCGCACCCCTGGAATACACGTACCCTGATGGAATTGCGTGTGATACTTCCTGCGCACCCCTGAAATGCACGTACCCTGCTGCTTTTGCGTGTGATACTTCCCGCGCACCCCTGAAATACACGTACCCTGATGGAATCGCGTGTGATACTTCGCGCGCACCCCTGAAATACACGTACCCTGATGGAATCGCGTGTGATACTTCCCGTGCACCCCTGAAATAAACGTACCCTGCTGCTTTTGCGTGTGATACTTCCCACGCACCCCTGGAATACACGTACCCTGATGGAATCGCGTGTGATACTTCCCGTGCACCCCTGAAATACACGTACCCTGCTGCTTTGCGTGTGATACTTCCCGCGCACCCCTGGAATACACGTACCCTGATGGAATCGCGTGTGATACTTCCCGCGCACCCCTGAAATGCACGTACCCTGCTGTTTTTGCGTGTGATACTTCCCACGCACCCCTGGAATACACATGCCCTGATGGAATTGCGTGTGTTACTTCCCGCGCACCCCTGATGTACACGTACCCAGTACAATTGCGTGTGAAACTTCCCGAGAACCACTGAAATACACGTTCCCCGCTTGGCGTTTGCTGTTTGGCAGCCCTGTGAACTGGTCCAGAGTTAGCGCAGCCCTTTGCGATGATTTGGGAATTTTGAAGGCTTTTCCTTGCGCGAGGGCATTCTTGGGGGCGTAACTGGCGCTGCTGCAGGGTCGCTGCGCCACTCTGCGCCACGGCTGGTTTTTGAGGCTAAAATCCATGAATACGCTGTGCAGTGAAAAGGATTTTATCGCACGCGGTTGGCGCAGTGTATCGCACAGGGACACTGTGCGCCAGCCGCGTGCGCCACTTTTGTGCAAAATTCTATGAATTACCCTGATTTGTCTCTCCGCAGTATGAGAAAAAAAAATTGGGAATTTGGAAACATGTCCATGATCTTCCCAAGTCCTTCTTTCATTGCAAATTGCAAAGAAATTCCAGACACATGTCCTAAACTATTCCATCCACAATGAATTATAATTATGTGTGGATGATGCTATGTCTCCAAAGTAGCACAGAGATGTACCAAGTCCAGCCACTTCATTCCACGCACTCCATGCCAGTGCACTTCCACATGAGGGAATCCAAAATCTGAAGCTACTCCACAGCGTTCTGCATGCACCTCCAACCAATGTATCCATCAGTCTCCCAAAATCTACATAAGCTGTTTTCTAAAACACACAGCCATAGCTATCTGTTCTTCTCTCAGAAAAAAGACTTTCTGACAAACTCTCTCCTTACACAACACACCCAGTAAACTTTACTGACCAATCCCTTGCTTTTCTTATTCTCATTTGCATGCCTCTCCACCCCAAAATCCTTGTATGTAATATGTGATGTCCGCGGACTACTGCCATGTCCACGGACATATTGAAAATCTGAATCTGAGCATGGTGTATTTAAATTTAAATAGTGTGCCCCATTTCCCCTTTGAGGTTGGCTCTGAAAAGAGCCATTTTTTTTTGGGGGGGGGGGTTTGCAGATGCTTGACAGACACCTGTTATTTTGTATTTATTTTCTTAATTTACTCCTAAACTCTTCACATTACCTTCTCCAAAGCAACCCTTACATTCCAGAACAGCATGGCATTTCCCATAAAAGATAAGGAAATGCCATCTTCTTTAAAATAAACAACATTACTGGAATCAATATTATCATTATTACAGAAGGACATACCAGCTCTGGAAGCACACATGCCTCGGTTGATTTCACACTTAGCAATGTTTTGCTGAGGACAAACAACAGAACTATTGTCCCATATTGCCCTAGGTACTAATCCAGAAAAAATAAGTTTGGCATTTGGAAAGATGTTCATTACTGCTTGAACCAAGTGTTTCAAATCTAGTCACTTGTCAGAAACCACCCGGTCAGTGCTATGCCCTTCTGCCCCCTGTTTTTGTGCTGTATAGAGCTTTCCTATTTGCTCAGCCAACATTTTCACTTGGGCCTCGAGACACTGGAATCTTTCCATTTCTCTAGAATCCTCTCTCTGTGGCCTGGATCGATATTGGTTATTTTACCCCTTATTGAATCTATTCTGATACCTCTCAGGAGAATAATTTCTATTGGGATTGTTCCTGAACTCTTGATTCATATGTGGAGGGGAGCAAGGTGCACCCATTCCTTGGTTGTAGTCCCCTGGTGGTGGTGATTCATTGTATTGACGTGGAGCATAATTCATATTCTGCCTCATGTCCTCTCTCTCATTTTGTGGGTACTGACCCCTATGTTGATTCCCATTATCAGTAAATCAATCCACATATCGGGGTCTATCCTGATTACCATATATCATGGTGTTAGGGTCAAATCTGCTCTGTGTCCCCAATGTCTGGTAGGAATCATTATTTCTTTGATCCTGGCTTTGCCTCTGGTTATTGTTCATACCTGAAATATCAGGCAGATATCCTGCCCGGGGTATATCTCCCAAGTACCTAGGGCTAATATAGTTCTCCCTATTACTAGGATCATGTGATTGAAACGTTGGTGCAGGGACTGACAACCTTTGTTGATTACCCCTTTGTTCAGGTACCAAATTATTTTTACCTGGACTTTGAGCAGACTCAAGGGACATTTTGGCTGACCTGATCTCCATCACTGTTGCTGAGGGTTCTTTAGATTTTGGTCTAGTGTCTTTCATTTTGTCATTTTTTCTACCCTGACAATAGAGTACTTCATATAGTTTTGTACTTTGGTGTACAATCCATTCAAGGGACTTGTCACAGTCAAATTCACAGACCAACTGTGATATGATGTCGTTCTGTAACCCATAGAAGTAGGCAGTTTTAAACTAATTGGAATTGGGTCAAAAGTTACATCAAAACGATAAAAAGCTTTTTTAAAGTCTTGCAAAAATTGGTGAGGTTACGTATTAGGCCCAGCAGTAATTGTGTAAGCAACCTTTTTTGCCCCTTGCAATGATTGGAAAGGAGAAAAATTACGTCTAATCTCTTTTTCAAACTCTGCCCATGTCTTGTTCTGCTGTTCGTTTAATCCTCCTATGATACTGGCTGTGGGAGCATCTAAAGTTAAGTGAAAATATTGCCTGTATTGTTCCTTAGGTATCTGGAGTGCTTTAAATATATCATGCACCGCTTCTAACTGGTCCTCTATGCAGTCCCTTCCTTTTTTACATGGTTTGATCAGAGCTTTGATGGATTTCATTATTGTTATGGGGCTACTCGTTGCTATGCACGGAACTGCACTATTTTGTGATGCAATCCTGATTTCAGGTGTATGGGATTAGTGGCGGCCCCCAATGGGTGTGTGAAATCCCCCAAGGGCACTGCAACCAAGTTCATTCACTGGCACAGTCACTGGGGCACTAGCTCTCTGTGTAGAAATAGAATTCACCTCAACTCCATGGAATGTGGTGCCCTGCTGTCTATACTGGGACCTGGAAATGCATATTTGCTGTTCCAAATCCTTGCTTTTTTTTAAAGAGCCTCTCTGCCTCCTTATGCAAATAGTTGTTTTCATCACTCATCTTATTAATTACCTCCTGCATATCGCCCATTTGCATTTGGCATTCATTGAATTCTTTGTTTCTCTTGTCTCTTTCTTGAAACATTTTGACCATTTCCTGTTCAGCATTTTGGAGATCACTTTCATTTTCACAATGTTCCTTTTGCAAAATCTGCATTTCCAAAACAACCTCATCTTTGTCTTGTCTAATATGGTCTACCAATGCTTTCAAATGTATCAATTATTGTTCACTATCCTCAAACTGTTTCTTACTTTTAGACAATTGAGTGTCAAGATCCCTACATTTTGACTGCATTTCTTTTTGACATACCTCCATTCTGCTCTTAACATTTCATCTTTCTCACCTGCTCCATCCAGATCAGCTTTTAACCTGTTAATCAGCTTCGTATCATTTTCTTGCATTCGCAGGGACCTATTTAGGATAAACCATATCTTGGCACATAGCCGTATCAGACAATCTTTCTCTGCATGTTTATCAGCTGCATTTAGTAGTCTCAACAGGCAGACCTGAATTATGCTGCCTTCTGCAAAAATGCTGTCTAATGGTTCTTTCTATACTTCACCATAGATGCGGTCATGCCATTCTGTGGCATTATTTGATGACCATATCCCATGTGCATTTAACTTTGCCTCTAGACGTGCACTGGAGTTTTTTTTCTTCATTCTCTTTCTGTGTTTGCAGCAAGCAGGGAGCCTGTAAACCAGGAAATTGTATTAGATACAGTTGCTTCCTCGGTAAAGAGCCTATTGTACAGAAGTGAAGGGTGATGCTGCCTTTCAACCTGATTGGAGCAGAGTATCTGCAGATAGATTACGTAGGTAAAATGGGTAGGTGAAGAGCTCTGCTGGGGGAACAAGGTCAGAGGGAGAAGTTAGTTTGGGATGACTGGGCTCTGAGACAGACGTGCCTGGTTTCACTTAGCGCTGGCTTGAAAACCCTATGTTTTCGCTGCGCACTTCAAACATCCAAGATTACAGAGGCAATTCATGCTGACTGGGCCTGTTCTTCTGAGGCGAGTGAAAGAAGATTGTCTGAGGGAGAGAACTACAAATCTTTGGTAAGCATCCAAAGTTGAAGTGAGGTTATCATGTGCTGTTGTTTGACAAATGTCTGATCTAAAAATACCAGGCAGTCAGAGTAGCTAAGCAAAAGAAAATCCCCTGCATTTTCTTTCGCCATGTTTAGAATCATAAGAAGTGATGCCTATTTTTAAAAAAGGGTTTATTTGCACTGTATCTGTTGTTTATTTTCTCTTCTTATTTTATTACAGGTAATGATGAAATGTACATGGTAAGATTTGTATCATGAAATTGTAATTGTCTGCAATCTAATATAATATAATATAAAAACAAATGGTTCAGAGCTTTTATTGCTTTGGGAATTGCATATGTGGACATGGGGAAGATTCGTGTTCTTTGGTAATACATTTGCCAATTTGCACAGGCAGATAGAATAAGAAACAGAATAAGCGGTTATAAATAGGTTTATGTGTGTGTTCCCCTTGCATGTTGTTTGGGGGATTCTGATATAACCCATAGATTACTGGGGGTCTATGAACCAGTAATGATGCCTATGGGCGCATAGATCATTGCGGTAAATAAATCAGTTATACCGGCCACAGGCTGTAGGCAGCACTATACATAAAATTGTTGGCCCCCTTGTGTGTAGGTCCAAGGCCCTCTATAGATCACTAGGAGGTATTTTAATAGAAAGGAAGGTTTTGTGTATGATGGGGTTATAATGTAGGGAAGGAAAATTATGCTCACCACTAAGTAATTTACTACGACAAAATACTGCCAATAGTACATATTACTGAATTCTCCAATATAGTGTAACAAAGTATGGTCACTAGAATAATGTGAGGCCAGACCCAATCTAAACACAAGGATAGGTATTACCAAGGTACCGTTCATATTTTGGCGGTAAGAAAATACCGCCAAACCCCAAATTTACAAAAAATATCCAACAGTGCTACAAGACCTCTACTCCTTTAAGCTCAAAATTATTTACTACGTGCCTACATTGAGCATACTGCTGTAAACCATGCACAAACATATCCCCAAGCACCAACACCCTGACTTTCTCCTCCTCTGCCATCTTCACTACACACAGTCACTTTCAACACAAATCCACAACCTCAACATCTGATTGGCTGATCCCTATAGTCCCCTTTCCATGCTTTATTTGCAGGAAAACCCCGGATGTGGCACGCTCTGTCCGCGGAGAGCCGCGGTGTCTGAGGACAGAGTAAGTCTTACACAGCCCTTCTACCCTTTCCACTTCACTCTCTGTGCCATTCCCTCATTGGATACAGCTAAGCAGTCACACAACCATCCACCAATCACATCCAAGACCTCTACATCTAACTCCATCATCAGAGTTCAGCACTTCAATTGTACTGGTCATCACTCTGAGTCTCATATCATTGGAAAGCACCTACTACAAAAACTACTGTACAAGTCTCCAAGATGTCTACTTACAGCTACAGACATATCCACATGCAAGAATACAAACTAAAGGTATGCATATTTTCTGCACAGTACATGAACAACTCGTATGAATGCATATAAATAGAGTAACTGACACTTAACCTGTATAATCTATAAAAAAAATCATACTGTCATTTTTCCCATCTGCTATAATCAACTCTCACTGCTATCTATTCTTTTTTTTTACACACACAGCTATCTAAAAAATTATAATATTAAAAGATGGGAGAAATAACAGTATAATTATAGAAAAACACTTAGTAGTGTATTATAAAATCACACACAGAATAAAATTATGCATCTTCATACATTCACACAGTACATTGAAAAGCTCCCAGCTGAAATAACACCACTGCCTATAAATCACATTTTTCTGCTTTATTACTCATACCTTCACAAATGCATACATTCCATGCCTCTCTATACAATTTCTGCCATTTACCTTATAAAAATTGCAAAATAAGTATATCATTATTTCTTCTATCTCCTAACATTCAATAACACAGCCCTAAAAAAGCAAGTGAGTTTCATACACTTAGTATTCTACTCATTTGCAAAGCATATTGAACTAACATATTGTAACTAAAATATAAAGCCTGCACATAGTCAAAGGAAACTGCATTCACACACTATGTTCACTTACCATACAAGAATACTACTACAAAAACATAAAAATAAACATCTAAATTAACTTATTTCTTTTACAATTGCAGTGAAGACCACTCTCCTGAAAAGCAGCAACATCTGAAGTACAAACAACAACTCAGAAGAAACCTGCTCATTCCGAACAAAAAAAGTAAGTACAATACTACCATATTATTCTTACTGTTACTCAAACTCACTGTGCAGTCGATTCATGGAATTTGTGCGCCAAAATACAGAGATTTGTAGACCAATCTGCCCACAAACCCCCATTTGTTAAACATCGATTAACAGGCAGAATAGCACACAAATCCCTGTTTTTCGATGCACAAATGACATAACTCAGCCCCTAGAATGATAGTATTACAGAACAAAAGAAGTGTTTTTATTCTATACCATTAGAATTAGTATTAGTACATCTCCTCACCTCTAGCTTACTTTGTACTGTCATCTGAACCCAAGTATAGTAGCACACAAATACAAGAATAGCCTTTCCAACTAGTTGTAGATGCCCAATGCACAATCACACACCACCACATACATCCTTACCATCATACTCACATACTCATGCACACAGCACACATATATTGCAGAACAGCCCAACCCACACCTTCTTTTTATTCAACAGACCCCACGGAATGCCTACCAAGAACCAAGTCCATAGAAAGCAAAGCAGAAGTAGAGCAAATGAAAATGAAAGTGTCCAAAATAAGCATCCATCTTTAGCAGAATTTGTACAAAAAGTTCAAACAAAAGATCTAATAGAGTCATTAAGCGAAACAAAACAAGCTTCCAGTACAAAAACGTTCCCTCCTCTTTCAAAATGTAAAATGAAACAAAAAGTGATTAACACAAATTCAGCTACCACTACTGCTAACACTGCTCCTATAAATCTTGATGTAGTGGCAAGTAACCATACCAAAAAAGTATATTAGAAAAAATGTTCCGCCACAGAGTCCTTCAAAATCTTATAAAAACAGGAGAGAAATCATGCACAACCCTTAAAACCTACCATAGAAAATTAATTTTAGAAGCTTTGATAGACAGTGCAATCCTGTTATGACTTGATGGTCGTGAAGATTATGGGGCCTCTGTCCACAAGTACCACTCAGGAAGATACAAATAACTCCCTGAGCGATCCTTGAGGCCACAGGTATTTGAGTGCCGGAAATGCCAGGAACCAGGAACACCGGAGACCCCCCGGCTGCTGTAAGGCAAGCAATGGGTAAGTACAATGGCAAGCGAACCAATGAAAACAGAGCGTAACTGAATACCAAGGGGCTTACCAAGATGGAGGGGTCTGAGTTCTGAATAGGACAGATTTAATGGAGGTGTTCTGTGCAGCTGCAGTGTGCGACAAGCAGCAGCAGGCAAGGTGTCGCACTGGAAGGCAATTGAGATGGTATAGCACTGCAAAACCTGCGTGGGCGGGTATGACACGTTGGGAGGTAGTAGAGGTGGAGATCCGTATGCAGTCTGTGAAGAATTCTGAGGTCGAGACCAGCCGTGTGCATCGAAGCCAATGGCAATCCAAAGGAATCCAAAAAACAGTCCAAAGAGTCCTGAAACAGTGGAGCAATACGATGATCAAGAGCTTGACAAGAGAAATCCAGGAAAACAGTCCTTAGTCCAGTACAGTGACAGTAATATAAGAAGATGTCGAACAGTGCTCGAATGGATCAGCTGTGAAGCACTGAATGAGAGTTCCCTTTCAGGTTTTGAATGGGCAGAGGAGTGTCATGTGGCCCCGTCACATGACGCGTGAACCTGCACGTTTCCTCGTCACGTGACCCAAAGTATCAATATGCTGCCAGGTCTTCCTGCAGGCATGACGATGCAGCGGGAGGAGTCGGTGGATCCTCTGGCCAGCTGCGAGACACCAGGGTAGCTGCCACTGATGAGGTGAAAGTAACAGGTTAGTATGCCCATAGCCAACAGGATGCCTTTGTGTGCCCTTCCTGTGTATTATGACCCGCCGCCGCTGCCGCACTGCCTGAGGGAGTGGAGATGTGGGGGTAGAAGGCGAATGTGGACCAGAACCAGAGAGGGAAGGAACAGTAGACCTAGGGGCGCTCGTCCGCGGGGTGTGACCAGCGGACGGCATAACATAGCCCCCCCAAAGGCCCACAACCCCATGGGCTAGCAGGAAAATCCTGATGAAACTGGGCCACCAAACGAGGGGCATGGACATCCCGGGCAGAAACCCAAGAGCGATCCTCAGGACCGTAACCCAACCAATCCACCAGGTATTGCAGCCTACCCCTGAGAAAACAAGAGCCCAATATGCCCCCAAACTCTTATTCATTAGGGTCGACCAAAGACACAGGAGCAGGGGGAGAGACCAGGCGAGTGGGACTAGGGCACGGCTTAAGCAGGGAGGTGTGGAACACCAGGTGGATACGCCAGGCCGATGGAAGAGAAAGGCGATAGGCGACCGGATTCAGGACAGCAGACACCCGAAACGGGCCAACGAATTTGGGAAGGAGTTTGCGACACCCAGGTAAGTGTAGGTGACGTGAGGACAGCAACACACGGTCCCCCACATGATAAACGGGCGCTTCAACCCTGCTCCTATTGGCCGAAGCCTTCATGGACGCCCGGGCCGCCTGTAAATGGGCAAGGGTCTGGGCATGGACTGTGGCTAAGTCACGGACACAGGATGTGCCAGCAGGGGTACAAGAGGATGCGAAATTGGGGATGGGCAGTGTACGGGGATGCTGGCCATAGAGGGAGTTGAATGGGGAGAAGCCAGTGGAGGAATGCAGTGTGTTGTTATGTGCAAATTCAGCGAGGTGCAGCAGATTCACCCAAGTCTTCTGGTGTTGCAGTGACAGGCAGCGTAAATACTGCTCCATGGCTTGGTTCACCCTCTCTGTCTGGCCATCGGTTTCCGGATGGTAAGCAGAGGAGAACCGGGCTTCAATACCTAGCAGTTTGCTGAGAGCTCGCCAAAACGTGACATGAATTGTGAACCCCTGTCAGATATCAGAACTGTAGAGAGCCCGAATAAACAAAAAATGGACTTAAAAAAAAGACTTGCCAATGTGGATGCAGAGGGTATCCCAGAGCAAGGTATAAAGCGGGCCATTTTCGTGTATGTATCCACCACAACCCACACCGTGTCATAACCCTCTGTTCAGGGAAGGTCAGTCACAAAGTCCATTGTAATGGTATGCCAGGGTCTTGGAGGTATAGGTAATGGATGAAGTAATCCCAAGGGGCGGCCCCTACGTGACTTACATTGGGCACATACCGAGCATGTGTTGACATAGTTCTCCTCGTCACGCCACATCGAAGGCCACCAGCACCAGCGTTTGAGTAAATCCAGAGTACGCTATTGCCCAGGGTGACCATGGATGGCAGCATCATGAGACCATTCAATAGCTAGATTTCGGGTGTCACTTGTGGGTAAGAACAATCTGTTGTGAACAAAAGGCAGACCGTCGTGGTAAACGGGATCCCATTCCGATAACTGTTGTGGGTGCTGGGAGACCCCGTGGGCGAAGGTGTACATATGCATACTATATGACCGTGATCAAGCACCGTCTCCGGAAAGACCGGAAGTGACACCCCCCCAGGAGAACGGGATAGAGCATCAGCTTTGCCATGAGATACACCAGGGTGATGTTTAACCAAGAAGTCGTAAGCTGAAAAGAATAGATGCCAGCGCACCTGCCGACTGTTGACGCACTTGAGGGATGCAAGGTCCTGCAAATTCCGGTGATCAGTGTAAACAGTGACTTGATGCCTGGCCCCCAGCAGATGGTACCTGCATACCTGAAATGCGTCTTTTATCACCAGGAGCTCCTTCTCCATAACAGTATATTGGGACTCAGTAGAGGTAAACTTGTGTGACTGATATGCCACTGGGTGTCGACGGCCATAGGTCAGGCAGGGTTGCGAAAGCACTGCTCCCAAAGCAAATGACGAGGCGTCTGCTTCGACAACAAATGGCAACCCCGGGTCCAGGTGTTGCAGGACTGGAGCTGAGGTAAATGCAGACTTCAAGGATTCAAAAGCAACCTGATGTTCTGGGGTCCAGATAAATGGGTCACGTGGACTGGTTAGTGCTGTTAGTGGGGCCACTATAGAAGAAAACCCTGCGATAAAGCGCCGATAAAAATTGGCGAACCCAAGGAAAGACTGCAAGGACTTCAAGCATGTCGGGACCGGCCATTCTAAAACAGCACGTACCTTGGACTGATTCATGGTTAACCCACCCGGTGAAATGTGGAAACCTAGAAATTCGACCTCTTTTGTGTGGAACTGACATTTCTCCGGCTTGGCAAATAGCGCGCTCTTGCGCAGGTGGGATAAGACTTCCCGGACATGAAGGATATGCTTGTCTAAAGAGGAGGAAAAGATCAGAATGTCGTCCAAATAGACCACCACATAAGTGTCCAGTATGTCCCGAAAACGTCGTCCATAAATCGCTGGAAAGTGGCAGGTGCGTTGCACAACCCGAAAGGCATCACCATGTATTCAAACAAACCCTGTCGGGTGCAAAACGCTGTCTTCCACTCATCACCTTCACGGATACGTATTAGGTTTTATGCCCCCCGTGGTCTCATTTGGTGTATATGGAGTTATGTGTTAACCGGTCCAGAAGTGGAGAGATGAGTGGTATCGGGTATCTGTCCTTGATAGTGATGGTGTTCAAATGCCTAGAGTCCACACAAGGGCGGAGATCCCCCTCTTTCTTTGGAACGAAGAAAATAGAGCATGCAGCAGGCGAGGAGGAAGGCCGGATGTGGCCCAGGCGTAGTGCCTCCTGTACATAATCTTTCAAAGCCTGATCTTCTGATGGCGAGAGAGAGTTGATTCGGCCCTTGGGAATCGGAGCGTCGAAGACCAGATCTATGGGGCAATCGTATGGCCTCTGTGGGGGCAGTCCCTCTGCAGTGCCCTTATCAAAGACTGTCTGGAAATCATGATAGACGGGGGATATGTTGGTGAGGACAGCACTGACCACGTGTGAGGTGGATGGTTGACTTTCATCACTCACAGTTAAGGTCAAACGTGCTACTGCACCCAACGCCCTAGCAGGTGTAACAATCGAATCCTCCCTCTCGATAAGACAAAAATGCTGGCATACTTCTGATTCGAAATGGACATGGCCGGTACCCCAATTGATTAGCGTGTTATGCCTTTTCAACCAAGGAATACCAAGAATGATACCGAACTGAGGAGTGGTTATTAGGTCAAATGCAAGTGTTTCCCTATGTATTTCCTAGATGACCACTTCCAGGGGAGCAGTCTGTTGCTGAATAGGACCAGAGGCAAGGGAAGTACCATCCACTGTATGCACGGGCTCCGGACATTCCTTGGTGACTAATGGGAGGTTCAAAGCATAGGCCATTTGTATGTCGATGAAACAGCCAGTGGCCCCAGAATCAATGACAATATAAACAGGGTGTATGGTACCAGGAGTGGGCTTTAACAAAGCGTGGATTATGACTGGTCTAATGGACCCAAATGCATGAGGAGAATAAGAGGGGGACTGGGGAGAGCTCGTCCTGGCCCCCTTGTTCAGGGACGAGCAGTCAGAAAACCCTGACTCTTATGTTTTGGACGGCATGGACAGTCCTTGACGTAGTGCCCATTGAGACCACAATAAAAGCAGGCGTTGTCTGTTCTCCGCCTTTCCCGTTCCATCACAGTTATAGGGCTGCGTATCCCGCCTACTTGCATGGGTTCGCTGGATGTATCAGATCGTACCGAAACCTGTGTACCAGGGAATCCGGCTTCTGCCTTACGCTCGGTGCGTCGAGCGTAAGGCAGAAGCCGGTCGACCAAAGTGTTAGGAAGTGTTAGGTCGACCAAATCGGGGTACAAAGTCAGATGTGACGGCACCACTGCCAAGGCATCTTTCATGGAGCTACTTAACCCCCTGTAGAATACCACGGCCTTTTGGTTTTCAGGCCAGGATGTCTCTGCCGCTAATTGGTTGAACTGTGTTATATACTCTATGAGGGTGCTTCTTCCCTGAGAGAGGTCATGTAACTCTAAGTCCCTGGATTGAGCCTTGTGTCTGGTGTCAAATACCTTGGACATTTTGTTTACCAGGAGGTCGAAGTCATAAAGGGCTGGATGATCGTTTTCAAGTAGTGGATTGCCCACGTGCAGCGATGCCAGATAAATGGGAAAGCATGAATGCAGCCTTAGTAGTTGCATCAGGGAATGCCAAAGGTCTACAAAGAAAGTGGAGTTTGCATTGGTTCAAAAACATGCAAAACTTTCTGGAGTCTCCTTGGAACCTCCAGGGGGTGCCAATGGAAAAGGGGTGGGAGATATCACTGGTGTGATAACAGAAGGGGAAGCAGAAGGGCCAGGGGTCGGGGCGTGGTATCCCCAAATTCAGGGTCAGAGGGTAACGGATGGTGAGCACTCTGGAGGGAGTCAAGACGGTGGTGTATCGCTGTGGTGGCTGCGGCCATATTGGCGCTCAAGGTGGTGACAGCTTGCACCAGAGCGGCCACGGGGTCCCCAGCTGATGCCTCCATAATCCGGACGACCTATTGGCTTCACAGTCTGTTATGACTTGATGGTCATGAAGATTATGGGGCCTCGGTCCACAAGTACCACTCAGGAAGATACAAATAACTCCCTGAGCAATCCTTGAGGCCACAGGTATTTGAGTGCCAGAAATGCCAGGAACCAGGAACACCGGAGACCCCCCGACCGCAGTAAGGCAAGCAATGGGTAAGTACAATGGCAAGCGAACCAATGAAAACAGACCGCAAATGAATACCAAGGGGCTTACCAAGATGGAGGGGTCTGGGTTCTGAATAGCACAGATGGAATGGAGGTGTTCCGTGCAGCTGCAGTGTGCGACAAGCAGCAGCGGGCAAGGCGTTGCACTGGAAGGCAATTGAGATGGTATAGCACTGCAAAACCTGCGTGGGCGGGTATGACACGTTGGGAGGTAGTAGAGGTGGAGATCCCTATGCAGTCTGTGAAGAGTTCCGAGGTCGAGACCAGCCATGTGCGTCGAAGCCAAGGGCAATCCAAAGGATTCCAAAAAACAGTCCAAAGAGTCCTGAAACAGCCGAGCCATACGATGACCAAGAGCTTGACAAGAGAAATCCAGGAAAACAGTCCGTAGTCCAGTACCGTGACAGTTATACAAGAAGACGCCGAACAGTGCTCGAATGGATCAGCTGTGAAGCACTGAATGGCGTTCCCTCTCAGGTTTTGAATGGGCAGAGGAGTGTCATGTGGCCCCGTCACATGACGCGCGATCCTGCACCTTTCCTTGTCATGTGACCCAAATTATCAATATGCTGCCGGGTCTTCCTGGAGGCATGACGATGCAGCGGGAGGAGTCAGCGGCTCCTCCGGCCGGCTGCGAGACGCCAGGGTAGCTGCCACTGATGAGGGGAAAGTAACAGGTTAGTATGCCCATAGCCAACAGGATGTTTTCGTGTGCCCTTCCTGTGTATTATGACCCGCTGCCGCTGCCACACTGCCTGAGGGAGTGTAGATGTGGGGGTAGAAGGCGAATGTGGACCAGAACCAGAAAGGGAAGGAACAGTAGACCTATGGGCGCTCGTCCACGGGGTGTGACCAGCGGACGGCGTAACAGATCCTTCTCAAAAGGAAGTTATTTATTTTAGTGTTAAACAGAATGAAACGACTAACAAAACTAACTACCAAATTACAAAAAAGACTTCTAAATAAACGGAATGTTAACAAAAATAACTTCTTAAATATGTGTGGAGGTGAATGGAGTCACACCACCAGCACAGAACCATATTTCAATGAAGAAGCATACAAACAAAAGCAAACAAACATAATTGCCATACATAACAGTGGAAAAGGCTATGAAAAACTTAATAATACCATGACGGAACAAGAAATACTGCTTACAGAACATTCAGTATCACCTCTCCATTCAACTGCACCAGAACGTCCAGTATACAAATGGCTGTGCACGTCAATATATAACATTGCCAAAAAATCTTTAAAATGTTTACGCCAGCTCCTCAATCAATATGTGAAAGGCAAAGACAAAATCAAAATGAAACTACTACAAAATATGGATACCTGCCGAGTGCGCAAACACACAGAACTACAAGGACATTCATTAGCCTGCATTTCAGGACCTATTTGCAAAAGCAACTTCCATCATATCAAAATGTTATCAACACATCATTCAACTAGTCTATAAACTGTACTACGCTAAAAGTCCTGCTTTAGCACTAGCCAATTTAAATAACAATCTTCTACACGGTACCTACTTGAAGAAATAGAGCATATCCAGAGAAAATATTTTGGAAGTGAAAGCCACTTACAAAATGTAATACCTTTACAACAGACTACCAACAATTGTACAGATGGCAACCTTATACTACACACACACAAAAAAGAAATACTAAAATTTAAACGTACATCCGCTGAAGTACCAAACCATGTGTGTGTGGATTACAGCACTTTGCACTTACTGCACTACAAAACTTGACAACAACCAATCTCGTGCTATCACAAATAACTTGGAATTATTCCCACTACCAAAACCCCTGCAACAACTCAATTTATATGAGAGCATCATAATTCAAACAGTGCACTCATTTCAAGCAATAATACGCCTTCAACCAAAAACAGCAAAATTACCTCCTCCGAATTAGCGAAAGGCATTTGTGGCAAAGTAGTTTATTTATCATTAGATCTGAAAGAAAATGTGAACACTCTGGGAGTACAACGTCCAATAGAGCAATCTTTAATTGTCTTAGTAAATGGTGCACCTACAAAAGACAAAAGAAATTGGCAACAACTCATAGACTTACTTAAAGTTAGAGAAGCATTGCAATATCTAAAAGACAATAATGAATACTAAAAAGAAATGAATATTGAAGAAAACTTAAAGAAACCACTAAAATAATTCAAGAGTCACCAGAAACTGGTTAATTTGAACTTCTAGATCCTGCTACACTGTCCAATATTTTAGACCATTATACAATTCATCCATTACACTCTAGTGACACCATAGCTGATGCACTAGAAACATACCAAATGCGACAAACCAAAGGATCACCAATCAGCATATGGGAAAAAAGTATAGAAGCATGTGCTTTTCTTCTCCTCTTTCCTACTGGAATAGGAAGAAGGTACGATGATAAACAGCGTCAGAATAATGCTCGTTACGTATGTATTCTGAAGATCCCAGATTTAGACAAAATGTGGAATACATATTCCACCTACTCTTTGAAAGTGAACTAGCAACTCTATGCTACGGAGTTGCACACACATTAAAATCAGGTACCCAATTTCAAAATATGTTAGCTATGCAATTACTACAAAAAGTGCAAGAAAAAGATGAGGTTCTACAATCAAGCATAACAAATCTGTTAGTAAACATGTGTGGTACTAAAGAGTACTGGTTCAGACGTCATGGAGATGTACATTGTATTATAAGAAACCTTTGTCCGGCAACTTGGTTTGTTACATTAAGTTGTGCAGAATATGCATGGGAAGATTTACATGATTTCCTACACATAGCAAACAAAAACAAAACAAACATAGATATAGTAACACCTGGAGAATTTTGCTCTCTAGATCCTGTTAATGTTTCAAGACATTTTCATCATCAGGTCATTGCTATGCTACACTTTATTTGTTTGTAATAAAACTGTTCCTCCCCTCGGATAAGTGAAACACTTCTTTTGGAGAAAAGAATATCAAGCCAGAGGAGCACTACATATCCACATGCTTTTAGGGATTAAAGATGCTCCTAAATTTGGTCAAGACAGTGAATCCACTGTTTTACAGTTTATCGAAAAATATGTCACTTGTGAAATTCCATCAGAAGCAACAAATCGTGATCTTCATGCACAAATTGTACAATTTCAAAGACACAAATGTGGGAAATATTGTTGTCGTGAATACAAAAACAAAGGGTGATACTACACCAAATGGTGCTTTGGTTTCCCTAGACCACTTACAGAAACACGTCTTCAGTTAGACATAGTGTTAAAGGTAAATCACCTAAGAACACATATTCCATGAAAAGAACAGAAGAAGCAAAATATATCAATGATTACAATGCAATCATTTCCGTCTTATGGAATGCAAACATAGATGTGCAGTACATTGCAGACAATTCCACTGCAGTTGCATGGTATGTTACAGCCTACTTAACCAAAGCAGAAAAAACAGAGCTGCAAGACCTCTGGAATGATCTATCATCGGACAAAACACTTTCTCAGAAATTGTACAGCTTAGGCATAAAAATGCTCTCCCATAGAGAATGTGGCTGCAATGAAGCTGCAGATCGTTTAACCGGTACTACTTTATATGGGAAATCTGAAAATATAGTATGGCTAAGTCTTGGTCCTGCAAAATTTAGAAAAAGAGTTCTCAAATAATACGACGACATAGAAACAATAGCCAAAAATTATCCAAACAGCCTAGGCATTTTGAAAAACAATTCACTAGACACGTACTACCCAAACAGGAGTACCACTTTAGAAACCATTTGTCTATACCACATAGCCCAAAACTTCACATACAAAAATAATATAAAACCCGATGAAATCAAAGGTAGATAAAGAGTGACAAATTGTGAAGGCAGCTTAGTGAAACTTACCAAATGAAGCTTAATTAATCATATCAAATTGTCATTAAAAACTCCTCAACATAAAGAACTATATTACATGTCCCTGCTACAACTTTTCAAACCATGGAGAAAAGAAGAAGAGATACTAGGTATCTATGACTCTTATGAAGACGCTTTCAAAGCAAATGAAAGCACTATAACTGATGTAAACTTTACACAGTACAAAACAATGTTGCACAATAAACAGCAACACAAAGAAGAACTCCAGGCTCAACTAGATAAGGACAATCCCGACAGTAGTCAACCTTCTGTAACAGGAAGCCAAGAACCACTGGGACAGCCACTAATAGCAAATGAGGCAGAATTAGCTATGACAGAAGTAGAAAACACCATGTGTCACTATGAAGATGATACAGAAGACTTTAACAAATAGCAGCATACTATTTTTCAAGAAGTAACAAAAGAAATTGCACTTGGTGTACAACATGAAAATAAAGAATCTACCTGCCAAAATTACAAACCTATACTACTATATGTCAGTGGTGAAGCTGGTTCAGGCAAAACATTCTTAATCAAAATCATCAGCAAGTTCCTTCAACAATTGACAAACAATAAACTGTCAGCTGTTGTAACTGCCCCCACAGGTTTAGCTGCCTACAACATTGGCGGTGTCACTTTACACCGATTACTACTCCTTCCAGTAGAACACCAAAACAAATTAGAATATTACAAACTTTCTACAGAAGCTGCAATTGAATTACGCAGAGTGCTAAAACAATTCAAAATGCTGCTAGTAGATGAGGTGAGCATAGTCTCCAATCTAATGTTGGCTTTGATTCACCTCAGATTACAAGAAGTACTCAAAACAAACTAGGAAGAGCTCTTTGGAGGAAAACACATTATTGTTTTCCGAGATCTTCTTCAATTGACACCAGTGAAAGGTGAACCTATTTTTAAAACCTTAGGACACAAACTGTGCCGTAAAACTGTTGGCAGCATAGGAAATGTTAACCTTGGGCAACATTTCCAATACAGAAAATTAACAGAAAACATGCGCCAGTCAGCAGACCTCACCTACGCCAACATTTTAAAAAGTATTAGAGTTGGTGTACTATCTCAAGAAGCACAAGCAATATTAAAAACCTGGCACATCCATGCACTTTATGGCCATAACTCATATGGTACCGATGTCATGGAACAATTAGCACACAAAAATGTCACTTGTATGTCCTTGATGCCAACTCTTGCAAGCTGTTCCAAGTTCAATGAAACAATGTTGAAAAAAGAAATGCAATCAATAATTGAAATTTGCTCTACAGACAAACTGGATGTACATGGTATGACACTACCCATGTGTCAACAAGCCACAAAAATAGTAAATGCCTTAGAAAACTCTATCTCCAACACAGCTGTTTTGGAAAAAATATTAAAAGTATCTTGAAACTGTAGAGTAATGCTGTAATGTAACCTTGACGTGGACCAAGGACTAGTTAATGGAGCACTTGGTACAGTTGTTGGCTTTCAAACATACCCACGTGACAACAGCACTCAGTTTGTCAATATTCTCTTTGACAAACTATCAGAAGTAAAAAGAATAGGATGCTCAACAGCTCGATTCCTTCTTTTCAAAGACATGCAGTGGTTGTGGCCAAGGCCTAGAGTCTTGGGTGCATGGATGAAGGCCCTAGGCTGTAGGCCATGCACCCAAAACTCTAGGCCCTGGTCAAAACCACCACACCATATCACCCCCATAGATCACACCCATAGAATCGAATATCTATCAAATATTTGCAAATCTACAGTTTCTGTACAGTTTGATTTGTATAGTTTGTATGTGAAGTTTTGGCTACGTCATGTCATTAAGATTGTAGAGTTTGGTAACAAGCACTGCAGTATAACATATCCATGGAAGTAAACATTTTGTATTGTGGTGTGCGGTTAGATGTTTGCTTGAATGGTTCTGTTATGCAGCAGTATTTATGCGTTCTATTCGAATATACTTACTGTTTGATTTTTTTTGTGATTGGATATATTTTTTTCTTGAGTTGGGTAACTGGAGCAGATATTCTTTTTCAATTTCTGTGATAAAAGAAAAGACATGTTAGTGTAGGTATTTTATAAAGCCTTATTACATTGCAAAATAGATATTTCAGCTTTTTTTCGACCCTCATATTTAGTAGTTTACAAACCAGTGTACTGTGCAATTTGCTCAGTTTCTGTGTTTGTTTTTTAAATCATTGAGTCTGTGTGAAAAAAATCCATGTTGAATTAAAAAAACTTTTTTTTGTTATGCTACAGTATATTTGTTTTTTTTTCAGTGTTCACTTGTTGTTTCTGGCTAATGTTCTATCTGTTGGCTTGTTGCAGATTGTTAGATACCTGTTGTCGAATTCTAACTGGTTGTTGTTTTTTATTTGTATTCTCAGGAGGCTAATCTATCTTTTGGGTTGTTGCAGATTCTTGGGGCAGTTAGATACATGTTGGCATATTCTAACTGTTTATTTCTTTTTATAATTTACTGGTATTGATTTATTTGTTTGGTTGTTGCAGAATTTTTGGGCAGGTAGATATCTGTTGGCATATTGTAGCTGTTTATAGTTTTATAATTGAAGTTTTATTAATGTTTATTCACAGATTAGTTATTGGTGGTATTGATTTATTTGTTTGGTTGTTGCAAAGTCTTGGGGCAGTTAGATACCTGTTGTCATATTCTACCTGTTTATTTCTTGTTATTTTTCAGTGGTATTGATTGATCTATTTGGTTGTTGCACAATCTTGGGGCAGATACCTGTTGGCGTATTCTAACTGTTTATTTCTTGTTATAATTTAGTGGTATTGATTTATCTGTTTGGTTGTTTTAGAATCTTGGGGCAGTTAGATACCTGTTGGTGTATTCTAACTGTTTATAGTTTTTTAATTGAAGTTGTATTAATGTTTATGCACAGATTAGTTATTAGTGGTATTGATTTATTTCTTTGGTTGTTGAAAAATCTTGGAGCAGTTAGATACCTGTTGGCGTATTCTGTTTATAGTTTTCTAAATGAAATTTTGTTAATGTTTAAGTACACATTAGTTATTAAATGTTGGTTTTAAGAAGATTAAATAAGCGTTTGTAAGATTTTCTGGTAATCTCTGCTTTAGAGTAATGGTACTATCATTACTTTTATTTTACATTTATAAAGCGCTCAACACATGTCCGTCACACACACACATTGGTTGGCATTGATTGTGTAAACCCACACTTTCACATGCATCAACCCAATGAGCGAATCCTACACATGGAACTAAAATATGAAAATGTATTATGTACAAAAAAAAATCAATGACATGAAAGCACAAAAAAAACAGCAAACATGAAATGAAAAGCATGTGCAATAGATGAGTAAATGAAAAGTATAACCAATCCAAACAAATCCGAAAGAAAAATAGTCCAAACTCTCCCTCCAACAACGCAAATCCAACGGAAACGTAAAAAGAAAAATCCATTGACCCATGGTGAAATCAAATGAAACGGTCAAAATAATCCATTGTCCAACTATGTACAATCCATTGTCAAGGGTCCATGAGCCCAACGAAAGAAATGAAACCTACCTAATGAACTAGCTAATAAAAAAACGATATACAAATGTGTGTGGCATAGTCCATTCACCACAAATCAAAGAAAAAAGAAAAGGATACCTAACTCTAAAAACTATTTACAATGTCAGTGGACTAGTCCGACGGCTCACTTTTTGATGTCCCGGGCCAGGGCATCATCGAACTCCCGCTCAATGTCCTGGAGGCGGTCCTCTTCCATGACCCCAAGGGTTGTAGGGACGATGACATGTTCACCTCCAACTCACTGCGAATTGCCTCGAGGCACTCGGCCCGCCTCAGTGACCTCCGCATGGAGTTCTCCACCCTGACCATTGTGAGCCGTGCCTCTTCTGCTGCTGCATCTATGGCGTGGCCCAACGGCTGCTACACGGAAGACACTTGGAATCCTGGGTCCTCCTGCCCTCTGGCCGATGCCTGCCCTTCCGATGTTGAAGGCCCCTAGCCATCATTGCTCCCACCATGTTGCTACTGCTGCTGTGCCTGTGCCTGTGCCCTGGCTCTTGCTGCCTGCTGCCTCCAGCTGGGGTGCAGTTGTTGTGGTGGCCACCCCTGCTGGACGTCCGACTTCCAACTGTGGCAGGGATGTGTCCTCCACCAGCCTGGCTGCTGGGTCAGAGGCAGCTCCACAGGGTACCCAGGTGATACATGGGTGGGAAGATGGCATGGAGGACGACTGGCACATAGGGGGTTCAAGTGAGGAGGGGGTCGCAAGAAGGTCCAGCACATGGAGGAATCCAGCACCGGTGACCCGTCCCAGCTGGTCAACGTGGTCAAAGAGGCATCCGAGATGATGTGCAGTCTCTTCACGAAAAGACCGCAGGTCACCTCGCATGCCCTGTTGACGCACCACTATCCCGGCCATGACAGGCTCAACACGGTCCCGGATAGCCATGTCCGCAGGGTGCGTCCCCTCCCTGAAAACTGGTCTGGACGTAGGCATCCCTGCTGGTGCCAGATGATGCAGTGACAGTATCAGGGACAGGATTGCACACAGGCACCTCCGCGGCGGCCTGTGCTGCCTACTGTCCCTGGTCCTGCACTGCACCACTAGCATCAGTGGAATCCCCACCACCAGACCCCGTGTGTGTCCCTTCCATGGCCTCCTCCTCCACCAAACCCCCCACCAACCTGGATGACTCCATGCCATCTTCCTCCGTTGGACCATGTGGGGTCTCAGCTGCCCCTTCTGCTGCCGAGGAGTCCACCTCCAACCTCCGACTCTTGGACCTACCCTCGGCAGCTGCGGCCTGGGACGCGGCACCAGACTCCTCACTCCCCGACGAGATGACAATCTGGGAGGGAAGCCGGGCCTTGCGTCTCCGGCTGGTGGTGCGATCCCTGCCGCTGTGCTCCACAGCACCCTCTCCGCCCTCTTCATCAGTCAACGCTGCAGACATGGAGAGATAAAACACAGGCATCAGGGTACAGTACATTGGACTGATACACACATGACAGTTGTACATGAGTGGCATTGTCAAACTTCAGACACGGCATCACACTCCACGACACACATGTCATTTTAACTCACGCACATGAGCATTTCCACAGCAATATTGCACCAAGCAGCACCATCCATACACATACAACAGCATGTACAGCCAAATGTGAGCCTGAAATCACATGAAACACTGGGAGTGCACTAGACATGTGCACACGCCACCACACTTACATGCATGTGTACATCTCCTCCAACTGTCACAGTGATGAGATCGCCATACATGTCACATCTGACATTCAGCCTTCTACATATCAGTGTCACATGCATCCATGTTGCATCACAGTTGCACACTTGTCAAATACACATACATGCACATGTACACAGTGCAGATACTTGCATTATGAAACACCATCCATGCCACAACCATGCCAATGTACATACACAGAAATTCAAACATGTGTGCTCCCACACCTGCATTTGCCCAGCATGCTTACCAACACACACACCATCAATGCGTCTCACACCTGAGAGGACTCACATGTGGCAGCCTCACGCCCATGTTCATACACATCCCTACATGGCCCTACAAAAACACATGTGCAACCTGCACACTACTGGCACACCACGACACGCACATCGTCCAATCACCATGCATGTACACTTACCGCTCGACTCCAGACGGGTCTGCCTCTCAAGGATCTGGACATAGAGCGCTGGGCATATGCGTTCCAGGACCCTCATTTGGTGGTCCGACAGCTGGCCCCGGCGCCCCTTGGCATCCACTGCCTTCGAGAGGTGCCGGGCCTTGTTGAGGGTCCTGGACCTGAAGTCCTCCCAGCGCTTCTTGACATGATGTAAGTCCCCCCTCCGCGTTGATGGCAGTCACGATGTCCATCCAGATTCTGGTCCATCCTTCATAGTCGGCGCGCGAACTTCCAAAGTGGGCATCATACTGCCCCAGGACTTGCTCCACCAGGACAACAACTTCCCTGGCACTGAAGCTGGTGGCCCTCTGCCTCTCTGGCTGGGGGTTGCCAGTGATCTCAGATGGTGTTGTGCCCGACAGGGCAACCCCAAAGGCAGGAGTGGGTGGGCAACTAGGTCCTGGGGCTGGGCTGTGGAGCGATGGAATCCCAGTCGGGAGTCTTTGGTTCCAGCAGGGGTGGTCACAGCAACTGCACCCCTGGCTTACGTGCAGGCAGCAAATGGCAGGGCACGTGGGCAGCAGGCAGTCAGGCAGCAACAGATGGCAGGTGGGAGCGTGCTCTGGGCTCTGGGGGGGCAGTAATTCGGCCTTCTGGGCAGGAGCGTGGTCTTCCGTGTGTTTTCGCGTGGCCAGCTTGATACGGGGTGATTTAGCACGTGTAAAAGAGCACGTCAGCGTGTAATTCCACTGCAGGGTGAAAAAGTGCACGTCAGCGTGTAATTCGAGGAAAGGCCCTTAGCATGTAAGCGCATCAGCACACGTACGCAATTTCATTGGACCAAAGGCCCTTGGCGCGTAAGCGCGTAAGTTACATTACGCGCACGGGCGTTTCCCTCATAGCACATGATGACAGAGCACACGTGAAAAAACTGCATGTCCGAGTGTCATCAGGTGTAATTGGAGGAAAGGGCCTGCGTACACGCGTATGTGACGTATACGTGCGGGCCGGTTTAAAAGCTACGTGTAGGACACCATTTCCTTGTACGTGCTTTTCGTGGAGAGCGAGTGGGTGAATTCTGTACTTCTTGTCGGTTCACACGCGATTACTTCACAGCGTTTCAAGTTCGTATTCCCTGTTACCTCTCACAGCTTTTTTCTGATTTTCTGTTGGGCCTGTTTACTCAAACGGCATTCACTTCTTCTTTTGTCCTGCATATTTTTCACATTCTTTTTCCAGGCAGACGGTGAGTCGCGCACGTATTTAACAACTGTGCTTGCCCCGTGTGTCGCGTACCCCTTCAGATGTCATTGTAGGCTGCGTGTATTACGCGTACGCTTATTTTTGTGTTTCTGGGTGCCACAGCGTAGTGCGGGTTCAATTTTTCATGCATGTGGTCTACGAGGGGTTGCCTGCACGTTATTTTTTTATTTTGGGCTGCCTGTGCATTGCGTGACCCGTCCTCTTCCCCCAGGGGTCACAGACAACCTTGTTAGAGCACTAGGGTACGAATTCCATCTAGTACCCTACCCCTTTGACCCCCAATTGCCCAGGACAATTGTTTACTGCAACTCCCATAGGCACAACTACATCAGTGCCATGGTTGGGAGGCGACCAAGCGGTAAGGGAGGCAAAGGTGGCCGACCTTCAAAAGGTGGCCGTGGTGGGCACGGTAGGGGACATGGCCGGGATTTGCAGGGTGCCCCTATAACCCCATGTGTGGAGGACCAATCAGGGACACCCATGCCCCCCCCCCCATGGTTGAGGGAAACGTGGCTGACACCATCCCAGCTCAGCCCTTGTTGGACCAGCCCATTGTGGCACCTGACCTGGCACAGGATGACTCCCAGGCTGACTTCCAAGACAGCAAGTCTAGGCCACGTGTGGCGGTGCAAGTTGTTGTCACCAAGCCACGTGGATCTGGAGCAGCTATGTCATCTGCTGCCCAAGTAGGCAGGGTGGGGAGGCTGCAGGAGCAGCTGCAGCTCCATCCGCCCCAGCTCTGACTCTCCCAGCCAGGACAGTGTCGGTCCAGGTCCATCAAACTGACGTTCCCACTGCCAACATCACCCTGCAACCAATGCCTACACCAAGACCTATGGTCATTGTGCATTCGCACACTCCCAGTACCCAGTTCAGCTGCGCTTCTGCCTCTACTGACCAGAGCGGCGTAAGCCACTCAGGCTCCGCTCCACCTTTGAAGAAGAGGAAGAAGGGTGCTCTGGCACAAAAGGCTGAGACCCCAGACACGGCTACACACTCCGGCACGTCAAGGAAGCCTAGCTTTAATGACCCGGAACTTGATGCACTTGTGACCTATGTGTCGGCACATAGCCGCGAAATGTTGGCGACTGCAGGGTGCAAGACCACACCTGGTCAACGTAGGGCACACTGGCAGACCATCGCGGACCGCATAAGTGCCCTTGGATTTGTGAGGCGCACAGCTGATGATTGCTACAAGCGGTGGAATGACCTGAAACGCAGTGCAAAGAACAAGCTGGCCTCAAATCATGCCGCTACTCTGGTGACTGGCGGTGGGTTTCCACAAGAGGACAACAAACTCACTGAACATGAGTCTGTTGCTGGGACCTTCGTCACAGAGGAACAGATCCAAGGTGTGCGAGATCTACCTGATTACGAAGCATTGTCTGGTGAGTGGCCATGCGTGTGTGTGTAATCCATGTGTATGTTGTTTGGGTGACGGGTTCTGATTCAGTGCCTGGTGAGAGTGTGTACTCCTGAGTGTTATGGGTCACCCATTTGCTTCCTCCCATACATTCACGTGCCTTGGATTTGGGTATGACTGTATCCCTTCTGCCCACAGTTGCCAATTAGGCACACATTAGTGCACTTTACCTTGAACTGTCATCTTGCAACTACATAGTTCACATTTTGTAAGTGTTCATTCAGGCTGATAGTTTCCACTCTCCCCTTTTTGCTAGACATTTTTCTGCACTATTGCGACATATGTGCTATGTTTCGGTCATTGTTCACAGCCCACACTGGGGCACTATTTTCACATGGTTATGTTAATGATTAGACCATTCAGGCCGATGGAGTCTTGGCCTACAGAACATTTTCACAAGGGCCTGTTTGCATGTGGAAGATGACAGGTGTTTCCTGTGATGTCAAAGGGACCAACCATTGATCAGCCCACAATTACTGTGTTATTGGACACTGGATGTGTTTCAGTGTGTGGCACATGCATATTTTGGAACACTATTCAGCATCAATCTTCGCATCATGTCGATGTGACATGGATGTGTGACATTACTCATTCACTGACATATTGCTGTAGTTTTGTAATTTACCGTGGCTATGCTACATGACATCTGTGCGGTGGCATGTGGCATGTATGTGTATTGGACATGCCACTCACAGCCTGATGTGTGATGCCAGTGCTACCCAACATGCTGCAAATGTGTTGCATATCCATATTGCTCTCCCCAGTGTCTGCATTTTTGACTCCACTTCCAACTCTTTGACAGTGCATGCATGGCAGGGTTATAGTCATGTGGGACATGTGTAATTCATGTACTGGATCTCTGGCTTGTCACGGCCTATGTGTGCGCTATGGTGCTCATGCCTGTTTCCATTTGTTGTCTTTCATGTTTTTGCAGATGATGACGCACTTGGTGCTGTTGAGGTTGAGGAGATGGTGCAGACCCAGGAGGAATCTCAGGCACGACCGGGCACCAGTGGGGGATGTGGTGTGGTGGTGGGTGAAAACCAAATGTTACTGCAGACCATACTGTCCAGGGGTGCCTCTGGGTGCACCTCCCCAGATCTCTATTCAGGTGCTGAGGTGGATGATGATACTTACGTGAAGTCGCAGGTAAGTGTTTCTGGCAGGGATTCTGTTCAACCCACCTGGACCAGGGGTAGAACCCTCTATGGGGATGTCAGTGTCTGTAGGTCCGCCTTTGGCGGTTACAGATGCAGGGTCACACTCCACAGCATCTGATCCTGTTCCTGGGCCAGCAGATCAGAGGGGGAATGCAGTCCTGCAGCCTCAGGCAGTGCCAGCACAGCAAGGTGCAGATCGCCTTGCCCCAAACAGGTGTGGTGCCTGTCAACGCGGTGGCTGTGCCCCACCAGGCAATACTGTATGGTAAAACTCCAAGTACAGTATGGCCACCCAACAGGCAACATCAGTGGAAATGATGGCTCAGGCAATGGAGAGGGTGGCCACTTCCATTATCCCCCCTGAAAGGCAGATGGTGCAACAACAGCAGGCAACAGACTCCATTTGCCAATCACACAGGGAAGACACGTTGGCATCCAACAGGGACAGACGGGCGGCACTGGAGACTCTGCGCGAATCCATATCAATTGTATCCCAGGGCCACAGGGAAGCCCTGAAGGTAGAACTACATAACCTCAGGCAGACTCTGGTTGCACTTGAGGCTTCCAGTAATTTAAAGGCTGAACAGCAGCTGGAGCAGCTCACACGGTCGCTCTCAGCTGAGTTGCATGCAACACGTGAGGAGATCCGGGCATCACGAGAGGCCATGCGTGCAGAAATGCAGGCAACCCGTGATGTGCTGCATGGGGATCTCCGCACTTTAATCCTCCAGAATCAGACCTTCCAGACCTGCATGCTTGCTGCCATGGAGGACCATACCAGGGCTTTGCCTGGGCTGCCTCCCATAGTGCCACCGCCTCCTGATGCAGCAGCAGAGGGTGAGCAGAGCGACAGCAGTTCTCCCACAACGGCATAGCCGTGCAGGCCATGAGCCCAATGAGTTTGGTGGGTGTTGGTGTGCACACTGTCCTCGAACCTCCTGGGTGGCCTCCCCACCATCCCCTGGCCCTCACATGGCCATTTTTGCTATATATTTTTTTTTACAGCGTGTTGCCTTGTGTGGCTCCCGTGGGCATCCACTGTATTCCGGCTGGGCACATGCAGGCTTGTCCTGAGTTTGGGTTGGATGCTTGGGTTCGTGAGACACACACCCCTCCTGCTTCCCGTTTCCATGGGCTTGCAAAGGGTGTGACCAAGTGACATTGAATTACACAGTGACACTGGGCTCCCATGAGCTGTGTGAGCAGTCTGTAGTCAATACTGTGTAGACATCCATAGTGGATATTGTTGTTGTATTGTACACTGCATGGTGTATTGATATGTGCTTGTGCATCCATGTCTTCCTCCTAATCTGCAGGTTCCTTCCTCATGTCTTCACAAGGCCGTCTACTTTGCAGACGCAGCTCATGTTGTATGCAGTACACTGAAACATTTGCGTGGCAGCAACACTGTACAGTTGGAAGGGGCCGATGTGGTGGCATATTCAGGTAGTAAGACTACGACTACTTTAACTTAGTACTGTCATGTTTTTGCTATTTTTGATGTTGTGTTGTTGCATTGTATTGTTGGTAAGTATTTGGACATGTGTGTTGTTAGGTATACATTACTGGGAGCATATTGTGTGTGGGCATTTTCCATTGGGGACAGTGTACTTTGTGACACTTGTGTCAGGTTTTGTGCATTTCTTTGTTTGCTTTCACATTGCATGACATGCCATGGTGTGTTGGGTGGCGGAGCTGGGGAGGGGTTGGGTGACATGGCGCTGTTTTCATGTTGTATTTTGCTAGGGGGTAATGAATTTAACAGCATAGATGTATGTCTTTTGATGACACAGCATTGGGGGTGTTTGTGTAGGTAGGGATGCACACAATGTAACACTTCCAGGTGAACAATCTCAGGCTGGTATGGTTGTGACAGTTGACTGTCCCTTATGTCATCATCATTGATTGTCAGTTGGTATGTACCAGGGCTGTGTGGACTCCACAGGGGTGTGATTTTATGTGAAGTAATTAGCCACCAGCTGCGTACGGGCTGCCTCACCACATGCCCTTTCCCCTACCATGCGCAGCGGGCGTGCATGTGGTTGGGGATGTGGGGACACCACCATGTCCACCGGCTGGCCACGGCATGTTGCAACGTTGTGCAGGACACATTCTGCCACTATGATCCTGCACACTACTGGGGGAGCGTATAGCAGCTGCCCACCAGAGTGGTCAAGGGAGCGAAAGCGTGACTTGAGCACTCCGAATGTGCGCTCCACTATGCCCCGGGTTGCAATATGGGCTGTGTTGTATCTTACCTTGGGTGGCGTGGTGGGTTTCGAATTGGCGTCATCATGTGGGGCTTAGAGGGTAGGCACTGTCCCCTGGGGAGGTGGTGATGGGTATCATTAGTGGGGTTGTGACATTACTCAGTATGTGACATGCATGCATGTGCAGTGGCATTTATACTCACCATGCAGCCACGTATCGCCATGCCGCCCAGCTTCTAGGTCCCGGTTTAGGGATGACATTCTGCAAATGAAACTGTCGTGGGTGGACCCTGGATAGTTGGCATATACTGAGGTGATGATTCCCTTGGCATCACATACTACCTGCACTTTGATGGAATGCCAGTGCTTGCGGTTTCTATAGATGTGCTCAGATGCCCTGGGGGGACGTAGAGCCACATGGGTGCAATCAATGGCACCTAGCACTTTGGGGAATTGTGCCAACCCGTAGAAATCCTGGATGGCAGCCTGCCTTTCTGCAGGTGTTCTGGGCAGGTATATGTGCCTGCGGACTGATGGGCGTGCAGTCATGATGGCCAACACCTGGTGTAGGCAGCGTGACTGCGTGGCCTGTGACACCCCCCCACTATGGCACTTGTCCGCTGAAATTATCCAGTGGCCAAGAAGTGCAGTACATTGAGGATCTTCTCCAGGGCGCTGAGTGCTTGGGAGCACAGGGTCGGTGATGTGAGGTCAGCGCGTCTTTTTTGGCGCACTCGTTAACCCTGTTCGATTCCATGAATGCGTGTTTTGAACGTGCGTGTGGGCGTTTCCGTGCATTTGCCTCCTGTACTTCCCCTGTGCCACCCACATTTTCACACGTTGTTCCCCATTCCGCGTGTTACGCCCCCTGTTCCGCCTACTTTTGTTGTGTGCGCCGCACTATGTGCGCTTTCACTGTGCGCGTAGTGCACGCTGTTTGGAGACGTGTGCGCCAGCGTGGGCCACGCAGGTTTTTAACGCACATCCAGGGATTTACACGCGCACGGACTTCCATGAATCGCTGTGCGCGGGTTTCACTGCGATATTCGCACTTGCGCTGCGATTCGCACGCTTTTGCACGCTTGCGCCGAAAATTTCAGCGCACATTAATTCCATGAATCGGCCTGTTCATTTATAGGGATGTTTTTGGTTTCGAGTACTTGTAGTAAGTACATTAAGAATTCTTGAGGATCTTCTTGTGTGTTTATTGTACATGTTACCATTCCTGCACAGTAGTCCCATTGTTGCCTTATACCTAAAATAATCTAAGTGCTATTAGGATTATTTGCAGCATTTCTATGAAGGACGAGCATTTGCTAATCCAACTGGTCTGAGCCGTTTAGGTAAATGTTGTGGACAATTGGTGGCAATTGAAAGAGTAAATTGATTGTTACATTTGCATAGCAATTTACTCCAGTTGCTTTGCTGAATTTAAATGTGTCTCTGCATCGTTTGATGAGCCTACTAATTTATTTGGAGAAGAAATATTTGTCTCTTTTTATGCTGATGGATGTGCAGTTAAATTTCTAGTAGACAGTTGTGTGGTTGTGTTATTTGATGAGAAGGAGTTGGTCATTGTATCTTTAGTGGAATTGTTGGGAGAGCTGTTATAGGTTTTGTTTGTATTCATTTTTTTTAAAGATTTTATTTATTTTTTGACATTTGGTTTATTTCAAACCTTTATCATTTTTCAATTAACAATATATCATAAGTAGTTTAAAAACATTAATGTTTAAAATGAAGGAAGAGAAGAAAACCGACAAAAGGAAACGGAAAGAAAAGAGACGGAAAGAAATGTTTTTAAAAAAATAAGAATTACAATCTCCACATTCATAACATAAAATAGTAACTAAAAAGAAGAGCAAAATTCAATGCATGTTCGAACAGTGAATTCATTCATCTATAAATGTCATTATATATGTACTTGAGGGTGTTGACGATTAAATAATTTAAAAAAGATGTTTTTACCTTTGTGCGAATATTACATTTAGAAATGTTGTCAAGGCGAATGTCATTTTGTTATTTTCGCCTTTGTACTCCCACCAATCAAATATATTCCTAGATGGAGCTGTTCCTATTAAGCGCCCCAGATAATTTTTATCTTTGGGGTGCCAGCTCAGGACAGGATAAGATCAGGTGTTGAAGTGTCTCTTCTGATGAATTACAGAGTCTGCATATTCCCGTTCCGTCGTGACTTTTTCATCCCAAATATCATTTCTGATTAGTCGGTAGGAGATTTAACCTGAAATCAAAATGAGGTTGAAATGTTCTGGGCTAAGAAATTTGACCAAGTATCTAAAAAGGACAGTCACTGCTCTTATATTGCAATCTAAGTTTGCATATAACTCATGCTTGGATTTTTCTAATTCAGTCTGTATCCAATCCCATCTCCATAGCTTTTTATTTGCTATGTTGGAATTTGATTTCAGAGTTTCCAATGTTATGTTCGCTTCTTCTAGTGTTGTGTGGCATTGTTGATCCCACAGCCTTTGTGCCCAGTCCATATGTTTTTCCTCTCTATATACAAACATGCAGAAATGGATTGGTGCATTACGTATAGTGAGCTTCCGAAGCAGGGACAAAGCTTTCCATGTGATCACTGAGTGAATTGAAACAAGTCCCAGCTTGTGCCTTATTATACTGATAGGCATGTAGTTTAGTAAATTTAGGATTTTTTTTTCAAAACATTCCTTCTATTATGGCCCATTCTTTCCATGGGAAGGACAAGGTGGTTTCGGCTCCAAACACCAGTATTGGAATTACATTCTGTTTGGTAAATTTGATAACAAAATTTAACATTTTCTGTGTATTAGTGCTCCCTGAGTACTAAGATTTTTCATCTTATATCTTAGTTCTTCAAAGAGTGGTTTATCACATATGCTTTGATTTATCTTTACTCTAAGATATCGCATGTTTCTGGCTTGAGCCATACACCCCATCCTCAAATACCATTTGCCATTTCTTTTGGTGTTTAGATCTAGACGAGCATTCAGCTTCCTTTGGATGCTAATAGGTGTCTAATCTATCATCACCAGATCGTCGGCACAGAGCATCCAGCCCACAGCAATTCTGTTTATTTTTGGAAGAAAGGCGTCAACTTTTTCTAGTGATTCTTTCAGATCAGATATGAATAGTTTAAACAGCTCTGCTGCTAGTGAACAATGTTGTTTTAGGCCGTGAAAAGTTGGAATATTTTTGTTTAATAGACCTTCATTGTTTAGTCTGATTCTGATAGAAGTATTTGTGTAGAGAGCTCTTATTGGTGCTAATATGTGGTCAGGGCATTTCCATCCCACCATTTATTTCCATAGGGCATTTTGGTTTACACTATCGAAATCTAAGGGAGGTCTATCAAAGCAATATATATTTTTTAACCCTCCTCATGAAATTGCAGCTTCAGGACATTCAATATAAGCAGATTTAGTCAGCATTCCACTCCTTTAACAAAGCCTGTTTTTCTTATATCAAAATGGCAAGAGGATAAGACCCAATCTTTATGTCTTGGTAGGATGATAGATGCAAATATTTTTCCTAGTACATCTAATAAACGTATTGGGCGATAATTCCCTTTTTGAAAATAGTAATCACAATCGCTGTCTTCCAGGACTCAGGCATTTCTTTTTTTGAGAATGTTTCTTCAAACAATACGAAGAAAAAGTCTGCCCTCTCATCAGGGGCTTCTTTTAGCATGCATTTCGTAAACCCATCCAGACCTGGAGCACGAGAATTTCTGACCTTGTTTATTAGTGCAATAATCTCTTGTCTATCGTATTCCAGTGCCCATTTGCCAAGTGGTGGCGGGATTTCATATGAAATGTCAACAGTTTTCCCAAAGAGCGCACAAAGAATGATGTCTAGACGCCTCGTCTACTGCCTTGTGTTTGTTTTAAAGCTTTCTGGTTTCCATCTATTCCATTTATACTAGCCACAAGGATCTCGAATCATTCAATGTCAGGGTTTTTAGTATTTTTTCTGCATCATTCTGCATAATGATCCATTTGTGGCTTTGTAACCAGTTTGTGTACTTTTCTTTACATTTTTTTATCATGGCTTTACTGAGGGGCCAGGGTCATAGTTTTAAATTTCCTATATCTCGGCGCAACTCTCTTATTTTTCTATGATTTCTCTATCATATATGTGTTTTGGAGTGAAATGTGTTTTTTGTGCCGGCATTGTTGACATGCTAAATTCGGTGAATAAGGGCAGATAGTTTGGGCCAATTGTGGTTTCTTGTATGGCCTTTTTGAAGTATTGCATGACTAGGTGGACTTCATGTGCTTTCATTCGCCGCCTATTTCTGCCCAGTCCCACTGCCACAGTTTATGTCCATCTTTCACTTTCTTTTAGATGATGGATACCTAGGCATAGTTTCACTAAACCACGATCGCTATAACTTGTTTGAATTATTCTTAGTGACTCTATCAAGGGATGCACATTGTTGGAGACAAGAATGTAGGCAAGAGACAAAGATTGATTCCCTCTTTTCCATGTTGGAGCTGCTGGTATATATCCTGTGGCCTGACCATTCAGGAGGTGCAATTTCTCTTATCCACATGTCCACCCTAGAAAGGTTTTTAAGAGTCTTTCTTTTTTTCTCGGTCAATAGAATGTCAGATTGATGTCTCAAATTAGATTTAAGTTGCCACACATTATTAACATGGGATCTTGGTGTTGAATTCGGCAAATGTTCGATAATTGCCATGGCCTCGTTGATAAAGCTTTCGTCCTGCCATGCCATTGGATTCCAATAAAGATTTTTAAGTATCATACATGGGGATGCGCATTCTTTTAATTTTTTCACTTCCAATACCACTACTTGCATAAAATGATTTGGGTTTCTTTTTACAACAACCCTTAAGCCCAAAGGAGCTTTTATCAATGTTATAAGGCTTGCTGGAGGTCTTCTTTGTCAATTTTGTTTTGCAGGATTTAACAGTAGCGTATATGCTTCCGCAAGTAGTGGGGATGACAACCATGTTTCTTGAAGACACAGAAAATCAATTTCTTTTTGTTTTATACTGTCATCATAGAATAGGTTTTAAATCGCTGTGTATTCCAACTTCTGATTGTGATTATATCTTCTGTGTTTGATTTTAAGCGCTATTGCTTCGTGTTTGTGTTTATGGATTTGGAAAACCAACTCCAATTGGTCTCGTCGGCACGCTTTTGGTTCTTTGCAGACTTATTTCTCGTTTACTCTCTTGGAGATTGTTAATGGTGATTTTCACAGGAATTAATGGGCCTTGGTTTTGGTCTTCATATTCGATCGTACCTCGGGCAGTAGAACTGTGTGAAGTTTTACTTTTACTCTGAGCATCAATCCTCTCGGATGCTCTTGTGATGGTGCTCATTGTTTCCACAGTTTGCTTTAGTGATGGTACATTAGCTCCCTGGAACTTTGCTGAATTTGATTTTAATTCTGTTATAACGAAGCCTAGTGACCAAAGCGATTCAGCTTCATTTAAGAGAAAAGCTTGTATAATTTGTGAGTCTATGCACAGGCATACGCAATTAAATTGGTTTGGTATTGGAAACTCGACTGCTGCTATGTCGCAAGATTCTAACAACACGGGGGGGAGGGTCCTGCCCTTAGATTCTCATTGTTTGTGTTTCAATAGAACAAACAATATTGTGATCTGTCATGTTTTTGTATACCCACCGTAATTAGAAAAGTGTACCATGCACATCTATGCAAGCAAAAACACTATTATTCGTTCAAACTAAGCCAACCTTTATTAATTAGCTGTTATTTTGTTTTCTTTTTTCTTTTTTTATTTTTCTCATTTGCTAATGATGAAATTGCTGCATTTCATTATCATAGTTTTACAGACGGATCTTGGCGGCAAGGTCCCACAACTTTACAGTGTGTCGAGCATTCATGTCAAGTTCTATCTCACATACTACCAGTAACACGTGACTATCTTCTTGAATCTGCTCAGTTTGCTCAGTGTCTGTGTCCTGCATGCTCTCAGCCTTTTCAAGGTAGCAAGGTGTTTGGGGCAGTTATTGTTACTGATAGCAGTTGTCGGGGGTATCAGGGATGTCTCTATGGAAAGCTCAAAGTTTTCGACCGGTCACTCTGCCCACATTTTCACTCGGTTTTGACTTCTTTTGCTTTCCTGTCTGTTCAGCAAAGAGGTCGGAGGAGTTGAAAGGGATGTTTTTAACAATGCCGCCGCTCAATCAGTTTCTAAATCAATGTTCAGAGGAATACATTTCTTATATGTGCTCACATGGTGATCAGCGTATGAAGGCTAGACGTTAGCGTTGGCTCACTTGTCAGTTTCTTGCAAGCTCATTGGTTCTCACATGTTCCGATGGGCAAGCTTCTGCTGACTTAGATCCAGCAATCAGTAAGAGGCTTGTCTCACTGTGAGCCGGGAAGCAGATAATAGTGATATTCAAATCATTTCAGTCTGAATTGCTGTTACCTCTAATCAAGGGCATATTCACACTGCTATGAAAGGGTAGATGTGCACCCTCTGCTGACGAGGTAGTTGGCGAATGGGATAGTTGTTTGTTCATTTGTTGTGCTAATTGTGATGGATGTTTGTTACGCTCACTTGGACCCCACAGGGGTGTCGATCAGACCCGGACAGCTGCGGTCTCCTTCAAAGTGATGCGTAGTGCAGAAATCACTGTCTGGACTGGCCCGCCTAGTCTTGTCTGCTGGACCCGAAGAAGTATTTTCCTGCAAGTGGAAACAGGGATTAACCACCTGTGGGTTTTAGTGATGGCCTCCCAACTTTTCTCGCTCTCCCCCACTAATCACCTCCGATATCCCCTTAGTAACCTCACCTTATGTTCGTAAAAGATGAGCTCTCCATCCTGCGTGTCTTGCAGGGGCGCGTAGATACCAGTTACTTCACTGGTTTGAAGGCATTGGGAGAGTTCCGGTAAATATTGACTCTGAAGTCCCTGGTGGGATTGGTAAGTATCAAGTTCAAAGAGTTCAATGTGCCCGATGTTCACTCTTGTCCCCTTCCTTCCTTAAGTTGCAACTGAGTTCGTGAGAAGAAGGTCTCGTAGCTGCTGCTGGCATTCAGGTAAGAGTCTGTGTTACCCAACGCTGTCTGGTAACTATTGCATGCATTAACGTGCTGTTTTTCTCCCTCTTTACAGATGCGGCATATGAAAATGTGGAGAGTTATAGAATAATACCACCGGTGGTAAATCAGGTAAGTCTATGGTGGTAAGAGGTTGTATTTGTTGATTCCCTTGGCTCACCTTGTTTTTTCTTGTGTCCCCTAGGTGCTGGATTACAGCAAAGAAATGATGGAGACAGTGCCGGATCGAAAGATGCAGTGAGAACTGGTGAGTATGGCGCCGTGCTGGAGCTGGCGAAGCAACGCGTGCAGGACTGATGTACTTTCCAGGTCCAGAGATGAAATGGTTCCGGAATTAGGCGAGGAATTTGAAATAAGTTTGTTTTCTAACCGTGTCCTTTTCCTCTTCTTTATTCTAGGAGCTCCGGATTCGAGGCAGGCGTGGTAGAAGACTGGATGCTGGCTGCAGGCATGTGGGCGTGGCAGAAGACTGGATGCTGGCTGCAGGCACGGTGAGCATCACGCTGCTGGATGCAGAATAACGCGAAGCATGTGCTGCTGTTCGGGTGTGGTTTAAATAGCCTTCAAAGTAGTTCCAGGTAAGAAGTTCCCTAGAGCCACGCCTGAGTAAAACATTGTCCCTGTAATAAAATAGTCCCATCCAGGCCTCATGTAGGCTTGGACTCTTTTGCAGCATGGTCTGCATCAGGTAAGTAAAGTCTATGAGCCTGGATCCTATGCACCAGGACTGATATCTATGGTGAGACTGGCGCCTAAGGCGCCAGGACTGAACCCAGACAGCCCCTAGCCGGGGCTGCTGAGGTTAAAACAAATGTCTGGATGCCTGCTCCCAGAGCTGAGGGCCTTGGTCCTGATGTCCGGGGGTAGGCATAATTACATGTTTTTATGTGTTCAATAAGTGCAACACTGTATTATGTTAAGACACAGACATCATGAATGTTTGTGTTTGTGTGCATGAATACTTGAAATCATCGTTCCTTGAAAAATTCCAGACTTGGCTCTGAGTGTGGTGGGATGTAGATCTGGCACTTGGGTCCATATGTAGATCCTCCTGCCTAGACATTAAATGGGGCTCAAAAGCACTAAAAGTGATGCAAACACCACAAACACCACAAACATCCACTCTCTGCCTCTCCATGCTGCTTCGTGGGGTATATACTATTTTTAAATAATGCTCCTCCTCCAATTCAGGCTGCACATAAAACAGTCTATGCAGCATAAACAGCCACTCTCTGCCACTCTGCACCACTTCGCGTGGTGGATTCTGTTTTAAAGTAACACACTCTCTCCAATTCAGGAGGCACAAAAAAAGACTATGCAGTAAAAACAGCCACTCTCTGCAGCTCCACACCACTCTGCATGGTGGATGCTCTTTTAAAGTAACGTACCTCCTCCAATTCAGGCTGCACAAAAAACAGACTATACAGCACAAACAGCCACTCTCCACCACTGCGCACTGCTCTGTGTGGTGGGTGCTGTTTTAAAGTAACACTCCTCCAATTCAGGCTGCACAAAGAAACAGACTATCTAGCACAAACAGCCACTCTCCACCACTCTGCAGGCAGGATGCTATTTTAAAGTAAAGCTCCTCCTCCAATTCAGACTGCACAAAAAAATGACTATGCAGCACAAGCAGCCACTCTCCACCACTCTCTGCCACTCTGCTACTCCACTTTCATTTTTGAGGTACAGGGTACATATCTAGATGTAACTCATACCGTCTTTAAAAACTGTGCAGCCAATGTCAATCAATATGTGATCCAGAGTTAGAGCTTGCAATTTGTTAATAGTAACAGCATATTCAAGAGACAGAGATAATTGGTCACTGCATGTCTTTGAAAAGAAGGAAACGATTGTGTGACCAACTTTTTTAACTTCTGCAAGTTTGTCAAAGTGGATGTTAACAAACTGAATGTTGTCATTTGGATATGTTTGGAAGGCAACAACTGTACCAATTGCTCCATTGACTAAACTTTGCTCTACATCAAGGTTATTTTTAAGAATTACTCTGCAGATTAGACATAAAGTTAACATTTTCTCAAATCCAGCTGTGTTGGAGATACATTTTTCTAAGTTATTTAGTTGTGCTGTTGCTTGTTGACAAAAAGGGAGTGCCATGCTGTGCACTTCTAGTTTGTCGGTGGAGGTGATATGAAGTATGGATTGCATATCTTTTTTTAACATTGTATTTTTGGATTGACTACAGCTTGCAAAGGCTGGCATGTTTAAAACTTTGTTCAATGTATTCAGTGACTTCTAGATAAATTGTGATTTGTGCATTATTTAGCTGTGATTTGAGCACTGGCAAGTCTTCTTCAGATTGTTCATATTGATGCATGGTATTTTCTACCTCAGTCATGACTATTTCTTTTTCATTTAGAATGGTTGGTTCTCCAAGTGGTTCTTGGCTTCCTGTGAGGGAAGGTTGACTGCCCTCAGTAGTGTCTTTATCTAGTCGATCTTCAATGTATTCCTTTTGTTGGCATTCATTGACCAACATTTCTTTGTATTGTTTGAAATTGACATTTGTTATACTGCTTTCATTTGCTTTGAATGCAGCTTTAAATGAGTACTAGTCACCTAACAATTCTTCTTTTCTCCAAAGTTTAAAAAGCTGCAGTAGGGCCAAGTAATACAGTTTTCTATGTTGCAGCGAATTAAATGATAACTTAACATTATTAATTAGGTGGGTTTGGCAAGTTTCATTGGGCTTCCTTCACAATTTGAGACTAAATATTTGCCAGTTGTCTCATCAGGTTTGATATTGTTTTTGTAGGAGTAGTTTTGCTCTATGTGGTACAGGCACATGTTTTCCAAAGCAGTACTTCTGTTTGGGTAATATGGGCAAATAAATTGTTTATTTAAAATATCCTGGCTGTTGGGATCATTTGCGGATATTGTTTTTATCTCTTGGTAGGGTTTCACTACTCTTTTTTGGGATGAAGCTTGACTGAGGTTCAACCAGGCAAGGGGCCTC
Source organism: Ambystoma mexicanum (assembly GCF_040938575.1). Lineage (NCBI taxonomy): Eukaryota > Metazoa > Chordata > Amphibia > Caudata > Ambystomatidae > Ambystoma > Ambystoma mexicanum. Next base: position 375,713,550 of record NC_090922.1, read on the forward strand.
ATTACGAGTCCGGCGGTAACCGTGCCTGAAATTTTGGCAGGTTACCGCCGGACTTGTATTATCATTCCGCCTCCGTGATTCCTGGAATTACTGGGGCATTACGACCCCAGTGACCCAGGAATTCCGGAGGTGGAATTCGGTAAATCCCCATTCCCATTGAGTCCCATAGGACTCAATGGGAGTGGGGAAGTGGAAACACCAGCAGCATCTCGTGATGGTGCCGGTGTTTCCACGTCCACCTGCAGGCGGGTGGTGTTAAACCCGCCAGGTCAGACCTGGCGGGAATGTCACCTCCCGCCTGCAGAACTCGAGATCACCCGGTCCAGAAACAACGGTGACGGTGGGTTAACCCACCATTATTTCCAGACCGGGTGACTCGTAATGGGGCCCAATGTGTTCAGATTTGCCATATACGGCTGTACCTGTTAAACGGTCTGCAGCTTGGTAGCTTCCACATTCTCTGTGGGATAGCATTTTTATTCCGAAGGTATACAATTTTCGTGACAGTGTTTTGACAGATGATATGTCATCTGAGAGGTCTTTTAGCTCGGATTTCTCTGCTTTGGTGTGATAGGCTGTGACATATCTTGCAATTGCAGTGGAATTGGCTGCAATGTAATGTATGTCTATGTTTGCATTCCACAGGAGGGTAATGATTGCATAGTAATATTGATGTACTTGGATGCTTCGTCCCGTTTAATATTGTGTGTGTTTTTAGGGTATTTGACTTTTACACTGTGTCTAACAGAAGACTCAAGCAATTTACTTGTCCTTTTTGCAAACTGGTCTAGGGAAGCAAAAGCATAATTTGGTAAAGTTTTCTGGTCTCTTTTACGATACCTCTTTTGACTTGTCTACAGCCTTCTGCTGAATGCACAATTCTCAGAGGAAATTGGCGCAATGTGAATTTATCTCTCTTTGTATCCACCGTCGTGGCAAATTGTCCTACTGAAAGTTCTGTTGATCTGTCTACTTTGTCCAAATCATTACTACAAACTGTGTATCAACTGGCACCTTTGTAGCCTGCAAGTGTTTGTTTTCTCCCCTCTCAACCGTGGTTCTCTGATGAGCTCACAGTACTTAAACTTAGTGTTCGCCAAGATGAACGCAAATGGTGTCTGTCCTATAACTTGACTGACAAAACTAGATTCTCCTCCTTATGCAGAAAATACCACTTGATGATTAACACTACTAAACAGCTACTTTTTACAAGCAGCATAGAATATGCCCTCAATTAGTCCAGAGAGCTTTTTTTGGTTGGAAAATCTTTTAATTCTACTGCACATTTTCCTCAGATGGACCTGCGCTATCGGACCCAGTTCCTCCAGCTATCTTGCAGGATCTTTTGCCTAGGATTATCACCTTGGTGACCAAGGCAGTGAATATTTCTTGTAGTCATGGGCTCATACCGTCCGAGCTTAAACAAGCCATTGTGGCCCCCCTTCTCAAGAAACCATCCTTGGATGCCTCCATTCTGTCCAATTTTTGTCCTATCTCTCTACGTCCATTCTTTATGAAGCTTCTTGAACCTCTGATCTCTCTTCTTTCTTCTTTTTTGGAGTCTTCTGCAGTACTTGACACTTTTCAGTCTGGTTTTCTGCCGGGGAGGGACCGAGAAAGTGTTCTAGTCTCAGTTATGGATGACCTTGCCAGGATGGTTGACAGTAGTTGAGTGGGGTCCATGATTCTGCTTGATCTGTCAGTGGCTTTTCATACTGTTGATCACTCCCTCCTCCTCTCCTGGCTGGCGGAGATTGCAATATCCAGCTCTGTGCTAGCCTGGTTCACCTCATTTTTGACTGGCCATGGCCAGTCTGTATCTCTTTCTTCTTTTTTGTCTCCTGTGTACTGTTAGGGGCAATATTCTCATTTATGGCTAATTTCCCTCACCTAGTGAGTCCCCCAGCAGCATTGCTGGACTTCTGGAGTTAATTTTTTTCCACTTGGTAAGAGTGTGAGATTTTCCCCCACTCTTACCTGTGTTTTGCCATGTGTATTTCTCTGTTTTGTGATTGTGGACTCTGAAGGACCCCACTTCAGTAGCCCCCTTGTTGGGGAGAAGTTGGACCCCCACCAGGGCCTCTGGGGGTCCAAGCTATGGGAGACCCGAACACCTCCCACTTTGCCCAAAGAAATGCAGCAGAGTCCCAAACAGGCAGCAACATGTTCGAAACTGCGTTTATTTCTGGGCAGCAAAAAAAGAAAAACACACAGAGAGCTTCGTGCCCAGCGAAAGTCCCGGCACCGTCTCCCCCGGGGCTGGCTTGCAAGCCAGCTTTGTAACACACTGCAGGCTGACCTCAAAGAATTGGACCAGCTCCCAGAAACCTATCTCATCCTGCTATTGGCTGCTAAGTGATAGGTTACCTATGTAGCCCTTATAGGAAGCCTGATAATTGGACATTAGGACTTTTGCGTCAGTGGGTTGGTTTAGCTGCGCCACCCCCATTACCTAACTCTAAAATTGTTGCAGTATGAATCTGTTCCCATCACTTTTAGCTGAAACAGGCTTTTCGCCCCTGGGTTCTCAGTGTTCATTGGCCAGAGCTGAGCCATTCTTGCTACAATTATGTTTCAAATGGTGTGTGAGTCTTGCGAAAATGTCTTTCGTTCCCAGGAAAAACACTGGGCTCTGGATGTTCTGTCTGCCAGAGTTCACTGTTGTTCAAAGAAAGCAATCTTATCTTACTGTGCGACGTTGGCTGCTCCTGGGTTTGCGAGGAGCATTGCTGAAGTCAGCACGAATCCCCACTGCGGCTGGTGTTCAGTGAGACGAATGCACTTGGCTACTTGGCTGTAATTTTCTTAAACATGGCTTTATACTGTGCAATTAGATCAGGTTAATTCATATAGGCATCTGCAGCCTTTAAACAGGGATTCTTGTGTTTTGTAGATTCTGGTACTGCTGCATTTAGGCTAATGTAGCATGTAGGTTGCAATGTTGGTGAAGTGGGTGTCTTTCAGCATATTTGTCACCCATGGGTGCGCTGGGGCCTGGTTCAAATGATAGGTGTGCTCCTTATTCTTCCTGCTGTTCTGTCTGTCGATGTGCCTGGGGTGAGGGGCAGGAGTTTGATGTCGCTTCTCCATCTTCAGTACTCCCCGTATGGGTAAGTTCTTAAACCAGGGTATTTTGTCATCTGGTAAGTAGACAAACTCCTCTTGTGGGGGGTGTCTGGGTCGTGATCCTCTAGGACATGGTCTAGATGAGATTGGGGGGAGGGTGGTGTCCTATTCTCCCACTTCACCCTTCTTTTTGTGTGTCACACAGCACCTTCAGTGCCGTAGCACAGGGTTGTCTTTGAGACTTCCCCCGACTCCATTTCTGAGGCTGACTACAGTCCCCCAGAAAAGAGTAAAGTTGCCATAAACTTTACTTAGTCAATCTACCACAGATTCAGTACACCCCATCTTCCATGGAGTACTGGGAAGGGTTAATTTGTATCCCTTTTTAGCTGTACCTCCTAGAGCACTGTTTCACTCTTTTAACATTTAGATAAACGTGGTATTGTTCTTGGCTATTATATTAGCCTCGAACATAAACCCGCTTGACCAAATCATCTTTCTTTTGGCTCCGGTTGGGTTTATTTGCCATTTCTTTTAGTTCAAGTCCTCCTTGTGTATTACTTTGTGCAGCAAACTAGGTTCGCCTTCTTTGTTCACTGTCTTTTGGCGAGCTTTCTGCTCAGAAGCCCTCAACCAGGCGCCTGGGTGTCTAGGTGGGTTGAATATGAGGGAGGGGTGTAGTCCCCCCCCTGCACAGGGCATCCTAGGAAACCCAAGTCGCACTTTGTCATGATTGGCTGAGGTGGTTGTCCGTTGTGTACAAAGAGTGGGGGTGTCCTGACTGGAAAAGTCTAAGCCGACTGCCGCTTATTGATTGCAGCCTAGGTTTAACGACAATGTGTTATCCTTGGATATCACCATTTGTGTATTTACCAAGGATAGCAGTACATAAGAGAACCATAATAATCCACTTGTGCTAGACCATTAGTCTGTAAAAGAACAGCTTTTATTAAGTGACTGTCCTTGTTCTTTTACATATTTTTTGTAAAGAAATTATAAGTACAAAATATACAGGTGTACATTTTTTCACCAAAGTCACATATACAAAATGTAAACAAATATAAAACTAAATAGAGAAAAATGTAGAAAAAAGAAGAAAAGACATGTAGCAAAAGATAGGACAAAGTCATACATGTGCATGCTAACAGAAGTATAACGACATTCTGTTGCTGCTACTACATTTCATTTTTCTAATTATAGACAGTTATCCTCGAAGGTAAAAGTCCTTGGATAGGTCTAACTAAGCCAGGCTAAAGGGTGACCAAAAAATATATAGTTGATCGACGTCCCTGAAATGAATCTCTACTAGGATCTGGGGGGGACCCCACCACACCACAAGGGTAAGGGAGTCCCAGGACGTTTCGGCCTTAGTGGGTCACAGCCTTCTTCATGGAACCAAGGAGTGGAGTACCCTATGAAAAATTAAGGGAACTGGGGTTACTTGAGACAAGTAACATGAAATGTGAAGGACACATAATGGTAAAAACGGGGATATGTACATAAACATGTCATTGTCACAAGAAAACAAGACCCTATGATTTAAACTTGCAAAGTACATGTCTAGTTGTACTCGAATCGGTGAACCAGGGCTGGCCTCACATCGACCTGGGTTCTAAAAAGATGGTCAAAGCTCATAGAAAATATAATAAAATATATCAAATCCTCCTCTGAAAATTAAAATCAAAATTAGAAAAGGCATACTGCCCAAGTGCACTAGATGGAGAATATGTGCAATGGAGAAGTTGTAATGCCATATTATTCCAACCACCCCCATCCTAAATATGTAGAAAAAGTACAAAATGGAGAGGAAGGAAAGTACCTTTAGATGGTGCTGCGGTGCCAACACATGGAGTTCTGTGGCTGCTATGCAGTGTATTGGCCAAAAGAAAAGGAAAATGGCGTGCTGAACGCTGCACCTGGAGCTGAAAAAAGCACCAAGCGTCTGCCTAAGCAAAGAAAAAGATCGAAATTAAGGCAGAAGGAAAGGGTGGACATGACTAGTGCCTAGTATGGAAAATAGAGGGTCAGACAAAAGCAGACCATCGGGGCAATGATTTAACTTACATACGGGAGTCAGTCAACAATACGGAGCTCCGACTGTCTGTATCGATTCGAAAGGAAGCTGTGCAACATTGCAGGGCTGTACGGTGCTGAGCATGCGCCTTATTTCGTACACTAATCCTGCGCGCATGCGCTATGGGGCTATGCCAGGTCGGCATCTAGGTAGCCTGGCAACGTATATGCGGAAGTGTACCGTCATACGTCCAGCCACCAGAGTTCTAAAATCGGCTGCTTACATTGTAAACAGTTCCACGCATGCAGCTCCGAAATGTTGGAATGACCGGCAGGTAACAATCCTGATTAGAGGAGTGTTAGCCCAACCTTCGTTTGGTTGTAGCGCCGGACTAGGTGCCTATAGATCACGGTGGGCGGGGCAGAGGAGGGTAAGGGGCAAAAAGTGGGGGAGGGGGGGAGGGGGGGAAGGGGGGGGTGGGTTGGAGATGGGGGATGGAAAATTCCTCACAAATTGGCTGTTCAGTGAAAGTGCCTATATTTGGATAACTGTCAGGTATCCCCCATATGTACTAAATGAAACAGAGAATGTAAAAACTCCTGTGAATAAGCGGGATGGAGACTGAAAAGATGCACACATTGAATACTAGGCGTAGAGGTAGAATATTTTATAATTGGATCTGGGGCTGTGCTTCATTCAGGCCTTTTGTAATGGCCTGAAGTTTATACATCCACCACGATTCTTTAAAGTTCAGGGAGTTGGTGATGTTGCTGGTGTTGTATACTTTGTCAGCAACCCACCATGTAAAGCTGTCCGGGTTGTGTTGGTATTCAAGGAAGTGTGGTACCAGGGGTGCTGTGATATTTTTGCACCGAATTCGGGACCGGTGTTCGCCAATTCTCTTGTGAACCGGTCTCGATGTCTGTCCCACATATCTGAGCCCGCAAGGGCATTCGATGATGTAAATCACATTGCTAGATTTGCAATTAGAGAAGTGCCTTAATCTCCATTCTTTCGCTCCGATGTTGAAGGAGGTCATTTTCTTGGTCTGTTTGCATACAGTACAATTGCCGCATGGATGGTGGCCATTGATTTCTCTGAGATTCCATAAGGTAGATCTCGTGCTATTTTTGCTCATCCTGGCATGGGTAAGCATATCCTTAAGGTTCTTAGATCTTCGCAAGGCCATTCTTGGTGTTGGTTCTTTCGGCAAGCTGAGCTGAATCAATGGCCAGAATTTTCTTATGAGACTTATGAGCTCGGTTGTATTTGGACCGAATGTAGTGACACAGGCCATAATGTTGTCTTCTTGGTTATTGTGAATTTTGGGTGTGAGTAAGGTTTCGCGAGGTGTGAACCTGGCTCTCTTCATGGTATCTCTGAGTAGTTTCTTAGGGTACCCTCTGGTTTTCAACTTGTCTTCTAGTGCAGCTGCGTTTATTTTAAATTCTGCAATGTCTGTGCAGTTTCTACGTACTCGTAGAAACTGTCCATATGGGAGGTTATTTCTTAGATTGCGTGGATGGTTGCTTTTGTAGTGCAGGATTGTATTCCGATCGGTTTCCTTTTTAAACATAGTACATTCCAATTGATTATTCTTGGGTTTGATGGTCAAGTCGAGGAAGTTGATGCTGGAATTGCTGCTGTTGACGATAAATTTTATTTCTTCTGTACAGTTATTGATCCAGTCAAAAAAATTTGCCAAGTTATCCTCCTCTCCTTTCCAAATGAAAATAATGTCATCAATGAACCTGTGCCAAAGTATTATATTGTCCAGGAATGGATTGCGTGTATTCAGTACATTATTGTATTCATATTCTGCCATAAAGATAATGGCCATGCTGGGGGCGAATGCTGCCCCCATGGCCGTCCCTCGGATTTGCAAGTAGTATGTGTCCTCAAATTGAAAAAAGTTATTAGTGAGTGCCAATTCCAGTAGCTCAGCTAAAAAGTTGGCGGGGACTCTGGTTTGCGACATATGATGCGTGAGATGATGTCTAATGCATTCAATCGCTGAATCTTGTGGAATGCTGGTGTAGAGGCTGTTTATGTCCATAGTCACTAATCTGTCTTCAGAAGGATTGAAAGGTTGATGCTCAAAAGTGTTGATGGTTGCCATGGTATCTCGCAGATAAGTTGGTGTTTTTTGGCTCAAGGGTTTCAGAAAGAAATCAATGAATTTACCAATTGGTTCCAGTATTGAGCCACATCCAGACACTATAGGTCGGCCAGGTGGTGTGATCCGGTTCTTATGCAATTTGGGGAGGGCGTAAAATGCGGGAATCCGCCCTTCCGAGTTATTCAGAAATATTTCTTCCTTCTCAGATATCCAATTATTGGACAAAGCAAATTCTGTGATTTCTTTAATTGTTATTTTTATTTCTGCAGTAGGGTCTTTTCGTAGTTTTTTGTAGTTGTCCTCTTCATTGAGGAGCAGTAGCACCATTTGTTTATACTGATCTCTACTTTGCACTACTACTCCACCTCCCTTATCTGCTGCTTTAATGACGATAGAATTATTGTCTGCCAATTGTTTTAGTGCTTTCTGTTCTCCTTGGTTGAGGTTGTGTCTTTTATTAGAGGTTGCATGCTGTATTTTTTGCATTTCTTGTTTTATGCATTTTTCAAAGGTAAGAACACATGCCGGCATCTCATTGTCATTGGGAACAAAATCAGATTTTTTCCTAAGTCCTGAGTCTTCAGGTTCCATAAGGTCTTCTTTATCCTGAAAGAAGACTTTTCTACTGATGGTCCGGTAGAAGCTGGTAAGTTCTTGGTCTAGTTGGAACCAATCCGTGCAATTTGTGGGGACAAAGGATAGTCCCTTTGATAACACCGATTTTTCTTCTTTAGTAAGTGTAATCCCGGAGGGATTAAAAATTGGTATTAATTTTAGTATCTCCTCCGTCTCCTGTTCGGAGTGGGTGTCCGCCAGCGTGGGTAGTTGAAAGGAGGCATTGGCTGAAACTGTGGGGGGCCCCAGTAGCCTCCCCTGGGACCTCCTTGGCCTAAAAAAGGCAGCACTTGGGGTTGTTGGTTACCCTGGTTAGTTGGTCTTCCCCCATAGTGAGCTTGGTCATCATCTGAGGATCCTGAGCTTGAAGTGTTCCAAAAGGATACATTTTTGCGTCTATTTCTTAAGGGTTCTGTCTGGTTAATCATCCTTTCTTTCTCCTTTTTCTCCTTATAGTCAGCTGAAAGGTATGGATATACTAGCTCAAGTTGAAAGTTTTTAATGTCTTTGGCTAGTTTCTTGTGCTTTTTTTCAAGTGTGTTGCTCATGAAAGTGTCCATTGTTTTATTTATTTCTTTCAGTTTATCTCGAGCATTTTCCAAGCTTTCATCATTAAGAAATTTGTTTTCTTGTACCTTGAGTTCTTTAGAGATCTCTTGATGGATCCTCTGGGCGGTGGTGATAGTGAGGACCATGAGGTCCCTGCTACACTTTGTAGCGATTTTGCTAAATCCAAGCATATACTCCTTGTCCTCCAAAAATAGGGCTGGCTCATTGCGAACTAGCAAACCGACTGGTACCAGATTCACCCTAAGGTATTCCCTTAAAAAGTGGCCATGTACTTCTGTTCTGAAGCATCGCTTTTTAAGGTTAAGTAAGTCGTCCCCCGATGCTGTGGATGCTAAAGTTTGTTGTGCACCCTCTAGGTTGAATAATGTGGGGCCTTGAATAATTTCTAAAATCTGTTCTTCTGTGAAACTAAGAGTCTGATCCATGTTGAAAACAATGTGTAATGTGGATGTGGGTCAGGTAACTGGGCACCAATAAACGAGTAAACTAGAAGGGGTCTTGTAAAGAGATACCTAAAAATGGTATGAACAACTAAAGTAAAAGATACCCTATTATAGCGCAGCGGCTATATCATAAACAGAAAATACGGGAGGGAGAGCCCTACCAAGACTCAGGACTGTGGGCCATTAACAATTGTGTACAAAGAGTGGGGGTGTCCTGACTGGAAAAGTCTAAGCCGACTGCCGCTTATTGATTGCAGCCTAGGTTTAACGACAATGTGTTATCCTTGGATATCACCATTTGTGTATTTACCAAGGATAGCAGTACATAAGAGAACCATAATAATCCACTTGTGCTAGACCATTAGTCTGTAAAAGAACAGCTTTTATTAAGTGACTGTCCTTGTTCTTTTACATATTTTTTGTAAAGAAATTATAAGTACAAAATATACAGGTGTACATTTTTTCACCAAAGTCACATATACAAAATGTAAACAAATATAAAACTAAATAGAGAAAAATGTAGAAAAAAGAAGAAAAGACATGTAGCAAAAGATAGGACAAAGTCATACATGTGCATGCTAACAGAAGTATAACGACATTCTGTTGCTGCTACTACATTTCATTTTTCTAATTGTAGACAGTTATCCTCGAAGGTAAAAGTCCTTGGATAGGTCTAACTAAGCCAGGCTAAAGGGTGACCAAAAAATATATAGTTGATCGACGTCCCTGAAATGAATCTCTACTAGGATCTGGGGGGGACCCCACCACACCACAAGGGTAAGGGAGTCCCAGGACGTTTCGGCCTTAGTGGGTCACAGCCTTCTTCATGGAACCAAGGAGCGGAGTACCCTATGAAAAATTAAGGGAACTGGGGTTACTTGAGACAAGTAACATGAAATTTGAAGGACACATAATGGTAAAAACGGGGATATGTACATAAACATGTCATTGTCACAAGAAAACAAGACCCTATGATTTAAACTTGCAAAGTACATGTCTAGTTGTACTCGAATCGGTGAACCAGGGCTGGCCTCACATCGACCTGGGTTCTAAAAAGATGGTCAAAGCTCATAGAAAATATAATAAAATATATCAAATCCTCCTCTGAAAATTAAAATCAAAATTAGAAAAGGCATACTGCCCAAGTGCACTAGATGGAGAATATGTGCAATGGAGAAGTTGTAATGCCATATTATTCCAACCACCCCCATCCTAAATATGTAGACAACCCCCCTGCTGGGTAATTGACAGCCAGGCTGTGTGAATGGGGGTTTTGCGCATAAAAGGCAGGTCTCTTGGGCTAGAAGTCAGAGAGTCACCACTGGAACTACAAGGAACCGAAGAGAAGCAGAGAGAACGACGGCTGCTGCAACTACCCCATCCCGGTGAAGCCCTGCTGCAGTCCTGAGCTATCTACCCTTCAACGACTAAGAGGAGATCCAGTCCGGAGTCTTCTTCCCTTGAGCCTGGTGGGGATTACCAGCTCATCTTCTATAGCCAGAGGACCCTCATCCTTGGTCGAAATCACAGCACACTGCTGTAGTGGTCTGGATAGCCACCTGAAGAGCCTCTCCTGTTTTTAAGGAGTGCACCTTTTTTTCCTTGTCGCTGCTGCCGGCTTCATCCCTGTGTGGTGCAGACCCCCTTCAGACGTCCTCCTTCACACGAAGCTCCAGGAACGTGGGTCTGTGGGAAACCAACAGGAACAACTGCCAGGGCACCAGCTGCACCATTGGAATAAGGTACTGTGTTCTGCTCAAGGAAACTGGGTGAATCCCTTTTTCTTCATCTCCAAGGCTTGCCCTCGTCTTCCCTCCTTCTTATAACTTTTGCTCTGGAACATTGACAATATCGAAGTTCTTTTGGCTACGTTGAATCGCGAACTGTCTGACTGTGTGATCTTCGGCAACAGGCCCCCGGTGTCACTTGACCCTGGCTCCATCCCTTTAATTTTTGAACTCGTGTCTCTGAGTGTTTCTCGATTCTGTCTGCCTAACCAAAATATTGCCTGTGATTTTTGCCTCCAACTCCCTCTGGGTTTCTCAGGTGCTAAGTGTGTTTCTGCCCCGCAGCATTTCATGTTACGGATAAGCTTTTATTTAGTAGACCGAACGGTCAAAAAGTGATCGCAAAAGTATTCACGGTCACGTGTTTTGTTCGTGACACCGGTTCATTCAAACACAGGGTACTTACCTTGAGACATACTGTACAAAGTGAATTGGTTAGTTGTAGTATATGTAACGTGTGGTTTTTGTTTAAGTTTAATAGAAGTGTTGTGTTTATAACGAATGGCTTAAAAATAAATGTACTTATATTTTTCTACCTGAAACCTTGAGTCAGTGTTTGCTTGAATCACAGTAATTGTGGTCCCTTTGTGTAATCTCTACTACTGCTCACATACTCTCGAGATAAGCCTGGCTGCTCCACCACTGCTACCACTCTGACATAGCGGTACAGGCTTGTACCAAAGGTAAAACTTGTATTGCCACCTGTAGTCTTAATGGTTTGTAGTGGTCCCTAAGGGCACTGCACAAGATTCTGCCTAACACTTGTGTACAGCAGTGAGTATTTGGAAGTAGAGTGATTACACTTAGAGTGCTGCTGTTGCTTGGGTTCAACTAACCACAAAGCTAACACCACTAATTCTATTTAACTAAGAAATTGTGTCAAATATGGAAAGCTACACTGAAGAGAGTCTGTTACTCTATACTGCTGAGGTTCTGAGAACCGTGTGTAGGGATAAGAATCTCTCTGGTAAAGGAAATAAATCTGAACTGGTTGCAAAGTTAATGGGAAAAAGTCTGGAGAGTGTGTCAGAAGGGCCTACCACTCCAGCAAATGTGGATTTTGATGTTTCTGATTCTCAGAGTGTTACTTTAGAAGAAGTAGATGAGTCCTTGCTAGGAAACCGTGCAACTCCTTTGCCTGCTCAGAATGCACAACCTCTGTCCACAGGGACCCCCACAGGTCCTACACTTACTCCTGAGTTTATTGCACTTGAGAAAATGAGACTTGAATTGGAAGTGAAACGTATTGATGCACAAACTGCCATGAAACATCAAGAGTTAAAGCTCAGAGAAATGGAGCTGAAACATGAACTAGAAATGAAGAAACTGTCTCTAGAAAATGCTTCTCTCCCAGAGTCCTCTAGGTCTTCCAGCCCTAAGAGACCCCGCATGCCAAAGGAAATGATTGGTATGTATGAGACTAAACTTGATATTTTGGATTGGTTAGCAATGTATGAGTACAATCATGGGATTCAAGGTATCACAGGAAATCAGTTGATTTCTTGGCTTTTCTCTAGGCTCCGCCCTGTTGCAGGTGATGCTGTAATGGAATTGGGGGAGGAGGATACACAGGATTATGAGTGTGTGAAACTAGCATTAATAGCTAGGTTTGGGAAGATCCCTTCCCAGTATCTTAAGAGGTTTAGAACCCTCAAAAAGCATGATGGTACCCCTTGGGCTACCTGCGTGTGTGAATGTTTGAAAAACTCAGATGGTTGGATTAAGGGTTACAAAGTGAACACTTATGAAGTTTTGAGGAATCTTGCAATGTTGGAGTCTATTTTTGATGTCTGATCTCCTGAGCTTAGACAGCACTTGGCTGATTCAAAGGAGATAGATCCTAAGAAGCTAGCTAAGGCTGCTGACTTGTGGGTTGCCAACAGGGCTTCTCACAATGATTCTGGGGCTAATCAGAAGAAGGATGAGGGGGGAAGCAGCCAAAGAAAGACAACAAAGAGAACTCCAATAATTCCAATCCAAAAGAGGGCCCCAAACAAAACCAGGGTAAGCCACAAGGTAAACCGAATCAGGCTAGTGTACCACCTGGTTCCACACCAGATGGAGGTCAGGGCAAACCCCCATTCCAGAGAGCATTTTGGAAATCCTTTGTTTGTGAGTTACCTGGCCATGTGAAAGGAGATCCCAAGTGTAAGGGTAAACCTTCAGGGATCAACACTGTCTCCTTAGCCTTCTCCCAGGTGGATGAAGTACCTATGACCAGTGGAAACTTTCAGCTACTAGCTGATGAACCCATGAGAGTCTCAGCTAGTGTTTCTTTAGTGTCCTTGGGTCTTTGGGAACAACAGAACTTAGATATCTATAACTCAATCCCAGATAATACTAAAGAGTATTACAAAGATAGTGCTCTTGTGAATGGTCAGGAGACCCCTTCCATCAGAGACACTGGAGCCAGCATAACTGTGGTTGATGAATGTTTTTTCAAAGTGGAGGATGTTGCTAAGGCAACCAAACACTTAACCAAGTTAGCGGGAGGCCCTGTGCAAATGATTTCCCAGTTACCAGCTCTCATCCAGTGTAATGACATGGCTGTCAGAATACCTGTAACTGCAAAATAACGTACCTGGGAAGGTCCTGTTGGGTAATGACCTTAAAACGCTTGGAGTTGTGTCTACCACCCCCAGGCCCTACAGCAGAAGGAAGCAGGAGCTCACAATGTCTGCAAGGGAGAGAACCTTAAGAGGCTCTCCTGGGGACATGATAGAGGAAGCTATCACCCCAAGTCCACAGGACTTACTTACTGATATTGCAGGACAAGACAAGACAAAGGGGAAACCTAAGTCTGCCAGCAAGAAACCAGCAAGCACTCCTGTGCCCAGAAAGACATATCCGAGACTGTCCAAAGTCACACCTGTGACTCCCACACCAGCTGAGGCTGAGTGTGAGGTTCAACCCTGTATGGTCAAACTAGATACTGAGGAATCAGATCTAGAAGAGGATCTTACCTTGGTAGGAGATCTTGACCCTGTTGACCATCCTGAGCTGCAGTCTCTCCTGGCAGAAGGTGGACCCAACAGGGAGGATTTCAGTAAGGGACAAAGAGATTGTCCTACCTTGGAAGGTCAACGTCAACAGGCAGCTTCTCTGCTCAATGGGACTGAGCCTGGGAAGTATAGTTTGCACTGGGAAGATGGCCTCTTCTACAGTGAACCAACAGAGTCAACCCCTGGAGACTACAAAAGACTTGTAGTACCTCTAGTGAACCGACTCCAGTTTCTGCAGTTAGCCTATGAGGTACCTTTGGCTGGTCACTTAAGTTTTAAGAAGACCAAAGAAAGGCTATCTCTGCACTTCTACTGGCCTAAGATGGGTACAGAAGTAGACAAATTCTGCAGAATCTGCCACACTTGCCAAACCTCTGGCAAAAGTGGGTCCAAGAATGTGGCACCCTTAGTGCCTCTCCCAGTGGTGGGAATTCCTTTTGAGAGGGTTGGGATTGACATTGTTGGTCTGCTTGACCCTCCCACAACTTCAGGCAACAGGTTTATCCTGGTTGTGGTGGACCATGCCACTAGATTTCCTGAAGACATACCAATGAGGACTGTTACGGCTCCGGCTGTGGCTAAGGCCCTGCTTGGTATTTTTACCAGGGTAGGTTTTCCCAAGGAGGTGATATCTGACAGGGGATCACATTTTATGTCCCACTACATGCAAACCATGTGGAAAACCTGTGGAGTCACCTACAAGTTCTCAACTGCCTACCACCCTCATACCAATGGACTGGTAGAGAGGTTTAACAGAACTATGAAGAGCATGATAGGTGCTTTAGAAGAACCCCTTAGAAAAAAGTGGGACCTTCTATTGCCATGCCTTCTCTTTGCATATAGAGATGTCCCTCAGGAGGGAGTAGGATTCAGTCCCTTCGAACTTCTCTATGGCCATCCAGTCAGAGGTCCATTGGCCCTGATTAAGGAGGGGTTGGAGAGTGTTCCTTCCCCCAAGCCGGTTAGAGTGACTGACTATGTGATAGGTCTCTGGAGGAGAATGTCACACATGATGACAGAGGCAAGTGATAACTTGAAGGCTGGTCAAGCTCTGGTCAAACATTGGCATGACCAGAAGGTTAACATGGTTGAGTTTACTCATGACCTGCTTGTTCTTGTTATGGTCCATACAAGGCAGGGGACCTTGCAGGACAAATCGATAGGACCGTTCAAGGTTGTGGGTAATCTTGGAGAGGTGAACTATCTGGTGGACTTAGGCAATTCTAAGGAGGCTCCCAGAGTCTTTCACACCAACCGTGTAAAGGCTTATGTCTCTAGACCTGACATAGGAGCTTTGCTTCTAGCTTCAGCTCAGGAGGAGGAGGAGAGTGAACCTCTGCCTGACCTCCTCAGAGGCTTACCTTTAGATGAGCAAGTGGAAGGAGTTAATCTCGCTTCCAGTCTCACATCTGACGAGCAGGAAGAGTGCAAGTTATTGTTTAATCAGTTTGCCTCCCTGTTCTCACTTTCACCAGGCTTGACCCCTTGGGGCCAGCATGACATACACACTGGTGACTGTTTGCCTGTCAAAAGCATGGGGTACAAAATGTCAGACAATGTCAGATCCCACATAAGAAATGAGGTCAACAAGATGCTTGAACTCGGGGTTGTAGAGCCCTCTACTAGCCCATGGTCTAGCCCAGTTGTTCTTGTACCAAAGGCAGGATCCAAGGAGTTGAGATTCTGCGTGGACTATAGAGCTCTAAATGCAGTCACCACGACTGATGCCCATCCTTTGCCTATGACAGATGAGCTGGTGGACAAACTTGCTGCAGCCAAGAACCTCAGCACATTTGACCTAACGTCAGGCTATTGGCAAATAGCCCTGACAGATCATGCCAAGGAGAAAACTGCATTCTCCACCCCAGCTGGCCTCTACCAATTCAAGGTAATGCCTTTTGGATTAAAGAATGCACATGCTACATTTCAGAGGATAGTCAATCAAGTTCTGAATGGGGTGGAGGACTTCTGCATGGCATACTTGGATGACATTTCAGTGTTTAGCCCTACATGGAAAGAACATGTTGAACACCTAGGATATGTAATGCAGGCTCTGGAACAGGCCCATCTGACCATAAAGGCCAGCAAGTGTCAAATTAGTCAGAGTTCAGTCGTTTACCTTGGACATGAGGTAGGAGGAGGTGAAATAAGGCCATTGCCTAGCAAAGTACAAGCTGTACAAAACTTGGCCATCCCTACTACTCAAACCCAAGTGAGAGCCTTCCTAGGTCTCACTGGGTATTATAGGAACTTCATAGAGAACTGTGGGACCATAGCTTCTCCCTTGAATGTCATCTCCTCTCCCAAATTTCCTAAAAAGGTCAGATGGAATGAGGAGTGCAATCAAGCCTTTGAAGGTCTAAAAAAAAGCCCTTTGTCAAGCTCCAGTCCTAAGAGCTCCTGACTATCACCAACCCTTCACTGTACAAACTGATGCTTCTAGTGTATCTATAGGTGCAGTCCTTAGCCACCTGGATGAGAAAGGTAGGGAACACCCATTTTGTTACATCAGCAGGAAGTTAAAGGATCCTGAAACAAGGTGGGCAACAATAGAAAGAGAATGCTTTGCTATTGTGTGGGCAATGAAGAGGTTTAGACCATACTTGTATGGATCTACCTTCACTATTCAGACTGACCACCAACCCTTGAGATGGCTGATGCAAATGAAACCTGTGTTTTGCCATGTGTATTTCTCTGTTTTGTGATTGTGGACTCTGAAGGACCCCACTTCAGTAGCCCCCTTCTTTTTGTGTGTCACACAGCACCTTCAGTGCCATGGCACAGGGTTGTCTTTGAGACTTCCCCCGACTCCATTTCTGAGGCTGACTACAGTCCCCCAGAAAAGGGTAAAGTTGCCATTAACTTTACTTAGTCAATCTACCACAGATCCAGTACACCTCATCTGCCATGGAGTACTGGGAAAGGTTAATTAATATCCCTTTTTATCTGTACCTCCTAGAGCACTGTTTCACTCTTTTAACATTTAGACTTGGCTGGTGGCAGTTGTATCTACCATAACTTTTCTAGCGCGATTATATTAAATAAATGTGGTATTGTTCTTGGCTATTATATTAGCCTCAAACATAAACCCGCTTGACCAAATCGTCTTTCTTTTAGCTCCGGTTGGGTTTATTCACCATCTCTTTTTGTTAAAGTCCTCCTTGTGTTTTATTTTCAGCGGCAAAGAAAGCGGCCTTCTTTGTTCACTGTCTTTTGGCTGGTTTTCTGCTCAGAAGCCCTCCACCAGGCGCCTGGGTGTCTAGGTGGGCTGAATGTGAGCGAGGGGTGTAGTCCCCCCTACACAGGGTATCCTAGGAAACCCAAGTCGCACTTTGTCATGATTGGCTGAGGTGGTTGTCCGGGCTGGACAACCCCCCTGCTGGGTGATTGACAGCCAGGCTGTGTGACAGGGGGTTTTGCACATGAAAGGCAGGACTCTTGGCTAGAAGTCAGAGAGTCGCCACTGGAATGGCGACTCTCTGAAGAAGCAGAGAGAACGACGGCTGCTGCAACTACCCCGTCCTGGTGAAGCCCTGCTGCGGTCCTGAGCTATCTACCCTTCAATGACTAAGAGGGGATCCAGTCCGGAGTCTACTTCCCTTGAGCCTGGTGGGTGATAACCAGCTCATTTTCTACAGCCAGAGGACCCTCTTCCTTGGTTGACATCACTGCACACTGCTGTAGTGGTCCGGATAGCCACCTGAAGAGCCTCTCCTGCTTTTAAGGATCGCACCTTTTATTCCTCATCAATGCTGCCGGCTTCATCCCTGTGTTGTGCAGACCCCCTTCAGACGTCCTCCTTCACACAAAGCTCCAGGAACCGTGGGTCTGTAGGAAACCAACAGGAACAACTGCCAGAGCACCAGCTGCACCATTGGAATAAGGTACTGTGTTCTGCTCGTGGAAACTGGGTGAATCCCTTTTTCTTCATCTCCAAGGCTTGCCCTTGTCTTCCCTCCTTCTTATAACTTTTGCTTCTAAACATTGACAATATCGAAGTTCTTTTGGCTACGTTGAATCGCGAACTGTCTGACTGTGTGATCTTCGGCAACAGGCCCACGGTGTCACTTGACCCTGGCTCCGGCCCTTTGACTTTTGAACTCCTGTCTCTGAGTGTTTCCGATTCTGTCTGCCTAACCAAAATATTGTCTGTGATTTTCGCCTCCAACTCCCTCTGGGTATCTCAGTTGCTAAGTGTGTTTTTGCCCCGGTAGCATTTCATGTCACTGATACGATTTTATGTAATAGACCGAACTGTCAAAAAGTGATCGCAAAAGTATTTGCGGTAACATGTTTTGTTCGTGACACCGGTTCATTCAAACACAGGGTACTTACCTTGAGACATACTGTACAAAGTGAATTGGTTAGTTGTAATATATTTAACGTGTGGTTTTTGTTTAAGTTTAATAGAAGTGTTGTGTTTATAACGAATGGTTTACAAATAAATGTACTTATATTTTTCTACCTGAAACCTTGAGTCAGTGTTTGCTTGAATCACAGTAATTGTGGTCTCTTTGTGTAATCTCTGCTACTGCTCATATACTGTTGAGATAAGCCTAGCTGTTCTGCCACTGCTACCACTCTGACATAGCGGTACAGGCTTATACCAAAGGTAACACTTGTATTGCCACCTGTAGTCTTAATTGTGTGTAGTGGTCCCTAAGGGCACTGCACAGGATTCTGCCTAACATATACCCGTTGCTTTTTGGGGTTACCCAGGGTTCCGCCTTGTCACTGATGCTATTTAACATACTCCCTTATTGCTCTTATCTGCTCCCATGGCTTTAGGTGCTATTCTTATGCGGACAATACACAAATCCTGGTCCGTTTATACCTTGTCCGGGATGATGCATCATCTTGTCTGCATGATTTCCTTCTGGACATGGAGGATTGGATGAGCATCAGTTGGCTTAAGTCAAATGGGGATAAGACAGAGGTCCTGGTGGTGGGATCTCTGGCCATGTCTGATTCTTGGTCGTCCTCTTTTTGGCCTGCTTCTTTGGGTGCATTTCCCATCCCGGTGACCGTTGTAAGGAACCTGGGGGTTTACCTGTCTATGTCACTTTCTAAGGTGCATAGGTGAGTGCAGTATGCCAGTCGGGTCATTTCTTGTTGCAGGTTCTCTGTAAAATCATGCCCTTCCTTTCTGCTTGACTGCGCCCACCTGTGGTGGCCGCATTGCTGTCTAGCAGGATTGATTATTGTTAAGCTCTTTAGCTGGCGCAGCCGGCTGGTTTGATCTGCTGGCTACAATTGCTTCAGAACATAGCCACTTGAGTTGCTACTGCATTTCTATATGGTGCTCATATCAGCCCAGTACTGCACCATTTGCACTGGCTTCCGGTGCAGAAGCGGATTACTTTCAATTCTCTTTGCATTGTTCATCGGGCAGTCTATCGAGCTGGACCATAATTAGAAGAAGTTTCAGCCCTACATTCCCAATCGGACTCTTCGGTCTAGTAGCTATCGATTGGTGGTGGTTGCAAGGTTTTGCCTTCAGAGAGAGGAGGCAGGGCCTTCTCGGTGGTGGCTGGTAAGCTGTGGAACTGTCTTCCCTTTAAACTTGAGTCTACTGAAACCACCTACGTTTCCGGCGTCTGCTCTAGACCAATCTCTTTTGCTGATTTGCCCTGTTCGGCTGTGGCTCTGCATTGTACTCCCTCGTGCCAAGATGTCTTTGGGTGTATGTGTGCGCTATAAAATCACCTAAAATAGCATAACATAACATAGTATTTACCTTTGTTTTATATCTGCATCTGCAGTATTTCCCACACTTTTGTTTTTGAAAACTTAAGATTTGTGTACGTAGGTCACTATCAGTGGTTTCTGAAGGGATGTCATAGGTAATGTATTTTTCAATAAACTGTAAAACAGTGGCATCACTGTCATGGCCAAATTTGGGAGCATCTTTTATCCATAAAAGCATGTGGATGTGTAGTGCTCCTCTGGATTGATATTCCTTTCTCCAAAAGAAGGGCTGCACTTCTCCGAGGAGTCGTTTCATTGCAGTTGAAGTGCAGCAAGGCAATGAATCAATGGTAAAAGTACCTTGACAAATTGACAGGGTCAAGAGAACAGAATTCTCCTGTTTTTATACCTATTCCATATTTATATTGGCTTGCAGTGTGTAAGTAGTCGTGGAAGTCATCCCATGTGTACTTTGCACAACTTCAAGTTGTAACAAAACCATGTGGGTGGGCTTAGGTTCCAAAGTATACAACTTACATCTGCGTGACATCCATTATTTACGTGCATGGAAAACCGGCACTGCAGGATCCTTTTGAAAAAAAAACACGTTTTTGTTTAGGTTGCAGGGGACATCCCAGCAATCCCTTATGCTATTATAGTGGACAAGGGTGCAGGGACACCCCCACAACCTCCAGTCCCATTGTTCACTATAACCGAACGGGACATCTATTCGACATTTTCAGCTGTTTGCAATTTTTGTACAGACGAAAATGTGAATAAATATCCCATTTTTTTTTTTTTTGTTTGCCGTTCATTTATACGGATTCCATAAGTTCCTTATTGCAGAGAAAAAAAAATAGGACTAGATAAGCACCTACAGATTGGAATGGGTTATGTTAGGAAGTATGAAGGTAATGCCAACATATTGCATCCACATACCAAGTGCCACTGAAACATGTTGTAGAAATTTTTTGCATCTGCTTTTTCTTTCTTTTAGGAAAAAGTTATACACACTGCTGATATAAATGCACATATGCATTTTTTAACTTACATGTAAATGCTTCTAAAAAGATTTTTTTTTAAACGCACATCATTTTATATTTTTCATTCAATATAAATGTCACATTTTCGAATATTCCATTCCATTCCTGTTTTTTTCTTTGCATTGTGGGACTTGAAGTCTGAGTTTTATAATGGGAGGAATGGAATCACAAGTCACATAATGCAAAGAAAGAAGTTAAGACTTTTTAAGCACCTACAGATTGGAATGCGTCATGTTGGAAGGTATGCATGTACTGCCAACATATTAAACGTGCACACACCTAGTTCGACTTTAAAATGTTCTACATGGGGGTGCTGTTGAGCAGCCTGCAAGATGGCTGCTTAGCTTTGGTGCTCCGTGCCTGGACAACTTTGATCCGATTCCATCGGCGGCTACATGCTTCGACCTGCTGTGAAAAACTGCGGCGTGTGAAGCAGAGACCTTGAGCTGCATTCCTGTGTATTCCTGGGGAGGATCGGACACTCACGGCCCTGCTGCAGTGACTGGCACTCTGGCCCTCGCGGATTGTGGTAGGGCCAGCCCTCGGCCGTACTGCGGGCGAGCACCACGCGCCCTGCTGAGCACGAGTGCCTGGCGGCGCTGGCTGCCTTCCATCGGCGACACCTCCACTTGCTGAGCCGCACAGCTGACTTTTTTCCCCGGCGGCCACTGTGGACTGCCTTCACTAGGAGGCCTGAACTTGCCGCCTAGGGAGCCCATCTACGCGAGGCCGCGGCCCTGCATGTTCCCGCGCATCGGGGAGACCTGTCAGCCATCCCCCCCAAGGCAGGACCCTGCGGCATGGTGCGCAGCTCCCCCCACGCGCGCCATCCGGACACCCTGCGCTGGACACCAGGTGAGGAGTTGGGGGGCCGTCTGATCGTGGCCACATGCTCCTGGGAGCCAACCTGTTGTGTCCCTCTGCCTCTCCCTCGTGCTGACATAGGGCTCCTGGGGGCCAGCATCATTGCTTTTGGCCGGTTGGCCGCCTTGCGGTGCCCGGTGCCCTGGTCTCCCGACAGTGTGGCCTGCCACTCACAGTGATCCACGCACAGATCTGCCAAATGCCTGCATAGGCGCAGGTGTCCACAGCTGCTGCTTTGTCTGGCTCCCTGATCCTCATGGAGGCCAGCAATTGACTTTGGGTGGGGGCCACCCTAGCCTGTGTGCTGATGCTGTCCTATTCTGCTTATCTACACCACTTGATGCCCGCATCATTGCCTGGGATGGGCTCTACCACTTGCAATTGAATCTACTGCCTGCCCTGCTCGTCTGATTCTCGCGTGCCTACATGACCTTGCCCCACGTGGCCCCCCTACGCTATCTCTACTTACCTGGAGCTGTCTCTGCCTGCCCTCTACACCTGACTTGCCCTCTTGGCCTTCCATATCCAACTAGGGACGAGCGGACCTTCTGCTGCCTCCTACCGGCCTGGGGTGCCTGGGTGATGCTTTCTGCCCCTGGCCCCCCCCAGGCCCCAGCGCAGGTTGTCTGCTATCGGCTGCAATAGACCGTTGGCCCCTCCATCTGTCACTTGCTTCTACTGCCGCTTCAGGCCGCTCCTCCCCGCGCCCTGTGGACTTGTGCCCCTGATAAGTTAAGTGACAACCTCCTGCAGCTGCAAGTCGCTTCAGTTGCCCGCAGGATGTTGAATAGGTCCCGTGGAACCAACAAAGCTGGGGCCATGGATAAGTTTGCTAAGCCTACATCCAGAACTGACGAGGCGGCTACTTCCTCGAATCATGATGACACTGAAGGCCCCCTGAGCCCCCTCAGCCAGATCTAACGGCAATGATGGAATCCATGGCAGAGAACTTTGCCTCATTCCATGAGAAACTAGATGACATAAAAGCGAATGTGGCCTCACTCAAGACAAAACTCGACGAGCATGGCACTCGAATCTCTGACGCTGAAACCAGAATAGGCGCAAACGAGGATGGCGTGCTCGCCCTCCAGAACACGATCACGGAGCTGTTGCGAGACATGAAAAGTGGCCTCGAAGGAATAATATCTCCATGGTGGGTGTTCCTGAGTCTGCACTCAAGGGTCGGATGGAATTGGCGGTGGAGTCCCTCCTCAGGGACCTCCTTGGCGACCCTCCGCTCTCTCCATTCTTCACAGTTGAGTGGGCACATCGTGCGCTAGCCCCCCGCCCCAAACCCAGTGACTTTCCCAGGCCAATAATAGCTAAAATTCTTAGCTACAGAGACAGAGACCATGTACTGCGCTTGTCACGCGAGAAGGGCGAATTGAAGATGGAGTCGCAAGCCATCAGAATCTTCCTGGACTTTTCTGTGGGGGTTCAGGCGGAGCGCATGCAATTCAACGGAGTGAAGAAAATGCTCAGGGAAAGGAAAATCGAATATGCAATGCTTTTTCCGGCACGCTTGAAACTTACCTACCGCAACAAACTGTACTTCTTCACGGTTCCGGATGAAGCAGTGAAATTCATTGAATCACAGATCCCACTGAGAGATCCCTCAGATGATCCAATGGATGATGTCTTAAGTGCCTTATTATCCCAACTTGTGGCGGGGACCCGCTGGGCATTCTTATGGACACTGGCGTGTGTCCCTCCTTCCTTCAACTCAACGGCATGTCTCACCGACGGCATGGTAACAGACGTTAGCTTCCTTCCGCCTTTGCTTCTGGAGGGTCACACTTTGTCCATGGTTGCTGTCACCACTCGGATAGGCTGTGCCCTTCAACCTTGATCCCCCTCACCAATATCTCATAGCATCCTATCATGCCACACTAAAGTCATCATCATCTCTTCTTGTCAGATACCATCCACCACAATACTTCCTTAGTAACACAGCTTTACAACTGTCACTGATGGACAAGAGTGCCTTGTGCACCACACTATCTGCTGAGATGGGCACATGGCAGTGGCGACCCCCGCTGCGATTGCAATGTCTGTTTTCTTGGTTTGGGTACTGTTCTGCCCCTGTTGGGCAATTAGGCTTGGGTGCCTAGTTGGCTATGGCACTCTGGCACCTATGTTCTGGGCGGGGAATACTGCACTGCTAGTTGGGGGAGGGCAGTGGGGGCGGGGGCTGGCAAAGTGCAGGGGCGGTTTAATGAAAATGGCATGAGAGCAGGAGCCATGGTCACAAGGCGGTGCAACCTTACTTCTGCTGGGCGCATGGCACTGAATGGCAACACTGTTGGGATGTTCCTTAATAAATCACCATGTCTGTTAATCTGATGTCCTGGAACGTCAGGGGCTTAAGTAATTTCACTAAAGCCCGTCGAATAACTGCTTACACCCAGAGGCACGGGATCAATGTACTCCTCCTCCAGGAAAGGCACGCCCTGGGGCGCTTACCTCGTGTCTGGCTCCCACCTGGGGCCCCAATAGATACTATACAAAATATTCAATCCAATCTAGAGAAGTCCTCACCCTGGTCCACAAATCTGTCCAATTCTCACTGCGGGCCAGCCATATTGAGGCAGAGGGAAGATATGTAGTGCTTCACTGTCTAATTGCCAACACGGAATGCCTCCTCGTGAATATACACGCCCCGAACTTCGATGCCCCTCGTTTTTTTGATGAGGTGACCTCTATACTCACGAGATACATTTGAATACCAATCATATGGGGGGGCATGAACCTGATCCTTGATAATGAACTGGACAGATCAGGCACGGCCCGTAGGGCTACGCCACGTGCAGCCGTCCGCTTACACGCACATATGGCCACATTGAGCCTCTGCGATGTGTGCCGGGCCCTCAACCCACACGCGAGAGACTTCACTTTCTATTCCTCAGTACATGATAGCTTGCCGAGGATTGACCTCTTCCTCATATCTGGTGGGATGGTAGGCAAGGTCACTGACACACAGATACTTCCGTGAACACTCTCAGACCATTCCCCAGTAACACTCCGGATCAAATTTGGGTGGGATGCACCTACCTGCTCGGCGCTTCAAGTCAGAGGTGCTGAGGGATATTGTCTTCAAAGCTGACATCCTAGCGGACATTAATACCTTTTTTGAGTGCAACAAAAGACACGACACATTCGATGGGATCCGGTGGTAGGCGTTCAAGGTGTTCATCAGAGGAATGTGTATCTCTAGGGAGGCTGGGGTTCTTAAGGACATAAAAAATAGCCTACAACGCTCTGAAATGAGGCTTAAAGACCTCGAGAGTGAGTATACCATTACATCTTCCCCAGCAGTACTGGCGCAGATAAGGTCAGAATTGGAGGCCTTCAAAGCGCATGCCCATAGGGAGGTGCAGTACTACGCCTGTCCTTTGGCCGCACGGAAATACGGCGAGGGAGACAGACCGGGGAGAACCCTGGCCAGACTGGTCCGGGCGGAAAGTGGCAGAACCCACATAGACTGTATCAGAGATGGGGTGGAGCACTGCACTGGTCTGACCAAACCATCCTTTAGACCTTTGCTGAATTCGATGCAGCCCTATGCAGTCCCCAGCAGGAACATAGCATACATGACACAAATCTCCTTCTGGAGCAAATCCCCATGACCCTTCTCTCCCACGCCACTTGAGAGCAGCTAGATTCCCCGATCACCCTGGACGAAATCACCAAGGCTATCTCGGGTCTCCCGAAGGGTAAGGCCCCCGGCCTGGATGGTCTCTCCTCAGAGTTCTATCAAGAGCATGTCGGCATCCTCGCACCCAGACTTCTGAAGGTCTGGAATGAGTCGCTCGGCTTGGCCACCTTGCCCTAAACCATGCGCAAGGCCCTCATAACTGTGCTCCCCAAACCGGGCAAACCCCCTGATGAATGTGGGTCATACAGACCCCTATCTCTCATAAACACTGACACAAAAATGTTTGCCAAGATAATTGCAGGCAGATTCCTTCCCATAATGACATACCTAGTCCATCCAGATCAGAGTGGCTTTGTCCCTGGTCAGTCGACGGCCCTCAACATTCGTCGGCTGTTTAATGTCATGTCAAGAATTGATCCCAAGGCCAGGGCCGTCGCGGTCACCATTGACGCGCAAAAGGCCTTTGACATGGTCTCTTGGCAGTATATGTGGGCGGTACTGCACAAAATGCGAATTGGCCCTTGTATGATATCATATATCAAGCTACTGTATACAAAGCCTGTGGCCAGAGTCCTAGTTAACTCCCAGGTGTCACCCTCTTTCAGGCTTTACAGGGGCACTCGCCAGGGCTGTCCGTTCTCCCCCATACTGTTCGCACTGGCTATTGAGCCCATGGCGGACAATGTCCGACATAGGCACACCCGAAAAGGTATATGGTTGTGGGACACACCAGAAATAATCTCATTGTACGCCGTTGACGTACTTCTCTATGTCCGGGACCCATCTTCCCATCTAGACCCGATTATATGCGACATAACCAAATTTGGCACATTCTTGGGCTTCACAATTAACTACACGAAATTTGAAATATTTCCACTCACTGCGGAAACCCCCCAACCAACGTGCAAATTCCCTCTTCGATGGTCCCCAGACGGAATCAAATACCTTGGGGTCCAGATTTCCCTCTCTAGACCTTCGTTACTGGCTGATAACTACACGGCTACAGCACAGGAGGCGGAAGCTCGGATGTCGAAATGGCGCAACCTCCCTCTTTCCCTATCTGACAAATTGTCCCTAATCATAATGATAATAGTTTCTAAGCTTCTTTATATCTTCGTAAACGTCCCGATCTGGCCTGGGAAACAATACTTTAGGAACCTACACTCCACATGTGCTCAATTCCTATGGCACTCCGGTGCGGTTCGCAAAAAGTGGCAACACATGGCTCTCCCATACGAGAAAGGGGGCTCCACAGCCCCGGACCTCGCTCGCTACTGGATAGCTGCACAAGCCCAACATGCCACACACTGGTATACACACTCGGACCCACCCCCTCATGTGAAACTTGAGAAGCTTGGTAGCGAAGAAGTAAATACTCTGTCCCTAATCCTCCATCACTCTTACCGTGCCAACGCCCCTGATGACCCAGTGGCCGCCACAACCATGGCATGGAGACGACTATTGCAGTCCCATCCAGACCAGCATCCATACTACAAATGGCTGCCCATCTGGAGGTTCCCAGGCCTTAGCCCTACTCACGACAGACTACTCATGCAACACTGGCATGATATGGGCTATAGAGCACTATCCGACCTATACCCCGAAGGGAAATTCATTACCCCACAGACGTGGCGTCCTGGCCACTCGGGTTCGGCACTGAAACTACTGCAGTATTTCAGACTTAGAGCAACGGCTCGTGCCTTGTGGCCCTCCTATCCTGACGAACCCACAGACTTGCCTGCAATTCACTTCATAACTAACTCAGTCGGGGCTAAGGGCATAATATCCTCCCTGTATAAAATGCTGCTGGAAAAATTAGAGGATGCACCTCAGATTCCTCAGGAAGCATGGAGTGCTGACCTTGGACTGCCTATAACTGATGATATGTGGGGTAGGATGTGCGTACACACATGCAAGGTCTCCATCAGCGCCAGATTCAGGTGTATGCAATATAAGCTCTTGAACCGGCTATACTACACGCCACACAGGGTGGGGAGATTTGCACACAGCCAGGCTCATACCTGCCAAAGTTGTAAATCCTTGGAGGCTGACCACATGCACATGTTCTGGTCCTGTGAGGTGTTGTGCCCATACTGGAAAGCCATCATGGAAGCCCTCTCCGAGATAAAAGGGATCCGGATCGCCCCTGACCCAGGGGGTGCACTGTTTGGGCTTTGGGATGGGGACGGGGTGAGAAAAGTGTCCAAGTTCTTGAATATCGCAACCATGGTCACAAATAAATGTATATTAGAGCACTGGAAGCACTGCTCCCCCCCCCTCATTCGAGATGTGGTTGAGGGCTCTCACCTGGACTCAGTCTTGCGAGGTGGACTACATCAACACCCTCCCTACGTCCTCTCACCCTAAAAATGTTTGGACAGAATTTTGCAGCTATCTGAACAGTAAAGATTATATTGAGTTGCTCTCTTCCCCCTGGTAGACTTATAGATCCTGCTGTCTCCTGTAATGCGCGGATATATGCGAGAGACTGCCTGCCCGTAGTAAAAAAAACCTGTACGTAATACCTTGTGTAAATGTGCTATAGCTGATGTGTTGCCTTAACATTGTACTGTAAGGTGTACCTGCTCTTGCCTCATGCCAATAAAGAAAAGTTTAGCATCTGCTTTTTCTTTCTGTTCGAAAACAGTTACACACAGTGCTGCTTTAAATGGACTTAGGCATTTTTTTACTTTGATCAAATTGGTGCCAAAAAGAAGAAAAAAAATGTACATTTTTAAATGCACATCATTGTAAGTAGTTGCTGCTTGATGTGAGCAGTTGCTGGATGCTTCAATGCATGACTTTTGCTGGAGTGGTTAATAAAGAGAATATTCTTATTGAGAAGCTTATTATAGGGTAAGCTGCATTACATGGCCACAGTAGTGGCCATGTAGTTATGGTTAAGTTGCTGTTTCCATAGGAAGAGCACTTTTTGGGTGGCTTATAGCTTCGCTCCCCCTGGACGAATCCCCACCAAACTTTGCAAAAAAAAGTATATGGACCACTCTGAATTTTTTTGCAAAGTTTGGTGAGGATTCGTCCAGCGGGGGCAAAGTTATAGGGGGGGTCCCAAAACTTCTTTTTTCCCATAGACTGAATGGGGAAAAACTTTGCTCGCGCCTACAGCCCAAACTGCTGGACGGATTTTCACCAAATTTGGACCAGGAGATGTGGCTTGGTCCTGAAAGCGTGCCTTTGCAGATTTGGTAAAAATCCGTCCAGTAGTTTTTTTGAAAATGACCAAAAAGTAGGTCATACAAAATTAGTGACATCTGTATTCGGCCCGTGGACAGACTTAACTGTTCGCTCCGCGGACAGTGTTCTGATTGGCCAATCGGCTTGCGTGATGTCCGTGGACATGCAACGTGTTCGCTGATTGGATGGCGCAGAGGGGGTGGAGGGTGTCAGATTTTCGGTAGCGCCCGCCATCTTGGATTCGCGGACGTCCACGGACAGCGCAGTGAAACTTGGTTTAAAATTTGTATTTAGTAGAGTGTGTTTGTGTGTAAGAGTGTTTGGGGAGGGTGGGAGAGTATGAGATAGGTTAAATGTTGTGTTTTTTTATGTGGTAGATGCTCTTGTTGTGTTCGATTTGACCGCAGACAAAACGGCTGTTCTTAAATGTTCTAAATAAACTAAATGCGGGGGGGTGTTCTGAGGACGCAATATGTGTCCGTTTTGTTCGCAAGCAAGCTGAAACTGTTCTAAGAACACTTGTGGTGTCCTGAAATGTTCGTAGGGGGTGTCCTGAAGACGCTGTCCGTATTGTTCTCTGGCAAGTTAAATGTGTTCTAAGAACACTGGTGGTGTTCTGAAATGTTCGTAAATAAACAAAATGGGGGTGTCCTGAGGACGCTGTCCGTATTGTTCGATGGGAAGTTGAATGTGTTCTAAGAACACTTGTGGTGTCCTGAAATGTTTGTAAATAAACAAAAAGGGGGTGTCCTGAGGACACTGTCCGTATTGTTCATTGTCAAGTTTAAAGTGTTCTAAGAACACTCACGGTGTCCTGAAATGTTCGTACGGGGTGTCCTGAAGACGCTGTCCGTATTGTTCTCTGGCAAGTTGAATGTGTTCTAAGAACACTTGCGCTGTCCTGAAATGTTTGTAAATAAACAAAATGGGGGTATCCTGAGGACGCTGTCTGTATTGTTCTCTGGCAAGTTGAATGTGTTCTAAGAACACTGGTGGTGTTCTGAAATGTTTGTAAATAAAAAAAATGGGGTTGTCCTGAGGATGCTGTCCGTATTGTTCTATGGGAAGTTGAATGTGTTCTAAGAACACTTGTGGTGTCTTGAAATGTTCATAAATAAACAAAATGGGGGTGTCCTGAGGACGCTGTCTGTATTGTTCGATGGGAAGTTGAATGTGTTCTAAGAACACTCGTGGGGTCCTGAAATGTTCATAAATAAACAAAATGGGTGTGTCCTGAGGACGCTGTCCGTATTGTTCTCTGGCAAGTTGAATGTGTTATAAGAACACTGGCGGTGTCCTGAAATGTTCCAAAATAAACAAAATGGGGGTGTCCTGAGGACGCTGTCCGTATTGTTCGTTGTCAAGTTTATAGTGTTCTAAGAACACTCGCGGTGTCCTGAAATGTTCGTAGGGGGTGTCCAGAAGACGCTGTCCGTATTGTTCTCTGGCAAGTTAAATGTGTTCTAAGAACACTCGTGGTGTTCTGAATTGTTTGTAGGGGGTGTCCTGAAGACGCTGTCCGTGTTGTTCTCTGGCAAGTTGAATGTGTTCTAAGAACACTGGTGGTGTTCTGAAATGTTCGTAAATAAAAAAAATGGGGGTGTCCTGAGGATGCTGTCCGTATTGTTCTATGGGAAGTTGAATGTGTTCTAAGAACACTTGTGGCGTCCTGAAATGTTCATAAATAAACAAAATGGGGGTGTCCTGAGGACGCTGTCTGTATTGTTCGATGGGAAGTTGAATGTGTTCTAAGAACACTCGTGGTGTCCTGAAATGTTCATAAATAAACAAAATGGGGGTGTCCTGAGGACGCTGTTCGTATTGTTCTCTGGCAAGTTGAATGTGTTCTAAGACCACTCGCGGTGTCCTGAAATGTTCGTGAATAAACAAAAATGGGGTGTCCTGAGGACGCTGTCCGTATTGTTCTCTGGCAAGTTGAATGTGTTATAAGAACACTGGCGGTGTCCTGAAATGTTCGAAAATAAACAAAATGGGGGTGTCCTGAGGACGCTGTCCGTATTGTTCATTGTCAAGTTTATAGTGTTCTAAGAACACTCGCGGTGTCCTGAAATGTTCGTAGGGGGTGTCCTGAAGACGCTGTCTGTATTGTTCTCTGGCAAGTTGAATGAGTCCTAAGAACACTCGCGCTGTCCTGAAATGTTTGTAAATAAACAAAATGGGGTTGTCCTGAGGACACTGTCCGTATTTTTCTCTGGCAAGTTGAATGTGTTCTAAGAACACTGGTGGTGTTCTGAAATGTTCGTAAATAAACAAAATGGGTGTGTCCTGAGGACGATGTCCCTATTGTTCTATGGGAAGTTGAATGTGTTCTAAGAACACTTGTGGTGTCCTAAAATGTTCATAAATAAACAAAATGGGGGTGTCCTGAGGCGCTGTTCGTATTGTTCTCTGGCAAGTTGAATGTGTTCTTAGAACACTAGCGGTGTCCTGAAATGTTCGTAAATAAACAAAATGGGGGTGTCCTGAGGACGCTATCTGTATTGTTCTCTGGCAAGTTGAATGTGTTCTAAGAACACTGGCGGTGTCCTGAAATGTTCGAAAATAAACAAAATGGAGGTGTCCTGAGGACGCTGTCCGTATTGTTCGTTGTCAAGTTTAAAGTGTTCTAAGAACACTTGCGGTGTGCTGAAATGTTCGTAGGGGGTGTCCAGAAGACGCTGTCCGTATTGTTCTCTGGTAAGTTGAATGTGTTCTAAGAACACTTGCGGTGTCCTGAAATGTTCGTAAATAAACAAAATGGGTGTGTCCTGAGGACGCTGTCCGTATTGTTCGTTGTCAAGTTTAAAGTGTTCTAAGAACACTTGCGGTGTGCTGAAATGTTCGTAGGGGGTGTCCTGAAGACGCTGTCCGTATTGTTCTCTGGCAAGTTGAATGTGTTCTATGAACACTCGTGGTGTCCTGAAATGTTCGTTAATAAACAAAATGGGGGTGTCCTGAGGACACTGTCCATGTTGTTCGATGGCAAGTTGAATGTGTTCTAAGAACACTCGCGGTGTCCTGAAATGTTTGCAAACAAGCAAAATGAGGGTGTTCTGAGGACGCTGTCCGTATTGTTCGTTGTCAAGTTGAAAGTGTTCTAAGAACTGTTGCGGTGTCCTGAAATGTTCGCAGGGGGTGTCCTAAAGATGCTGTCCGTATTGTTCGCTGGCAAATTGAATGTGTTCTCAGAACACTCGTGGTGTCCTGAAATGTTCGCAATTAAAAAAATGGGGGTGTTCTGAGGACGTTGTCCGTATTGTTCGCTGGCAAATTGAAAGTGTTCTAAGAACACTCATAATGTCCGCGGACATTAACCCTTTAAGTGCCAAGGGCGAGGTATCTCGTCCTTGACAGTGCACACGCAGTGCCAAGGACGAGATAGCTCGTCCTTTTCGGCACCTTGTTTTGAGCGATCCCTGCAAAGCAGGGATCGCTCAAAACTGTAATCCAACCCCCGGGCTATGTGAGGGGGAGGTCCCCCCTCACTGCCAGGGGGCTGGATTACCTTCAGTTTCATGTCGGCGTGCGTAACGTAAAGTAAACTCCCCGCAGCAGCCATTTTAGGCTGTTGCGGGTAAGAGAGAAGGTAAGAGACCTTCTTTGTCCGCCTCGATCTCCGGCTGTATTTCAAGCCGGAGATCAAGGCGGGTATCGTTGGAAAGGGGCGATTCTCCCCTTTACAACGGTACCCATTGTGTGGCATTGCTGTCCGCGGATCGGGCGCAGGGCGCGCAATCCGCGGGCAGCAATGCCACCGGATCAATACAGATCCGTTTGTGACGCAGGGGGGCTGCTTACTAGGTTGCTTTTTAGGGGGGAGGGCCACCACAAAATGTGGTGCAGGACCCCCAATAGATGGGGCAGTAGGGTTTGGGCACCCTGGGGGCAGATAGCCACACTACTGAGGCCATCTGCACCAAGCAAAGTTGGGTAAACAAAAAACAAAATACAAATTCACAGGCTGCTTTTTAGGGGGGGCTGAGGGCCACCCTAAATTGGCAGCGAATGATGTACCGCAACGAGGGGTTGCCCTCAACCCCCCCACCCCCAAATGGAGGTCCCCACCTCATGCAACCCTCCCTGGGGGTGCCCAAAACGTACTGACCAATGCAACAGGGGGGGCCAATATGGGTGGTCTGGTATTTGGGTGGGCTGACACAGATAATATATGTTTTGTTTTTCCCTTTACAGGTCTTGAGCAGTTCAAGCTTCTCCCTTGTTATGTACGTATGAAATTTTGGTTATTCCAACATTTTATAGTGGGTGGAGGGCACATTGCTATTGGGATGGGGGTGAACAGGGCCTGTAGTGTTGGTGTTGTGAAGGAAGTGGGTGCTCTGGGGAGGTATTGGGGTGGCCAGGAACACACTTGCCGGGGTAGCGCACAAAACGCCCCCCAGTGCAGCTGAACAGTGCTGTTTCCCTGGGAGGGAAGTTTGCCACTTAGCCATCTGTGCAATGTTTTTTTTTTGTGTGCTGGGGGTTGCCATACACCCATTGGTCTTATGCCAGTTTGCTATCACTGTGCAGTCCAGCCTTCTGTGGAGGTAGATGACTGAGAAGTTTCATGTATGTGGTGGAAGGAGCTGAAAAATGTACAGATATATGCCAGACAGTTTGGATGTGTTATTGGTAGGCAAAGCACTGAATGTAATTCTTTTATGTTTCCGTTGCATTTGCGGCTACTGAAAAGCTTTTGCTGACTTATGTAAGTACCACATATATTACTTGGTAATGTGCGGGTGGAGGGTTACTGTGGTGGGAGAAACGGTGGCTGCAGTGTCAGTGGTATGGGTGAGAAAGGGTAGTGGGGCGGTTCGGGGGCCAGTGATGGGAGTGCCTTGCATTGAGGAAGGTGGCTGCTTTGCAGAAGGAAAAATTGGCCGACATAAGTAGCAGCTCCTTTTCAAAAATGTTGCCGGTAGTAATGCAGATGGACATTTTGTTCTGAGCATGGTACGCACACTTGATACAGAGAACACTACTTTTACTGCAGCGATCCCCATTTCTGTGGTCCTTTTCCAGCAGTCGTCCCAGTGAGCCCCGCCAGGGTCCCCATCCTTTTGCAGGGGGAAAAGCTGTAACGCAGGGTAGCTAGAGGGGCAGGAAGGGTGGAGGGTGAAGTCATTGGCCTTGGGCGTCCATCTCCCAGATGGATATTTTGTCCCTCAAAAGCAGCAGTGGGTGCAGGGTGCCCCGGCACGGTCCCCATCCCGTCCTAGAGGGGAAAGCTGCAGTGCTGGCCAGGCAGAGATGTAGGGTGGTGGTGGTTGATGTGTGTGACCTTGGCTGCCTCTCTGCCTTGGTAGTCGAATGGCCCCAAGTTCACCAGTACTTCAGGAGCTGCGCCCCAATTTCTCACAATCAAAGTGTTCAAATTTGCATGCATGTGTGATGAATGGCGCACATTCTGTCAGAGTAACTATATTCGGAGAGGTTACAAAGCACCCTTGCTGCACAGGTCATATCCTCTGTCAGGCTAGTCACCCTGCCAAAGTGTAATGCTGTAGCATGTGCAAGTCACCTTACCACCGTGCAGGTGGGCCACAGGAGCAGACAACCTTTACTGATTACAATTGCCCCAGCACAACTTTGTTATTGGCACAACCTGACATACTGTCTTCTTCACCTCTTTCCCGCCTCCTTCCCCTGAAACACAAGTGCCAATTACGTAATGACCTACTGTAAATTCACATGAGAGGTGCATGTCCGAATGGGTGAAGTGTGTGTCTGGGATTTTTACAAGAGCCATGTGTTCACGCAATCATTCAGCTAGTTGGTAAACTGTATGTATAGCCATATTCATGGGGGTTTACTTGTTTCCATTTCATAGTGATGATGAAGGTTGTGTAGATAATTGGCTACTCTTTTACCCAAAGGGCAGCACGATTTTCCGAGGGCCAACCACATCTGGCTCTGAAAGGGATGCCCTCCTGGTGCATTGGTTTGGGGTTAGAGGGAAGCGCTTTCACCAGCTCAGAGGAGCCATCAGCGATGTCCATGCAAAAGGAGATGCAACCCCCCCACCCTTCAGTGGTGCACCTGGGCGGAAATGATTTAGCGTCTGTGGGAGGGGAAGGGATACATGAGCTGCTAATGGAGGAACTGGAATGGATAGCACAGAGGTTTCCAAACAGTGATGGTTTGGTGCCAGATTTCCGGGATTTATTTATTTTTATTTTTTTTTCTGCAGGATGCCATATGCCCCCGTAGTGGTAGATGACTGAGAAGTGTCATGGAACTGGTGGAAGGAAGTGAAAAATGTACAGATAGCTGCCAGACAGTTTGGATGTGTTATTGGTAGGCAAAGCATTGAATGTAATTCTTTTATGTTTCCTTTGCAGTTGTGGCTACTGAAAAGCTATTGCTGACTTATGTAAGTACAACATTTATTAATTGGTAATGTGGGGGTGGAGGGTTACTGCGGTGGAAGGAATTGTGGCTGCATTGTCAGTGATAAGGGTGGGAAAGGGTAGTGGGGAGGGTCGGGGGCCAGTGATGGGTGTGCCTTGCATTGAGGAAGGCGGCTGCTTTGCAGAAGGAAAGGTTTGGCCGACATAAGTAGCAGCAAATTTTCAATTTTTTTTTCCAGTAGTTATATAGATGGTCATTTTTTCTGAGCATGCTATGCACACTTGTTACAGAGCTCCTTCCTTTCACTGCAAAGTTCACCATTTCTGTGGTCCAATTCCAGCAGTGGTCCCAGTGTGCCCTGTCAGGGTCCCCATCATTTTGCAGGGGGAAAAACTGTAACGCAGGGTAGCTAGAAAGGGGGGGGTGTCATTGGCCTTGGGCGTCCGTCCCCCAGGTGGATATTTTGTCCTCCAAATTCAGCACTGGGTGCAGGGTGCCCTGGCAGGGTTCAATCCCTTCCTGGAGAGGAAAGCTGTAGTGCTGACCAGGAAGCAATGTAGGGTGGTGGTGGGTGATGGGTGTGACCTTGGCCACCTCCCTTCCTTGGTAGTCAAGTGCCCCCAAGTTCACCAGTGGTCCTGGAGCTATGGCCGAAACACTCACATTGAAAGTGTCTGAAGGTGCACCCATTTGTGGTAAATGTGGCACATTCTGTCAGGGTACCTATATTCAGAGAGCGTACAAAGCACACTTCCTGTGGACTTCATATCCTCTGTGAGACTAGTCACCCTGCCAAAGTGTAATGATGTAGCATGTTGTAGAGATGTCGCGAGAGCCCCGCTCTCGCGAGATCTCGCTGAACCGGAAGTCCCGCCCCCGCGCGCTCCGCGCGCATTACGAGCCGGGCCGAGGACGCGGAGAGAAGCGCCCTGCCGGCTCCTCTGAGAACGGGGCCCGCAGCTCAGTTGAGGACGTGAGCTGCACTCAGCAACTCCCAGCCACTTCAGGCCCGTTGGCTTTAATTCATAGAGACACGCAGTTTGCGTGTATTTGGGACCGGCTGGTAATTCATAAATAAAGCCCTTCCAGCAAACCAGCAGGATCACCACAACCCACGAAGAAGCATGCAAGGAGCAACGCCACCGCCACCCTTCCTCCAAACTCCAGGTAGGCCTGCCATTCCGTGGCCACAATGGCAGCCCCTATTCATGACCTACGTGGAAGCACTGGGTGGAGCAGGGTTCTCGGCGGCAAGGCGCAGGGCCATGTTACTCAATGCCATGGGGGTAGAGGGACAAAGAATTTTCGAAAGTCTGACCCCGATCCCGGGTGCTGGCGACAACGACGACGTGTTCAAGGAGGCGGTGAGGAGAATCATTAAGAGGTTTGCCAGCAAAGAAAACACAGTGCTGCACAGAATACGGTTCTACGGTCGGAAGCAGGAAATGTCGGAACCAGTGGATGATTACGTCACTAAGCTGAGGGAACTAGCGGCGTTATGTAACTTTGGCAACAATGCGGAAAACCTCATTTGTGACATGTTGACCGTTCACACGAACAGCAGGAAAGTCCAAGATAAATTTATCATCGAAAAGGAACTGCAGTTGGAGAAAGCAATCGAAATTGCCAGAGCAGTCGAAGAAACGGCGGGAAGACGGAAGGAGCTCACAGGAGCCCAGAGCTCCGCTGAAATACAGGCAGTGGGCTTCCATTCAAAAAAAGAAAAGCCGACATCGGACATGAGAGATGTGAAAAGAAACAGGAAAGAACCCCTCAAGTGCCACAGGTGCACCAGTACGAAGCACTTAGCGTTTGACAGAGAGTGCCCAGCCAGAGATAAGGAGTGCTCCGTATGTAAACGCATTGGTCACTTCTCAATCGTGTGTCGATGGAGAAACAGGAAAGTCACCAGTCTCAACGCAGAGCGCATCATG
This sequence comes from Ambystoma mexicanum, assembly GCF_040938575.1. Classification (NCBI taxonomy): domain Eukaryota; kingdom Metazoa; phylum Chordata; class Amphibia; order Caudata; family Ambystomatidae; genus Ambystoma; species Ambystoma mexicanum. Next base: position 375,749,899 of record NC_090922.1, read on the forward strand.
GAGAGAGATTCATCCTCAGAAGATGAAGGTAGGCCCACAGTTATAATGGTGAACAGCACAAGAGCCAGGAGAGAGAAGCCCCATTGCACGATTAAAATAGACGGCAATGAAACTAGGGTCATGGCAGACTCAGGTTCGGATCTAACCATCATTCCCCTGAGGACGTACAAAGAAATGGTGGGAAAAGAAAAAGTACAAGTGCTGACTACGCGGCACAAGCCCACAGTTTTTGGGGGAGCGTCGATTGAACTCTTGGGGTACATAAAAGGCAAAGTCGAATTCAAAGGGAGAGTGGCAATCACTAGAGTTTACTTCAGCCATGAAGGTCCAGCAGTGTTAGGTTGGGACGACCAAGACAAACTGAAAATTAGACTGGATCCCAGCACAGAGGATCAGGTACTGTCAGTCAGTGCAAAGGACGGACCTGTGGTCAAAAACGATTATCCTACACTATTCTCAGAGGAGCCGGGGCACATTAAGGGTTTTCTCCACAAAATTGTGCTCAAAAGAAATGCTGTCCCAGTCAAGCATCGGGTGAGGCCGGTACCTGCCACAGCCAGAGATACCCTCAGAGGACAGTTAGACAAGATGAGGAGGGAGGGGGTCATAGAAGAAATCGAAGCATCCGAGTGGTTGAGCCCGGTGGTTCTCATAAAGAAGCCCCAATCCCAGGAATTGAGGGTCTGCATAGACCTGCGCAGCTTAAACTTGGAAGTCATCACGGACAATTACCCTCTTCCAAGCATCAACGAACTCATTCTACTAATGAAAGAGGCTAAGATATTTTCAAAACTCGACATGAGGAATGCATACCACCAAATACAGCTCCATGAAGAGTCAAAACCCCTCACGGCATTCATCACTCCGTTTGGGACATACCAATTCACCAAAATGCCGTTTGGGTTGTCATCAGCAGCATCGGCTTTCCAAAGGATGATGGATGTCCTGCTACGCAATGTTAAAAACGTAGTGTATTTCCAGGACGACATCCTGGTGTATGCGGGATGAGCAGACCCACGACTCCACGTTGAGAAAAGTCCTCAACAAGCTACAAGAAGCAGGCATCCGCTTACGCCATGAAAAATGCATGTTCAAGGTGAAAGAGGTCGAATACTTAGGGTACCTGATCTCGGAAAAAGGCATCAGTCCAAAACGGAACCTCATGCAGGCCATCAGTAGAGCTCCAGAACCCACCTGCAAAGAAGAAGTGAGGTCATTTCTTGGACTCGCTGAGTACTATGCCAAATTCATACCAAAGTTTTCAGAAACCACAGCACCCCTCCGCGACTTACTCAAAAAAGGGTCGGAGTTTACGTGGCAAGAACCGCAAAAGATTGCGATGGGAAGCATAAAACAGCACATCATGGATGCCCCATGTCTGCAACCATTTAATCCAACGTGGGAGACAGTCATCACCACAGACGCCAGTGCGTATGGACTGGGAGCAGTATTAACTCAAAAGAAAGGTGACACGGAACATGTGGTAGCCTTTGCGTCGAAGGCATTATCGGAAGCGGAACAGAATTACTCCACCATTGAAAAGGAAATGCTGGCGTGTGCATGGGCAGTGGAACATTTCAGAACATACGTGTGGGGCACAAAGTTCAAGCTGCTGACGGACCATAAACCGCTCATCCACATGCTCAGCCCTGGAGGGACCAAAACATCCACACCCAGATTAGCACGCATTGCAGCCAAACTGCAGGAGTACACTTTCGAAGTCCAGCACATTTCAGGTTGGAAAAATACGCAGGCCGACTGCATGTCGCGGCTGCCGGAAGATAAGGATAAAGCAACCACATTCCTACATGGGGAATGCATCGTGGCATCCGTCATGGACTTAAGAGCACCCGACTACCTAGAACTCAGTGAAAGGCACTGGGAGGAAGAGGATGGGAAAGACCCCACCATGACCAGGATTCGAGAATGCATCAAAGAAGGTTGGCCCAGTGAAAAAGTGCTGCCCGAAGGCATGAGACCATATTGGAAAGTGTCGGATGAGCTGTCCGAAATCGAAGGGATCGTCATGAAAAATGATCAAATCATTCCCCCAATAGGTATGAGAAAAACCATTCTCTGCCGGGCTCACGCGGGACACCTCGGAAACACGATGACTCGCCGCAGAGTGAGAGAGGCCTACTGGTGGCCGTCCATGGACCAAGAAATTCGCACCATGATAGAACGGTGTCATGAATGCTTAAACAGCGACAAAAGACTTAAGGTCCGCCAGGCACCCCTGATACCCACAGAAATACCCGAAGCAGTATGGTCCAAAATAGGCATCGACTTCATAGGACCCCTGGAGGCTATGTCGCCGGAACATAGGTATGGCATAGTGCTGGTGGACTACTTATCGAAATGGGTGGAGGCAGAGTTTGTCCCTAATATAACCACCAAGACGGTCATAGAAGTACTCACAGAAATTTTTCAAAGGGAAGGCCTCCCCAAGGAGGTGGTTACGGACAATCGGGTGCAATTGGTCTCTAAAGACATGGAAGATTTTCTTAAAAGAAATCATATCATTCAAAAGAAAGCTGCCCTGTATCACCCTCAGGCCAATGGGCTTGTAGAAAGGGCAAACAGGTTCATAAAGGGCGCCATCCAATTGGCAACAGCTTCGGGAATGGACCCGCTCAAAACCACCAAAGAGGCCATAGCGGCCCACAGACTCACTCCAAATGGCATCACGCAGGTTTCCCCATTCAAAATGTTGAGAGGGAGGAGTGCGGCGTCCACGCTGAGTCCACCATGGCTATCGAAAGTACGAGAAGATGAGGCTGTGGACATGTCAGAAGTAGTGTGGCGAATCCAAAGCAGTAAGGCACGTATGAAGTCATGGAGTGATGAGAGAAGGAGGGCCAAACAAGCGCCAGACATAAGAAAGGGAGACCTGGTCAAGATCAGACTACCAAAGAAAGATCAAATCACAGGGTCCCGATACAGTCGACCCTGCCAAGTAATTCACAAAGGAACAAACTACATTCGCACGGAAGACGGGCGCACATGGAACGTTGAAAGAGTAGCACTGTACCAGAGGAGGCAAGAAAGAGAGAGGTCTCCGGATAGATCACTAGTAGAGACTGAGAAGAACTATGGGAGAAGCGAGGAACGTGAACATGAAGGAGACGACAGAGAAAGGTTAGAACCTGAGATCGAACCGGAAGAACTCGATGCAGACCCGGAACCAGAGCAGCAAGAAGAGTGCGCTGGAACCAGGGAGCGGCCCAGAAGAGAGCACAGAAGACCGGTGAGATACAATGACTATGTTGTACAGTGACTCTATTATCAGTTGGAAAAAGGGAGGTGTGTAGAGATGTCGCGAGAGCCCCGCTCTCGCGAGATCTCGCTGAACCGGAAGTCCCGCCCCCGCGCGCTCTGCGCGCATTACGAGCCGGGCCGAGGACGCGGACAGAAGCGCCCTGCCGGCTCCTCTGAGAACGGGGCCCGCAGCTCAGTTGAGGACGTGAGCTGCACTCAGCAACTCCCAGCCACTTCAGGCCCGTTGGCTTTAATTCATAGAGACACGCAGTTTGCGTGTATTTGGGACCGGCTGGTAATTCATAAATAAAGCCCTTCCAGCAAACCAGCAAGTCTCCTGTCATCTATTACTGCATTATACTACACATGTGCAAGTCACCTTACCACCATGCTGTGCAGGCGGTGGGCCACAGGAGCAGACAACTTTTACTGATTACAATTGCACCAGCACAACTGTGTTATTGGCACAAGGTGACATACTATCTTCTTCACCTCTTTCTCCTGAAAATAATGTGGCAATTATGTGTGGACCTACTGTTATCTGAAATGAGAGGTGGGTTCCGAATGGGTGAAGTGTGCGCCTGGGATTGTTACAAGAGTCATGTATTGCCGCAATTGTTGTGTAATTTGGTAAAATGTATGTGTAGCCATAATCATGGGGGTTTTCCTGTTTCCATTTCCTAGTGAGGATGAGGGTTGTGTGGATTTTCGGCCACTCTTATATCCAAAGGGCTGCACGACTTTTCAGAGGGCCACCTACATCTGGGTCTGGAAGGGATGGCCTTGCAGTGCATTGGTTTGGGGTGGGGGGGATGTGCCTTCACCAGCTCCGAGGAGCCATCATCGCTGCCCAAGCAAAAGGAGAGCCCCCCCCCCTGACCTTATAGTGGTGCACCTGGGAGGAAATGATTTTGCGTCTGTGGGACGGAAGGGGGTACGGGAGCAGCTCATGGCAGACCTTGAATGGATTTCACAGAGGTTTCCAAACACTGTGGTGGCCTGGTCCCAGATGATTCCCAGGATGGATTGGAGAACTCAAGGGAATAGAAGGGCCATCAACCGCTCAGTGTGGAAACTGAATGGCGAGTTCACTAGACTGACAGAGGGCAACACCAGAATACGGACCATTCACCATGGCAATATCAAAGGTGCTGTGATGTTTCACAGAGATGGGGTGCACCTTTCCAAAACAGGCATGGAGCTGTTCATTGGAAACATAATAGATTTTACCCAGACGCTATTTTAGGGGGGTTTGCCCAGTGACTGATGGACGCACTTGAAGATGTGAAAAGTGAACAAAAATGGTATAAGTATGTTGGCAGTGAGACTTCCACTTCCTAGCAATTGTTTGCATTCATGGCATGTCAAAGCATTCAGTATGTTTGTGCTGCTTATTTCTTAGCTACCCATCACCACTTGCTTCAGCCTACATCAATTTGCTTGGCCTTGCATTAATTTTGTCCTTGTGAGCTTTCCCCTTACAATAGACACCCATATGTGAATGAGCAAGTGTTTTTGTCAAAAGTGTGCCAGCAGTTGCCCGGAAGGGCCAGCCGTGTACTTTATTTATCTTCCCTTTCTGCTTCTTCATTGCCTATGGCTTTTCAACTCACCCAATCACTAATACGTTGCATGGTTGCTTCTCACCTCGATTTCCCATCCACAAGCATCCCATGGAGGAGGGCATGGTGTAAAGCATGTAGGCTGTTTCTGAATAGGTAGTGTGGCTGAAATCCTCGTCCCCATGCTTGTATTTCTGTACAGTTTAGCGGAATAGTACATTGTCCATAGATTTTTTGTTCTCTTTCTTTTAGGTGCAGGTGTGTTGTAGCTGTCTACCCACTTGTAGGAAAGCAGTCAGCTGGTCCTTAGCATTTCATGTGAGTGTTTGCAAAGTACTACTCAGTTTATTGTAGCGTGCAGGGAGTACGTCATATTGCAGAGGGCTGCTACAGTTTGTGAGCAAAGTCTGGACCTTTTGGTGTACTTGTGTGGAGTAGGTTTGTGGCGCATAATACCACTTACTGTGCTACGTTCCATACTTTCAGAAGCACACATACTTATTGTTTCAGTCTTCATCTGGTTTTTGGGCAGTGAAGGGTTCCATAGCAAAGGTACTCATGGCTTCTCGGCGATCAATGTCTGGTGCGGAGGCATTAGCTGCAGTGATGGAGTCTGGCTCAGAGCAAGGCACAGATGTGTAAATGCATTCTGAAACAGATAGTGCTTCTGAGGGGCAGGAGGGAAGTGATTGGGGAAGTGAGATGGCCATTGACGAAAGTCCCTCCTCCCACTCATCATCGTCATCATCTGATGACGAAGAGGAAGGAAGAGTGCGTCCACCTTTTCGCACACTTCCCACACGCAGGGGACCTGTAAGGGGGAGGGGACGTGCAAGACGGCCACGCAATGTGGCAGTTCCTGACATGACTCCAGAGTCGCTCTGGGTGCCTCCAGCAATGGCTCAGCCTGTTGTGCCCCCTTTCACTGGTATATCAGGGTGCACAGTGAATACAGAAGGGTTTCAGCCTATTGATTCTTTCAACCTTTTTGTTGATGATGGGTTCATTGCAGATGTGGTTCAGCAAACCAATTTATACGCTGCACAGTTCATGAGGTCTAGGGGTCCCACTCTGAAACCCCACTCCAGAGCACAAGCATGGGTACCCACAAACGATGTTGATATGAGACAGTTTTGGGGTCTCATTCTGCACATGGGAATTGGACACAAGCCGTCTGTCGCGATATACTGGTCTACTGTAGCATCACTTTATTGAACGTTTTTTTCAGCTACAATGAGCAGAAATCGCTTTCAAGCAGTGCACCGTATGTTGCACTTCAATGACAACTCGGCAGCATTACCCAGAACGGACCCAAACTTTGATAAGCTGTTCAAACTGAAGCCATTTGTGGACCACTTCACTCACCGATTTGCAGAGGTGTATGTTCCTAGCCAGAACATATCCATTGATGAATCGTTGGTGTTGTTCAAAGGTCGCCTAGTATTCAGGCAATACATTCCTAGCAAGAGATCACGATATGGGATTAAAATGTACATGTTGTGTGAAAGTACCACTGGGTATGTCAGCAGCATGAGAGTCTACACCGGTAAAGACTCTACCCTAAACCCTCGGGGCTGCCCAGCCCATTTAGGGACAAGTGAGAAGATTGTTTGGGATCTTCTCACACCATGGCTCCACAAGGGACATCATTTGTATGTAGACAATTTCTACACTGGAATTCCACTGTTCAAGAAATTGTTCAATGTGGGCACACTGGCATGCGGTACAATCTGCAGTAACCGCAAAGGCTCCCCCAGACAACTTGTGTGTAAGAAGTTGGCCAAGGGACAATGTATGGCATTGCGGCAGGATGAATTGTTAGCAGTGAAATTCTGCGACAAAAGGGATGTGTACATGCTAAGTACTATTCATGATGAAAGTACTTCAGCTGTCCCTCTGCGCAGGCAGACTCAGCAAGTGTTGAAGCCCAATTGCATTCTGGATTACAACAAGTACATGGGTGGAGTAGACAAAAATGACCAAGTGCTTGAGTCATATCACGCTGAACGCGAGTCGCGTTTCTGGTACAAAAAGTTAGCCACACACATTGTGCATATGGCAACGTACAATGCTTATGTGGTGTACCGTGCAGCTACTCCAGAAAAACAAGCTCTCCTTTTTGGATTTTGAATTAGCAATTGTTCAATCTCTGGCTAATGTTCATGTACAAATTCCCTCCTTTCCAGAGGTCGAAGATGTGGCCAGATTGCAAGAGCGACACTTTGGTGATTATGTTCCTCCCACTGCCACGAAGGCACAACCGTACCGAAAATGTAAGGTGTGTACAAAACAAGGAAAGAGGAAGGATACTCGGGTGTACTGTCCCCAATGCCCTTCCCAGCCTGCCCGCTGCTTTCAGCCTTGTTTCCTTTTGTATCATACAAAGGAAAATTATTGGGAGATCGACTGATTTCCGAAAATGCCCATCATTCCTTGAAAGGGACCCTTAGCCACTGAAATCGTGCATGTCTTGTAAAGGAATGGCACTCTTGCACCCTGCCCTGGAGGTGTACCTTCAAAGAAAAAGCAACAGGATGTCAACTCACTTCACTTGATTTTGCTAGTCCTGCTTCCTCCACTTGAGGCCTGCCTTGGAAAGGCAACCACAGCCGTAGCTTTCCCTTGAGGCCTGCCAACAAAATTTACATCAGTCTAGATCCCTCAGCTCAAAGTGTGACTTGCAAAGGAACACTAATCAGGCTCCTTCCATTGGAGGCGTGCCTGCGAAATAGTAATCATTACGAGTCCCTGTACTTTAGTTGTGCCATGCGGGTCTTTCCCCTTTGGTGTTTTTTTGGCAAGCAATGCTAGTCCTGCTCCCTCCACTTGAGGCATGCCTGGGGAAGAGACATCACCCCCGGTACCTTTCACTTCAGGTCTGCCTCATAAGGAAAAAGCAGTTTAGCTCCCTCTGCGCGTGGTGTGCCTTGCAAAGTAACGCAATGCTTGTTTCTTCCAAAGCAGGCGCATCTTGGAAAGAAATGCCACTCTAGCTCCCTCCACTTGAGGTGTGCTTGGGAGTAGGTGGGGACAGCACTCTGCTTTACTCCCCTTTGGCGTGCTTAGGCAAGCAGTGCTAGTCCTGCCCCCTCCACTTGAGGCCTGCCTGGGAAAGAGACATCACCCCCGGTACCTTTCACTTCAGGTCTGCCTCATAAGGAAAAGGCAGTCTAGCTCCCTCTGCGCGTGGTGTGCCTTGCAAAGTAACGCAATGCTTGTTTCTTCCAAAGCAGGCGCATCTTGGAAAGGAATGCCACTCCACCGCCTCGGAGAAGAAGGGTGGAGCAGTCTAGGTCACTCCCCTTTGGGGTGTCCTAGCAAGGCACGCTAGTGCAGCTTGCTCCTGTTCGGGATTGCCTTATAAAAAAAAACGTCTGGAAAGCCCCATCCGCTTCCGGCGTACTTTGGAAGGGAACCCGAATCTGGCTCCTTCCACCTAAGGTTTGGCAAGCAAAGAAAGGCCAGTCCCGCTCCCTCTACTCGAAGCGGTGCGTTGTGGAAGACCAGAACACCATTCAGGTTCCCTCCACTCAAGGGGTGTCTTTTCAAAATAATACACGCCACTTTGGCTCCCTCCCTTGAGGTCTAAGTGTCATGAAAGTGGTACTTGGACACCAACTATATGGCAGCGGTGTCTTGCGTACCTCGTAAGATCCTGCCTTGTTTATTGTTTTACTGCGAGTAATGTTATGTGTGGTGTAAGTGACACGTCTTCTGTAGGAATGAATTGGATATGATTGGTGTGTGAATTAGGTAAAGATACAAAGAACATGCAGATGCAATTTCTGTGAATGGACTTTTCCAGCACTGCAGAAATGATTGTCATGTTGCAGGTTGAACATAAGAATGTTTGCCCATAGTTGCTATGGGCATACTCAAAGCTGGTGTGGAAGATAGCGCCTGTAGGGCAGGGTAGCGAAGTGAGCCAGTATGTACTTGCTATCAGTGTCCACATGTGATTGCAGGCACATAAAGTTTGCATGCAGACACAGTTGCTATAAAATTGATGCCAACTGATAGTTAAGATATTGCTAGAGACACAGTTGCATTGTACACACATGTCCACGTGGTATAAGTGTGTAGATATGCTCATGTGTAGATACACTTGCTCTGGTGATAGTGATTTGGTAGAAGTGCAACTGCTGAAATGGATGCCAACTGACTGCAGACACGAAAGGGATACGAATGGCCAGTGATCCGGTGGGTGCCTTGTCGTGGCATCACTGCTCACAAGGACAAACCTTCTTGTGCTACACAAGGAGGTTTCTCCTTGTGCTAAATCCCACCTTGCGTGTCTAACAGCATTGTGTCTGGTATGTATGGGAAGTGTGAGGAAAGGTGCATGTGAAATGGCTTACTACCAGTACTTTACTGTTTCCTAAGTGCACTACAGAGAAGTTACTATACAAAAGATGTACCCATTGTCACTCAGGTACCACACCTGCACACAAGAGGTCTACCTCTCATTGGGACACGTGTGGCGATGCGGGAAGGTAGGCCACGTGTTGTTGGCGGTGTGTTTCAGTGAGTGGCCAGAGGGAAATATCTGAGAATTGTCTGCATTTCCAGCCAATTTCAGATACATTTCCCTGTGTACACTCACCGAAACACGTCGCCACCAACAGATGTCATACCTTCTCGCGTTCCCACAGGTGTCCTGACGCAAATGGTACCTCACATGTGTGGGTGCACCTACCGGGGTGCAAAAGGAAAGGGGTAACCCGCTAGTAACCCCAAGCCTTTCGCCACAGCACAATTTGTTCATGTGGGCAACCTACAGATTTGGCCCTAGGGTGTCGAAGCCAGCAAGGAAAACAGGGAACCCCATGCATTTCCCAAAAGAGGACACTTGTGGGAATGCGCAGAGGTCTGACTTGTGCGAAGCGGCCCAGAATTTATTACCCAGAACACCAGACAAAGTGAGCATTGTGTTTTTCTTTCCCCACCAAATATAACCCTTTGTCGGGGATTGTGGCTAATAAAAACTGGGGCAATTTGCGCAAGGCAGACCTCTGTGGATTCCCAGGGGTGTCCTCTTTTGGAAAATGCATGGGGTTCCTTGTTTTCCTTGCTGGCTTCCACACCCTAGCGCCAAATCTGTAGGTTGCCCACATGAACACAATGGGCAGTAGCGAAAGGCTTGGGATGACCAGTGGGTTAACCTTTTCCTTTTGCACCCCCGGTAGGTACACCCACACATGTGAGGTACCATTTTCATCGGGATACCTGTGGGAACGTGTGACGTAGGCCATGTGTTGTTGGGGGCGTGTTTCGATGGGTGCGTCGAGCGAAATGTGCGGAAAAAGTGTTTTTTTCCCCACATTTCGGACTTTGCGGGGCTGTCTGGGTAATAAAATCTGGGGCGATGTGCGCAAATCATACCTCTGCGAATTCCCACGGGTGTCCTCTTTTCGGAAATGCATGGGGTTCCCTGTTTTCCTCGGTGGCTTGGACTCCCGAGGCCCATATCTGTATGTTGTGCCGGTCGGCAGAATGTCTGAGATTTCGCTCTGAAAACAGACTTGGTGTTACTTGTGTTTTAGGCTTTCCCCTTGGCGGCCAGGTAGGTGCACCCACACATGTGAGGTACCGTTTTCATCGGGACACCTGTGGGAACGCGTGATGGTAGGCCATGTGTTGTTGGGGGCGTGTTTCAATGGGTGCGTCAAGCGAAATGTGCGGAAAAAGTATTTTTTTTCCCCACATTTCGGACTTTGCGGGGCTGTCTGGGTAATAAAATCTGGAGCGATGTGCGCAAATCATACCTCTGCGGATTCCCACGGGTGTCCTCTTTTCGGAAATGCATGGGGTTCCCTGTTTTCCTCGGTGGCTTGGACACCCGAGGCCCATATCTGTACGTTGTGCCGGCAGAATGTCTGAGATTTCGCTCTGAAAACAGACTTGGGGTTATTTGTGTTTTAGGCTTTCCCCTTGGCGGCCAGGTAGGTGCATCCACACATGTGAGGTACCGTTTTCATTGGGACACCTGTGGGAACGCGTGACAGTAGGCCATCTGTTGTTGGGGGCGTGTTTTGATGGGTGTGTTGAGCGAAATGTGCGGAAAAAGCATTTTTTCCCCACATTTCGGAGTTTGCGGGGCTGTCTGGGTAATAAAATCTGGGGTGATGTGCGCAAATCATACTTCTGCGGATTCCCACGGGTGTCCTCTTTTCGGAAATGCATGGGGTTCCCCGTTTTCCTCGGTGGCTTGTACACCCGAGGGCCATATCTGTACGTTGTGCCGGTCGGCAGAATGTCTGAGATTTCGCTCTGAAAACAGACTTGGATTACTTGTGTTTTAGGCTTTCCCCTTGGTGGCCAGGTAGGTGCACCCACACATGTGAGGTACCGTTTTCATCGGGACACCTGTGGGAACACGTGATGGTAGGCCATGTGTTGTTGGGGGAGTGTTTCGATGGGTGCGTCGAGCGAAATGTGCGGAAAAAGCATTTTTTCCCCACATTTCGGACTTTGCGGGGCTGTCTCGGTAAAAAATTCTGGGGCTATGTGCGCAAATCATACCTCTGCGGATTCCCACGGGTGTCCTCTTTTCGGAAATGGATGGGGTTCCCTGTTTTCCTCGGTGGCTTGGACACCCGAGGCCCATATCTGTACGTTGTGTCGGTCGGCAGAATGTCTGCGATTTCGCTCTGAAAACAGACTTGGGGTTACTTGTGTAGGCTTTCTCCTTGGCGGCCAGGTAGGTGCACCCACACATGTCGGGTACCGTTTTCATCGGGACACCTGTGGGAACGCGGGACGGTAGGCCATGTGTTGTGTTTATGTGGTTTTCACAACGTTTTGACCCATTTGCTGGTGCCCTTTGTCTAACAACCCTTTCTTTTCCCAAATGTGACCTACATTTAGTCGCTGCTTTAGCCACAATACACTTTTGTAACCTGCACAAGTCACCTACCCTTGAAAAGGTCTGCCTGTGCTCTTTCAAAAAATGTATGCTTGCCAGTCCTCACCACATTGGTTTTCCCAATTTACACATGCTAAGTGCTTCTGGTCAGGCCGTGTGCGTAAAACTCCTGTGTACCATGGCTCAGTGTTTGGCTTGTGGTATTGCTTGTTTTGTAAAAACACTACAGAAATTGTAAATTGTATGCTCTCCTAACTGTAAGAGGCGCGGGAATGTAGCGAAGCATTGCTTTTCTCAAAATTCATAGAAGCCATTGCCATACCAAGCCAACCATGTCCAACACATACCTTTTTTTCAGTCATTTTCCCGCTTTTCCCCCATTCGATGGCAGTTTCCCCTACCTAGTTGTTGCCTGACCTATGCAAATCACCCCTTCATAAACTTGGAATTTTGTCTACTATTCAGAAATATATGCCTTTCTGTCCTCCAATTTGGCTTTCCTGTCCTTTTCTTCCATTCCGTCCATGCATGTCCAATTGGCAAAAATGGCCAAAATCGCCTACCTCTCACAAAACGGTTGATAACCACATCAAAATAATTTTTTTCCATTTCCACTCAACCTGTTCCTGAAAGCCACCAAATTGGGGAACTCAGCACAGCAAACCATTTGTTCCTAGCTCTTACAAGGAAAAAACCACAGGCTTCTTTGTACATCATTTTATTGGCATTTTTTGAAAAAACCCAAGATTTTCGCACTTTTTCCTTATTTTCTCTCACCCCCCTACAGCAACCTGGGATTCCTGGATGGCGTTACGACCGCCTACATGTGGGAAAAAAAGGAGCCAAATTAAGTCGAGATATCTCATGTAACAAAAAAGTTACAAGCCATTGAATGGCCACATACCAAAATCACCAAAAAAGGCCCTGGCACTGTGGAGAAATGCCCATGGCACTTAAAGGGTTAAAAGTTTCCATACGGCATAGTAGAAATGTTTGACTCTTTGGGTGTGATATGCTGCGGTGGTTGTGGCCAGGGCATAGAGTGTTGGGTGCATGGCCATTTGGCTATGCACCCAAGACTCTATGCCCTGGCCACAACCACCACAGCATATCACACGTATAGTTGCTTATAACTTTGAGTCAAAAACAAATTTAGAAGGAACAAAGTTATAAGCCATTATGGGTGTGATATGCTGCGATGGTTGTACTTACGATAATATACTTACTGTTTGGTTTAGTAACTGGAGTACATGTATTTTTTGTTCATTTCTGTGATAAAAGAAAATAGTATGTTAGTATTAGTATTTTGTAATGACTTATTACATTGTATAATCAATATTTGTTTTTTATGGGCCCTCATATTTAGTACATTACAAACCGGAGTACTGTGCAATTTGCTAGGTTTCTGTGTTTGTTGATAAAATCATTGGTCTGTGGGAGAAAAAAAAATCCATGTTGGATTAAAAAAAAAAACTTTTTCTGTAATGCTACAGTTTAATTGTTTGTTTGTTTTCAGTGTTAACTTGTTGTTTCTGGCTAATGCTTTTTACATTGGCTTGTTGCAGTTTTTTGCAGCAGTAACATATTATTTATTTGTTTCGATATTGTAAAATTTTGGAGCAGTTAGATACCAGTAGGCGTATTCTAACTGTTTATTTTTTTATATATTTTAGTGGTATTGATTTATATGTTTGGATATTGTTAAATTTTGGGACAGTTAGATACCAATTGGCATATTCTAACTGTCTATTTTGTTGCTCTAATTTAGTGGTATTCATTTATCTGATTAGTTGTTGTGGAATCTTTGGGCTGTTAGATAGCTTTTGGAATATTTTAACAGTTGTTTTTTTTTTACTACAAGTTTACTTAAGGTTTAGGTCCAGTTTAATTATCAAATTTTGGTTTTAAGAACATTAAATAAGCGTTTGTAAGATTTGCTGGTAATCTCTGCTTTAGAGTAATGGTACTATCATTACATTCAAACCATCTGCATTTCTTTTTTATATATGCAGTTTAGTGCCCTGAATTGGTTGTGGCTCCTGCGTGGTAGATTATACCTACTGTTGTGACGGTTTTCTTACCAAGTGATATTTGACCATTTGTGAATCCAGTCAGCTTGCAGTTGTTTTTGGTACCATCTGCATTGTAACGTAGAAGCATTAGTGTTACGTATTTACTATGTGTTTGTATTACTAACGTGGAGCGATTATCCGAATTGCAGGTAATACATAATCTACCATGGTTTGCATTTTGTACAAGTTGCTGAAATGGAATGGATTCACATTTAGGTATTGATATACCTATGAAGTGTTCATTGGGGATTTCTTCTTGTGTCACATTGTTGCAAAGAGTGCATGTATGTTTCCACATGTATGAAATATGGAAGATTTCATTTATAGGTATGTTTTTATTTTCCAGTACTTGTAGTAAGTACATTAGAAATTCTTGTGGATCTTCCTGTGAGTTTATAGTGAATTTAACCATTCCAGCACAGTAGTCTAATTGTTTTCTTATTCCATAAACACTATACGTGTTATCAGGATTGTTTGTTGAATTTCTGTGAAGTACTAACATTGCAAACACAATTGGTCTGTACTGTGTAAGTAAATGTTGTCAACAATTGGTGGCAATTGAAATAGAATATTTATTGCTACGTTTGCGTAGCAACTTACTCCAACTATATGTGAGAGTTTAAATGGACCAAGTAGTTCTGTATCTGATTGATATTTTTTTAGTTTGTCTTCCTTCTTTGATGAAGTACCTGGTTTACTTTCCCTAATGGGTTCTTTTATGTTTGTGGTACTTGATGAAGTTTTAGTTTCTTTTACTCTCTTTGGAGGATTTGCAGTGACATCCTGTTGCATTTCTATTTGATTTAGTTTTCTTTTAGAACGTTTTACTTTTTGTGGTACAGAATATGTGTTTAGATGCAGAGGTGTATAGTGAGCGAAGTCTATTGTATTCTAAAATGCAAGGAATATCAGCGTTTACTTTACTTGCATCAAAGTTGATTAGAAATAGACCGTCAAGTGTGCGTAAGCGTGATAGTGCTACGTACCTCATGCCTTCTTTAAAGACTGTGTTACCAATGTCTATCATTGCTTTGTGTAGGGTAAGACCTTGTGATTTATGAATGGTGACATGCGTATGCAAGAGTTAGAGAAAATTGTTCATACATGTCTTTGAAGAGAAGGAATCGAGCTTTGAGCGTCCTATCTTTTTTACTTCTGAAAGTTTGTCAGAGGGAATATTGACAAACTGAATTTTGTTGTTACGTGGGTATTTTTGAAAGCCAACAACTGTACCCAGTGCTCCATTAACTAGTCCTTGGTCCACATCAAGGTTACGTTTAAGCATTACTCTATAATTTAAGGATAATTTTAATATCTTTTCCAAGCCTGCTGTGTTTGAGATTGATTTTTCTAAACTATTTGGTCTTGTGGCTTGCTCACACATGGGTAGTGTCATACCATGTACATCTAGTTTGTCTGTGGCGCTAATTTCCATTATTGGTTGCATTTCTTTACTTAACATTATTTCATTGAATTTTAAACAGCTTGCAAGAGTTGGCAAGAGTTGGCATTAAGGCCATACAATTGACATGTTTGTGGACTAATTGTTCCATAACATCTGTAGCACATGCATTATCACCATAAAGTGCATGAATGTGTCAGGTTTTCAATATTGCTTCTGCATCTGCTTCTTTAGAAAGTATACCAACTCTGATATTTTTTAAGATGTTGGCATAAGTGAGATCTGTAGATTGCCGCTTGTTTTCTGTTAATTCTCTGTATTGGAAATGTTGCCAAAGGTTAACATTTCCAATGCTGCCAACAGTTTTAAGGCAGAGTTTGTGTCCTAATTAGGGGTGTACCAAATACTAGATTTAAATATTCAGCCGAATACCGAATAGTTCTACAACTATTCGGCCGGAACCAAATACAGAATCGAATAGTGGCCTTTTTAATAAATAACATGATATAGACAGGAAAACCACTTTAAAATATGTACATCCGTTCATTATTGCCTTTCTCTTCTTTGCTGTCTACAGAAGATGTCACTTCAAAGTTGTTCCAAATCTCTGCAGTTGAGGATAAGTTGGGCTAAAACAAAAGGAAGGTTGGCTCCTTGCCACCATAAAGTAAAGAAAAGGCATTGCGGTTGTAGAAAAGTGTGTGGAAGCACAAAGCCCTGATCAAGGGCTTCTTTAAATACAGCCATCAGGTCTTTGAATGGGGGCTGCAAAGTGAGCCTTTCCAAAGAGCTTAGCCCCCAGTTTCCATTGAAATGCAGAGACCAGAGAGTGCTGCTGTGGTGCAGTGGTGATGCGAGTGCACAGCCAGACACACTGAAGGCTTGCTCAATCTCCCAGATCTTGCCTTTTTATAACCCAGAGCTCATTAGGAGCCACGGAAGCTCCGGCCCAGGATAGTTGCCGCCCTCCCATCAAAAGGTATAATTCAATCAGTGTCTCCCTGTACCAGGTTAGGGGCGAGGAGGCGGTCAGATGTGTGCTGTCCCAGCAACCCCCCTCTCCGTTTCCTGCTCACCCCAGGTGCCAATAGGTGCCAAACTCAGCAAAGTCAATTAGACCCCAGGATATCACTAATGCAGCATCTAACGGCTGCCATATGCTGACCCAAGCAGGGCCGTCCAGCACTATCACCTAATTACACTGCTCAGTGCCAGCCCCTCCCACTCCTCCACGCAACTATGTTAACTGTAAGGATGCAACATCTGCTGTTGTCTAATGTCTAATGCCCAATCTCACGCTTTGCAGCGCCTCGAAGCAGCCCTGACTGAATGCAGCACTCTGCAAAATCAATTACCATAAATAGCATGTGCTTACACGGATATGACTTGCAAAACGTGTTTTCGTAAGACAAGTGCAGAAAACTGTAACTGCTAAGCCGTGGGTTCGACTCCTGTCAGTTAATGAATGGGTACCAGGGAGTTGGGGACAATTGTTATCACAGCGCTATGAGACATTCTATTGTAAAGCGCTATGTAAACAATACATTATTACAACTCTCTGTAGTTTGTTTCTGCTAAGTAATCCCATCCTCCTCTGTTCACCCACAGGAGTGTGGTGCTGGGAAAGTCACATTATTTGTCTGGTGGGTGTGGTACTGTGCAGGGATTTGCAAGCTCCCCATGCCAGTGTGTATTCACTCCGTTGCTCCCCACCCCCTTTTAAGTTGGAGAGATGGTGGAACTCACCATTTGTTTTCAACTGGTAGCCTCTGTGGCTTATCCGTCAATGCCCGTTTTTGCATGTAAAATCTGCCGTCTTCATTCCATTGCCATGAATGTCAGGGTGGCTGCATGCATGCACGCATGGCACATATGTTTGTGCACGATGCACCCGATCGCCCCTGCCTCTGTGCACGCCACTGCATTTATGTGCATATAAAATTGTGTCAGCGGACTCCAACTGGTCTCTATAAGGGGCCGTCTGGAAAACAATCTGCATACGTGTCTGTGTTTATCCGTGTGCATGCAGGATTCCTCTACAGCAGGGAGCGCACATTCCCTGTAGCCAACAACAATGTCTTCTGCGGTTCAAAGCAATGGAGATACCGATTGATGATAATGGCCTGCATATCTTTCCGCTCCGAGAACTGTCATTCGAATGCATGCTCAGTGAGTAGATCGTAATTAGGGGTGTAACTTGAACTTCGGCTTCGAGTGGAGATACGAGTAAATGTTTGCCGAAGCAGAATACCTCGTTTTCAACCGAACTTCGGCAGAATAGCTACTCGAAGCCGAAGTTCGGTACACCCCTAGTCCTAATGTTTTAAAAATAGGCTCACCTTATACTGGTGTCAATTGAAGAAGATCTCCGAAAACAATAATGTGTTTTCCTGCAAAGAGCTCTTCAAAGTTTGTTTTGAGTACTTCTTGTAATCTGAGGTGAATCAAAGCCAACATTAGGTTGGACACCATGCTCACTTCATCTATTAGTAGCATTTTCATTTGTTTCAATACTCTGCGTAGTTCCATTGCAGCTTCTGTAGAAAGTTTGTAATGGTCTAATTTGTTTTGGTGTTCTACTGGCAGGAGTAGTAATCGGTGTAAAGTGACACCACCTATGTTGTAGGCAGCTAAACCTGTGGGGGCAGTGACAACAGCTGACAGTTTGTTGTTTGTCAATTGTTTAAGGAACTTACTGATGCTTTTGATTAGGAATGTTTTGCCAGAACCAGCTTCACCACTGACATACAATAGCATAGGTTTGTAATTTTGGCAGGTGCATTCTTTGTTTTCATGTTGTACACCATGTGCAATTTATTTTGTTACTTCTTGAAAAATGCTACGTTGCTCATTGTTTAGTTTTGATTGTAGTATAGTTAAGTCTTCTTTATCTTCATATTGACACATGGGGGGGTCATTACGACCCTGGCGTTAAGGGTTTAACGGCGCCGTAAAAGATGTCGGTGCTGTTAAACCCTTAACACCTGATTAAGAGGTCCGTTTGCGGGACCCGACCTTAACGGCTGGTCTAGACCAGCCGTTAATGTAGGGACCCGCAAAGGGACCTTGGTGCTAAGTACGGTACCGCAAAAAATGGGAATGGGGAAGGGCCATGGTTCAATGGGGAATTACCGCCCCGCCAACCTTGGAATGGGGTGGTAATTCCCCATTGAACCATGGCGGACCCGTTACAACATCGGCACCAACTATGGTGCTAATAGCGCCATGGTTTAGCGCCGGTGTTGTAATGGGGGCCATGGTGTTTTCTACTTCTGTCATAGCTAATTCTGCCTCATTTGCTATTAGTGGCTCTCCCAGTGGTTCTTGGCTTCCTGTTACAGAAGGTTGACTACTGTCAGGAGTGTCCTTATCTAGTTGGGCCTGTAGTTCTTATTCGTGTTGCTGTTCATTGTGCAACATTGTTTTGTACTGTGTAAAGTTTACATCAGTTATAGTACTTTCATTTACTTTGAAAGCGTCTTCATATTAGTCATAGTTATCTAGTATTTCTTCTCCTTTTCTCCATGGTTTAAAGAGATGTAGCAGGGACATGTAATATACTTCTTTATGTTGAGGGGTCTTTAATGACAATTTGAAATGATTAATTAAATTTGGTTTGGTGAGTTTTACTAAGCTGCCTTCACAGTTTGTCACTCTGTATTTACCTTTGTTTTCATCAGGTTTTATATTATTTTTGTATGCGTAGTTTTGAGCTATGTGGTATAGACACATGGTTTCCAAAGTGGTACTCCTGTTTGGGTAGTATGTGTCCAATACATTTTTTTAAATGTCTTGGCTGCTGGGATCATGTTTGGCTATTGTTTCTGTATCTTCGTATGATTTTAGAACTCTTTTCTAGATTTGGCTGGACCAAGACTTAGCCATACTATATTTTCAGATTTACCATACGGTGCAGTATCAGTTAAACGATCAGCTGCTTCATAGGATCCACATTCTCTATGGGACAGCATTTTTATGCCCAAGCTGTATAATTTTTGAGATACTGTTTTATCTGATGACAGGTCATTCCAGAGGTCTTGCAGCCCTGTCTTTTCTGCTTTGGTTAAGTATGCTGTGACATATTGTGCAACTGCAGTAGAATTGTCTGCAATGTACTGCACATCTATGTTTGCATTCCATAAGTGGGCAATGATTGCATTGTAATCATTAATATATTTTTCTTCTTCTTTTCTTTTTATGTAATATGTATTTTTAGGTGACTTACCTTTAACACTATATCTAACTGAAGACATGAGGTTGTTCACTTGACCTGTATTTGTAACTGGTCGTAGTATTTCCCTTTGTTTTTGTATTTGCGACGACAATATTTGCCACATTTGTGTCTATGAAATTGTAAAATTTGTGCATGAAGATCACTATTTTTGGATTCGGATGGAATTTCACAAGTGACATATTTTCAATGAACTGTAAAAAAGTGGCATCGCCTTCTTGACCAAATTTAGGAGCATCTTTAATCCATAAACGCATGTGGGTATGTGGTGCTCCTCTGGCTTGGTTTCCTTTTCTCCAAAAGAAGTGTTGCACTTCTCCAAGGGGAGGAACAGTTTTATTACAAATAAAATGTAGCATAGCAATGAAGCGATGGTGAAAATATCTTGAAACATTAACAGGATCCAGAGAACAAAGTTCTCCAGGTGTTAATATATCTATGTTTGTTTTGATTTTGTTTGATATGCGTAGAAAATCATGTAAATCTTCCCATGCATATTCTGCACAACTTAATGTAACAAACCAAGTGGGTGGCCCAAGGTTTCTGATCATACAACGTACATCTCCATGACGTCAAAACCAGTACTCTTTAGTACCACACATATTTGCTAATAGATTTGTAATATTTGATTGTAAAACCTCATCTTTTTGTTGCACTTTTTTCTAATAATTGTGTAGCTGTCATATTTTGAAAGTGTGGTCCTGATTTTAATATGTGTGCAACTCCATAACATAAAGTTTCTAGTTCACTTTCAAAGAGTAGGTGGAATATGTATTCCACATTTTGTCTAAATCTGGTATCTTCAGAATACATCCGTAATGAGCAGTATTCTGCTGCTGATATTTGAATAGGTCTATCATCGTACCTTCCTCTTTGCCAGTAGGAAAGAGTAGAGGAAAAGAGCATGCTTCTATACTTTTTTCCCATATGCTGATTGGTGATCCTTTTGTTTGACGCATTTGGTATGTTTCCAGTGCATCTTCTATGGTGTCATTAGAGTGCAATGGATGAATTGTATAATGGTCTAAAGTGTTTGATATTGTAGCAGGATCTAGTAGCTCAAATTGACCAGCTTCTTGTGTCTCTTGAATTATTTCAGTTGTATCCTTCAAGTTTTCTTCAATATTAATTTCTTTGTAATATTCATTATTCTCTTTAAGATATTGCAAGTCTTCTCTAACTTTATGTAAATCTACCAGCTGTTGCCACATTTTTTTGTCTTTTGTAGGTACTCCATTTACCAAGATAATTAAAGATTGTTGCATTGGATGTTGCACTCCTAGAGTGAGCACATTTTCTTTTAGATCTAATGGTAAATACACTACTTTTCCACGAATACCTTTCACTAATTCAGAGGGAGGTAATTTTGCAGTTTTTCGTTGAAGGCGTATTATTGCTTGAAATGGGTGTACTGTTTGAATTATGATGCTCTCATATAAATTAAGTTGTTGAAGGGGTTTTGGTAGTGGAAATAATTGCTAGCGAACAGTACGGACAGGTAAAGTGTTCTTCAGGACACGTCCATTTTTATTTATTTATGAACATTTCAGAACAACAGTGCTCTCCACAGACACCTAAATTGTTTTAATTGTTTTTTTTCTTAAAACTGAAACTAATTACAACACAATATAAAAATTAAATTTTATTTAACATATATTAACAATTTATGACAGAGAAGGTGAGGCAGAAACGGAAACAAAAACAGGAGAATTAGGGGTTTCAACATGATTGGTATCTGGTGAAGAAGGGATGGAAGTCTCATCAAAACCTTTTGGTTTATGGAGAGGGTTTGGGGATAATTGACTGGGATATGGTGAGGGGGGACAAGTACATGTGGGACAATGGTATGAGGTTTTTGTTTTAAAATGATCCTCAACAAAAGTTTTCAAATTATTAAAATTGGTCAACAATAAATCCATTTTTTCTTTTATGCTTTCAAGAGTGTTATCCGTAACAGTTTCTTCTGAGGTATTTTCTATTTTGGTATGCTCTGTACAAAAAAATATATATGTTAAATATATATACAATAATAATAATTAAATGGTTTATATTGTAAAGTGTGTACCATTAGCTTCACTATCTTCTGACATTTCGTCATGTGGGAAGTGCTCCTCTAGCCATTCCAGAGTACTAGACATTTCTGTGAGAAAAAAAAAAGATCTTTTTTTTTAATCTAATACAGAAAGTTTATAAATATATGAGTAAAATGAAGTACACTTACTATTTCAGGTAATATATGTTCTGAGTACTCTGTAGGTCTGGTCTTGCTCTTAGTTGTGGAGTGTCTGTGAGGTAATTATGTTGGAAGCCAATTTATCTTCATTTGGTATATTCCATTTTAGAACATATTGTATTTAAATGAATGGTTAGTGTGTTACATATATGGGTTACATTTCTTATGTATTACTACATATAATATGTATGTGTGCTACTTTGTGAATTTTTTAAATGTTACTATGTTATAATATAACAATTAAACATACCCCCCCAGAGTTTTTAGGTAGTGGTACTGTTGTCCGAACATGTCCGTGGACATCAAAAAAGTTTGCGGACATCAAATTCAGTAGAAGGGGTTCAGTATGTTCTATATCACATGTACATAAAGTCAAAGTTATTATTGTTAAGCTTTGCTACTAAAAACCTATGAAATTCAGTGGTGTCATCAATGACATTTGTGATGTTTGTGGGTGTTAGTCTTAGCAGTGCACGGTGGTGGCGCGAGTTATGGTTGCTTAGCTTACCATAACTGGCGAATTTCAGGGGTTTTTCGGTTTTACTTGGAACCATAACGTCCCTTGGAACCATAACGTCCCTTTAACAAGTTTTTTTCACTGATGACATCACATGTCTGCTCACTCTTTTTTCTTTTGCTGACATATCTAGGCCACGTGGTTTTCTTCAGTAACAGTCAGAAACTAAAAAATTTATTTTATTTGTAGACGTATCCTTCAAGTAGGTTCTCACAGTAATTCCCTTAGAGTCCAGTCACATCATATGAAACATATACATACGGGAAGACACAAGCTTGAAAGACAGCAATCCTTTTTGTGCATAAAGATAATCAATAGACTTATGAACACTTTCTGATAGTTCTGTTGTTTTCTTTTTATGGCTGTACTTTCCCTGTATATCGTCAAATTTGTATACATTGTACTCACACTACTTTCCTTAGGGTCCAATCACATCAAGTGATACATATACATAGGGTAAATAGCAGCTTTGAAACAGAGCAATCATTTATTTGCATGAAAATAATCAGTTAAATTATGAATTGTTTCTGCTACTACTTGTGCTTTTTTGCTAACTTTTCTTTCCCTGTATATACCCATATTGGTATGTGTTCTTGTGTCTTTTGTCTATAGTAATGCAATTATGTAATACATGGGTTTTATTAGCTACTTATTACATATTTCACAGTACACAAAAATCTATTAAGAAAACAATTATCATTTCATTATTCAACATATTAACATTACCAATATCATACCTTCATCTTGTACGCTGCACACAATGTTATGTTTCTGTATGAGTAGCTTAGTATACTAGATAGAACCCCATAATAGGATGCTATTTATATCAATGCATCGTTCAATGCACTTATTAGGGTATATTTCTTGCAATGATTCTTGACACTTTTTTCGCAACATAATAAGAATCCCTTCTACACATATTTCATGAGAAGTACATACACATGTGATGTCATCGGTGATGTCATCAATGACATTTGTGATGTCATCTTTGATGTCCTGGGTGTTAGTCTTAGCAGTGCATGGTGGTGGCGCGAGTTATGAATGCTTAGCTTACCATAACTGGCAAATTTCAAGGGTTTTTCGGTTTTACTTGGAACCATAACGTCCCTTTAACAACGTTTTTTCACTGAATTTCATAGGTTTTTAGTAGCGCAACTTAACCATAACGTCCCTTTAACAACGTTTTTTTCACTGAATTTCATAGGTTTTTAGTAGCGCAACTTAACCATAACGTCCCTTTAACAAAGTTTTTTCACTGAATTTCATAGTTTTTTAGTAGCACAACTTAACAATAATGACTTTGACTTTATATACATGTCATATGGAACTGACTAGATCTCTTCTTATGAACTTGATGTCCGCGAACTTATTTAATGTTCGCGGACATGTTCGGAGAACAGTACCACTACAAAACTGTGGGGGGGGGGTGGGGGGGATGTTTGATTGTTATATCATAATATAGGAACATTTAACAAATTCAAAAAGCAGCACACAAACACATTATATATAGTAATACATAAGAAATGTAACCCATATATGTAACACACTAACCATTCATTTAAATACAATATGTTCTGAAATGGAATATACCACAAGAAGATAAATTGGCTTCCAACATAATTACCTCACAGACACAACAGAACTGAGAACAAGACCAGACCCACTAAATACATAGGACTTATCTTACCAGAAATAGTAAGTGCAGTTCATTTTACTCATATATTTATAAACTTTCTGTATTAGATTAAAAAATATATTATCTTTTTTTTTTTCTCACAGAAATGTCTAGTACTCTGGAATGGCTAGAGGACAATTTCCCACATGAAGAAATGTCACAAGATAGTTAAACTAATGGTAAACACTTTATAATATAAACCATTTAAATATTATTATTTTGTATACATTTAACATATATATATTTTTTTTGTACAGAGCATAACAAAATAGAAACTACCTCTGAAGAAGCTGTTATGGAAATCACGCTTGACAACATAAAAGAAAAAATTGATTTATTGTTGACCAATTTTAATAATTTGAAAACTTTTGTTGAAGATCATTTTAAAACAAAAACGTCATACCATTGCCCCACATGTACTTGTCCCTCCTCACCATATCCCAGTCAATTATACCCAAACCCTCTCCAAAACGTTTTGATGAGATTTCCATCCCTTCTTCACCTATACCAATCATGTTGAAACCCCAAATTCTCCTGTTTTTGTTTCTGTTTCTGCCTCACCTTCTCTGTCATAAATTATTAATATATGTTAAATAAAGTTCAATTTTTATATTGTATTGTGAATAGTTTCCGTTTTTTTTTTAAAAACAATAAAAGTGTCCGCAGACAGTGCGAGTGTTCTGAAATGTTCGTACATAAACGAAAATGATGTGTCCTGAACAACAGTACAACTGTTCGTAGTGTTCGCTAGCAACATGAAACTGTACTAAGAACACACGCGGTGTCCTGAATTGTTCGTAAACAAACAAAAATTAAAGTGTCCTAAAGAACACGATACTTGTCCGGTACTGTTCGCTAGCAAGTTCAAACTGTGCTAAGAACGCTATTGGTGTCCTGAAATGTTCGTACGTAAACGAAAATGGAGGTGTCCTGAAGAACACTATACCTGTGCGTAGTGTTCGCTACCCAATTGAAACTGTTCTAAGAACACAATTGGTGTCCTGAAATGTTCGTACATAAACTAAATTACACGTGTCCTGAAGAACACTATATCTGTCCTTACTGTTCGCTACCAAGTTTAAACTGTTCTAAGAACACACGCGGTGTCCTGAAATGTTCGTTTCACGTGTGACGCACTTTTAATTACTTCAGAACCCGAACAGTGTCCGTAGGACATCAATGCGCATGCGCTAACCAATCTCCGTGCACTTGGTGTCCTACGGACAGGCGCTTCCTTCGCAGACTAGTTCGCAAACAGATCATATGACCGCGCCCACGCTCATCGTGTGTCCTGAAATGCGGACACTGTTCGTGTCCCCGAACAATTTAAAAGTACATTTTCAGTTAATCCATAATATTTTTCAATAAAATCTCACCATGCCACAAGTCCCACATAGCAATCTTGAGTTTCTATATACCTTTTGAAACTTTCCGATCCTTTTTTTGTGTTCGATCTGTCCGCGCACAGTGCGCATGTCCGCGGACCGCGCACAAGCACCCCTATAAAAGACCACGCCCAAGAGCTTATTCCCATTTGTTTCTGGCTATTCTTCAGAACACAGTGATTTTTGCTGCCACCTGCAGACTACACCATCATCGACATGGCATCCTTGGCTGCTGAACTGCCACTTGGTGCTGCACCTGCTTCAGCACCACCACCACCACCTCCCCAAGGGCCTGAAGAGGGGAACAGGACTGAGGATGCGGAGGAGGAAGAAGAGGATGATGAGAATGAGGTAGAGGAAATCCCTACTACCCGCACCAGGCGTGAGTCTTGGGTGTGGCGGTTATTTACCATTCATGGGAATGGTCCTAAGGCTCGTGCGAACCATGTTACCTGCAATGAGTGCAAAATGATACTCAGTCGCGGGAAGCACGGTAACTACAGCTTTGGGACCACTACTATGAAGCGACACCTGAGGTCATTTCACTCTGGGGCTATTCGCAGGGTTGTACCTTGCGAAGAACGTAGCAGGTTGATTTCCTCTACTTCATCCTCTGTTTCTGATCCTGTCACCACAAGGACCACCTCTGTGGGACAGCGTCTTTCTCAAGCTGCCTCACAGGCCATACAGAATGCTGATGACCCTTACCTTTCGAGGGTCACAGTTGTATGTATGTACTGTGACACAGTACTCTGCAGGGGGGAGCGACTTCGGAGTGCTTTTGAGACTATCGTCTCAGAGCACGAGAAGACCTGCTCACTACCCAAATAAAACCCACTCTACATCTTCCTCTCTCAGCTCGCCCTTTCTTATCCCTGTGGTTTGTGTCCCCCCTTTACCCTCCTTTACCCTCCTCTCCTAGTGTGTCGTGTCTGAAAAACCAAAAAAAATACAAAATTACAAAAATCAAAAAAAAATAAGGCTCTTTTCAGAGCCGCCCTTCCCAGTTACAAAATAGAAGTGAAAATAAATGAAGCAGGGCTCTTTGTATTTTTTAGAAGTCCGCGGACAGTTTGCGAACATTAAAAATATTGGGTTACTACTCCATCACAAACATTGTAATTTTCTCTGGAAAGAAGTGGTGGCTCTGAAAAGAGCCTTTGGGTGGTGTTTGTAAGTCAAAAATTGTAAATGCTTAACATCTACTTCAAAATCGTTGTTGTAATTCCAAAAAAGGTTGCAATGCATTTTGTACATTTCTCAGAAAAATCTGATTGCCAGCATAAGTAAGATGGACTCCATCTCTGCGAAAAATGTATGTACTACAAAACATAATATTTTCATTGTGAAAAGAAGACATGCCAAAATCTCTTAGAAAGCCACAAACAGCCTTATTAACATTGCGCCTTGCTTTTTCCATTTGTGGACCAAATGAAGGAGAACGAAGCCACATTTGTCTCTGCGCAATCCGTGAAAATATCACTTGAGAATTAGGCAACATGTCCATAATCTTCCTCAGTCCTTCTTTCATAGCAAATTGCAAAACAATTCCAGTCACATGCCCTAAACTGTTCCCTCCACAATGAATTACAATTATGTCTGGATGTTTCTCTGTCTCCAAAGTAGCACAGAGAGGTAGCAAATCCAACCACTTCATTCCACGTACTCCATGCCAGTGTACTTCCACATGTGGGAATCCAAGATCTACAGCTACTCCACAGCTTTCTGCATGCACCTTCAACCAATGTATCCACGAATCTCCTAAAATCCAAACAATCTGTTTTCTGAAACACACAGCCATAGATATCTTTTGTTCTCTCAGCAAACAGAGTATCTCAGAAAATCTCTCCTGGCACAACACACCCACCAAACTTTCCTGACCAATCCCTTTAAGTGCTTATTCTCATTTGCATGACTTCTGAACCCAAAAATCCCCGGATGTAACTCCAGAATGCCCGGGAACTACCGCCATGTCCGCGGACATATCGTAACATGAACAGCCCTTCTACCATTTCCACTACACTCTCTCTGCCATTCCCTCATTGGATGTACCTCAAAAATCACATGACCATGCGCCAATCACATTCAAGACCTCTACATCTAACTGCATCATCATAGATCAGCACTGCAAATGTACTCTGAATCTCTCTGAGTACAAGTGTCATATCATTGGCAAGCAGCATCTACCACAAATACTGTACAAGTCTTCAAGATTTCTACTTGCAGCTCCATGCATATCCATATGCATGAACACAAACTTCAGGTATGTATATTTTCTGTATAGTAGATGACATAGCTCTCAACCATTTTTGTTTTACAGGCGGGTGAAATCACCCGATTTTGTTTTTGGTGGGTGAGACGCCCATTGGAATGAATGGGTGTGCAGGAGGCTTGGCGGGTGAGTCTGCCCTTTACAAGGCGTGTGACACCCGCCAAAAGCGTGTGAGTTGAGATGAACACATTTTCAAACAGACTTTTACCTTGTAAAATCTGTAAAATGAATTTACTGTACTTTTTTCAATTTCCTAAAATCAACTATCACTTATACACCTTTATACTTTTTACTTTCTTTATACACACACACTCAAATCATGTTAAACTAACATTTTTTAAATGAAATATATAGACTACATATATTCAAACAAAATTGCATGCAAACACAATCTATGTTTAAACCTTTATAAAAATACTTATACAATTTCATATTTTTTGTTTTTATTTATTTATTTACTTAATTACTTTAAATTAGACACGACATTGAGGCGCTATTACCTAGAACAGTTTACTTAGAAATAGTGGTATTCACTAATATATTATAAATTTCACAAGACATAGTAAACATATTTTATTTTTGCTACAGTTAGTCATTCAATACAATTTGTTCATTAAGAACATATCATATGTACTGAACTGATTCAATGTATCTTATGTAAATAAATTAGTTTAATGGTTTTACAGAAGGCACTGAGGATTTCAATTAAAAAAATCAATATCTAAATTAAAAACAGTGCTATATACAAAGTTACTAATTTGAAGCTTTTACAGTTGCAGTGAAGACCAGTTTCCTGAAAAGAAGCAGCCGAATTCGAAGAAGAAAGAAAAACTAAGAAGTTACCTGTTAATTTAAAAAAAAAAAGTAAGTAAAATATCATCATAATATTTATATTATTAATCAAATATACTATAACATTAATACCAGCTATTTTGGTTTCTTAAAATAGAGATTTTGTACCATTTTGTCCAAAAATGTCCATGTCGTAAACAGCGATTTACAACCAGAATGGCCCACAAATTTCTATTTTTGGACACACAAATTAGCCAACTGAACCACTACAGTTTTCATATTATAGAACAAACAACTGTTTTAATTGTATACATTAGATTTACTATTTGTACTTTTCCACACCACTAGCTTACTTTTTTTTGTCATCTGAACCCCAGTTTAGTGACACATAAATTCATGAATACCTATCCCTACTAGTTTAAGTTCCCAATGCACAATCACACACCATTACATACATCTTTATCATCTTACTCAAACACTCATGCACACAGCACACATACATTCCAGAACACCCCAACCCATATCTTCTTTATTTTTTTCAACAGACCCTAAAGAATGCCTACCAAAAGACAACTCCGTAGAAAGTAACGCAAATTTAGAGCAAATGAAAATAAAGGTGTCCAACATAAGCATCCATCCCTAGCAGAATTTGTAAAAAAAATTGAAACAAAACAGCTAATACAATCATTTAGTGAAACACAAGAAGTTTCAAGTACAACAACTTTGCTTCCTCTATCAAAATGTAAAACAAACCAAAAAACAATTAACAGAAAATCAACTATCAGTACAGATAAAACTACTTCTTCAAATTTTAATATAGTGCAAAGTAAGCATACCAAAAAAAGTATTTTAGCCAAAATATACCGTCACAAAGTCCTTCAAAATCTTATAAAAACAGGAGAGAAATCAGGTTCAAAGCTTAAAACCTATCGTAGGAAATTTATCTTAGAAGCATTGATGGAAAGTGCAATTCTTCTCAAAAGAAATGTATTTATTTTACTGTTAAACAAAATGAAACCACTAACAAAACTAATAACTAAATTACAAAAAAGACTTCTCAATAAGCGAAATGTCAACAGAAAGAACTTCTTAAGTATCTGCGGAGGTGAATGGAATCACACTACGAGCACAGAACCATATTTTAATGAAGAAGCGTACAAACAAAAGCAAACGAATACAATTGCCATAAATAGCAGTGGTCGAGGTTATGAAAAAGTGAATAATACCATAATGGAACAAGAAGTACTCCTTACAAAAATATGCCCTGAAAACTTAGAATTACCCCTCCATTCAACTGAATCAGAACGTCTAGTGTACAAATGGCCATGCACGTCAATGTGTAACATTCCCAAACAATGTTTCAAATCTTTACACCAATTCCTCAATAAATATGTAAAAAGCAAAGACAAAATCAAAATTAAATTACTGCAAAATATAGATACCTGTCCAGTGCGCAAGTACACAGGACTACAAGGACATTCATTGGCCTGCATTACAGGACCTACTTGTAAAACCACTTTCCATGATATCAAAAGGATATCAACACATCATTCAACTATAAGAAATCTAGTCTATAAACTGTACTATGCTAAAAGTCCTGCTTTAGCACTAGCAAAGTTAAATAACATCCTTCTACATGGTACAGCAAAAGACCTACTTGAAGAAATTCACTATATCCAGAAAAAATATTTTGGAAGTGAAAGCCATTTACAAAATGAAATAGCTTTAAACCAATTAAGCAACAATTCTACACATGGCAACCTTTTGCTAAACACATACAAAAAAGAAATACTAAAATTTAAAAGTACATCAGCTGAAGTACCAAACCATGTATGTGTATGTTGCCGTAGAATTTTTTATAAAAGTAACACAAAAACTGTGGACCTATCATACAAAATAGAAGACAATGAAGATTCTAAATGGTTTGAATTAGCTCTCTACCTTCTAGCAGAAAACAAATATGAAATAACTGATCCCTTAATACTTTGCAGTTATTGCACTACAAAACTTGACAACAACCAAACTCCTTCACGTTCTATCACAAATAATTTGGAATTATACCCAGTACCAAAACCTCTACAACAACTTAATTTATATGAGAGCATCATAATTCAAACAGTACACCCATTACAAGCAATAATACGCCTTCAACCAAAAACAGCAAAATTACCTCCCTCTGAATTGGTGAAAGGCATTCGTGGAAAAGTAGTTTATTTACCATTAAATCTAAAAGAAAATGTGCATACTCTAGGAGTGCAACGTCCAATGCAGCAATCTTTAATTATATTAGTAAATGGAGTACCTACAAAAGACCAAAAAATATGGCAACAGCTGGTAGATTTATATAAAGTTAGACAAGCCTTCCAATATCTTAAAGAGAATAATGAATATTACAAAAAAATTAATATTGAAGAAAACTTGAAAGATACAACTGAAATAATTCAAGAAACACAAGAAGCTGGTCAATTTGAGCTACTAGATCCTGCTACAATATCAAATACTTTAGACCATTATACAATTCATCCTTTGCACTGTAATGACACCGTACAAGATCTACTAGAAACTTACCAAATGCGTCAAACAAAAGGATCGCCAATCAGTACATGGGAAAAAAGTATAGAAGCACATGCTTTTCCTCTACTCTTTCCTACTGCCAAAGGAGGAAGGTATGATGATCGACCTATTCAAATATCAGCTTCAGAATACCGCTCATTATAGATGTATTCTGAAGATCCCAGATTTAGACAAAATGTTGAATACATATTCCACCTACTCTTTGAAAGTGAACTAGCAACTTTATGTTACGGAGTTGCACACATACTAAAATCAGGATCACACTTTCAAAATATGACAGCTACACAATTATTAGAGAAAGTGCAACAAAAGGATGAGGTTTTACAATCAAATATTACCAATCTATTAGCAAATATGCATGGTACTAAAGAGTACTGGTTTCGACGTCATGGAGATGTACGTTGTATGATCAGAAACCTTGGCCCACCCACTTGGTTTGTTACATTAAGTTGTGCAGAATATGCATGGGAAGATTTACATGATTTCTTACGCATATCAAATAAAAAACAAAACAAACATAGATATTCTAACACCTGGAGAACTTTGTTCTTTGGATCCTGTTAATGTTTCAAGATATTTTCACCATTGCTTCATTGCTATGCTACATTTTATTAGTAATAAAACTGTTCCTCCCCTTGGAGAAGTGCAACACTTCTTTTGGAGAAAAGAATACCAAGCCAGAGGAGCACCACATATCCACATGCTTTTATGGATTAAAGATGCTCCTAAATTTGGTCAAGACAGTGATGCTACTGTTTTACAGTAAAATATGTCACTTGTGAAATTCCATCAGAAGCCACAAATAGTGATCTTCGTGCACAAATTTTACAATTTCAAAGACGCAAATGTGGAAAATATTGTCGTCGCAAATACAAAAACAAAGGCAAATACTACACCAAATGCCGATTTGATTTCCCTAGACCAGTTACAAATACAGGTCAAGTAAACAACCTCATGTCTTCAGTTAGACATACTGTTAAAGGAAAGTCACCTAAAAAATACATATTACATAAAAAGAAAAGAAGAAGAAAAATATATCAATGATTATAATGCAATCATTGCCCACTTATGGAATGCAAACATAGATGTGCTTTACATTGCAGACAATTCTACTGCAGTTGCACGATATGTCACAGCATACTTAACTAAAGCAGAAAAGACAGAGCTCCAAGACCTCTGGAATGACCTGTCATCAGATAAAACAGTATCTCAGAAATTATACAGCTTGGGCATAAAAATGCTCACCCATAGAGAATGTGGATCTTATGAAGCAGCTGATCGTTTAACTGGTACTTCATTGTATGGTAAATCTGAAAATATAGTATGGCTAAGTCTTGGTCCAGCTAAATCTAGAAAAAGTTCTAAAATCATATGAAGATATAGAAACAATAGCCAAACATTATCCCAACAGCCAAGACATTTTAAAAAACAATTTATTGGACACATACTACCCAAACAGAAGTAATACTTGGGAAAACATGTGTCTATACCAAATAGCCCAAAACTACACATACAAAAATAATATGAAACCCGATGAAAAAAAAGGTAAATATAGAGTGACAGACTGTGAAGGCAGCTTAGTTAAACTCACTAAACCAAATTTAATTAATCATATCAAATTGTCATTGAAGACTCCTCAACATAAAGAAGTATATTACATGTCCCTGCTACAACTCTTCAAACCATGGAGAAAAGAAGAACAATTACTAGATAACTATGACTCATATGAGGATGCTTTCAAAGCAAATGAAAGCACTATAACTGATGTAAACTTTACACAGTACAAAACAATGTTGCACAATGAACAGCAACATGAAGAAGAACTCCAAGCCCAACTAGATAAGGATACTCCTGACAGTAGTCAACCTTCTGTAACAGGAAGCCAAGAACCACTGGGAGAACCACTAATAACAAATGAGGCAGAATTAGCTATGATAGAAGTAGAAAACACCATGTGTCAGTATGAAGATAAGGAAGACTTAACTATACTACAATCAAAACTAAACAATGAGCAAAGTAGCATTTTTCAAGAAGTAACAAAACAAATTGCACGTGGTGTAAAACATGAAAATAAAGAATTTTCCTGCCATAATTATAAACCGATACTACTGTACGTCAGTGGTGAAGCTGGTTCTGGCAAAACATTCCTAATCAAAATCATTAGT
This sequence comes from Ambystoma mexicanum, assembly GCF_040938575.1. NCBI lineage: Eukaryota > Metazoa > Chordata > Amphibia > Caudata > Ambystomatidae > Ambystoma > Ambystoma mexicanum. The sequence continues at coordinate 375,782,902 of NC_090922.1, forward strand.
AAGTTCCTTCAACAATTGACAAACAACAAACTGTCAGCTGTTGTCACTGCCCCCAAGGTTTAGCTGCCTACAACATAGGTGGTGTTACATTACACCGATTACTACTATTACCAGTAGAACACCAGAACAAATTAGACTATTACAAACTTTCTGCAGAAGCTGCAATGGAATTATGCAGAGTATTGAAACAAATGAAAATGCTACTAATAGATAAAGTGAGCATGGTCTCCAACCTGATGTTAGCTTTGATTCACCTCAGATTACAAGTACTCAAAACAGACTATGAAGAGCTCTTTGCAGGAAAACACATTATTGTTTTTGGAGATCTGCTTCAATTAACACCAGTAAAAGGTGAACCTATTTTTAAAACATTAGGGCACAAACTCTGCCGTAAAACTGTTGGCAGCATTGGAAATGTCAACCTTTGGCAACATTTCCAATACAGAGAATTAACAGAAAACATGCGCCAATCTGCAGATCTAACTTATGCCAACATTTTTAAAAGCTTGAGAGTTGGTATACTTTCTAAAGAAGCAGAACAACATTGAAAACCCGGCACATCAATGCACTTTATGGCGATAATGCATGTGCTACAGATGTTATGGGACAATTAGCCCACAAAAATGTCAATTGTATGGCCTTAATGCCAACTCTTGCAAGCTGTTTCAAATTCAATGAAATCATGCTAAGTAAAGAAATGCAACCAATAATGGAAATTAGCGCCACAGACAAACTAGATGTACATGGTATGACACTACCCATGTGTGACCAAGCCACAACAAGACTAAATAATTTAGAAAAATCAATCTCAAACACAGCAGGCTTAGAAAAGATGTTAAAATTATCCTTAAATTGCAGAGTAATGCTTAAACGTAACCTTGACGTGGACCAAGGACTAGTTAATGGAGCACTGGGTACAGTTGTTGGCTTTCAAACATACCCACGTGACAACAAAATTCAGTTTGACAATATACTCTTTGACAAACTTTCAGAAGTAAAACGGATAGGACGCTCAACAGCTAGATTCCTTCTCTTTAAAGATATGTATGTACGCAGAGAACAATTTTCTCTAACTCTTGCATACGCAGTCACAATTCATAAATCACAAAGTCTTACCCTAGACAAAGCAATGATAGATATTGGTAACACAGTCTTTAAAGAAGGCATGAGCTACGTAGCACTATCACGCTTACGTACACTTGACGGTCTATTTCTAATCAACTTTGATGCAAGTAAAGTAAACGCTGATATTCCTTGCATTTTAGAATATAATAGACTTCGCTCACTATACACTCCCCATCTAAACACATATTCTGTTCCACAAAAACTAAAACGTTGTAAAAGAAAACTAAATCAAACAGAAATGCAACAGGACGTCACTGCAAATCCTCCAAAGAGAGTAAAAGAAACGAATACTTCATCAAGTACCACAAACAAAAAAGAATCAATTAGAGAAAGTAAACCAGGTACTTCTTTAAAGAAGGAAGACAAACTCCAAAAAAAGCAGTTAGATACAGAACTACTTGGACCATTTAAATTCTCAAATATAGTTGGTGTAAGTTGCTATGCAAATGTAGCAATGACTATTCTATTTCAATTACCACCAATTGTTGACAACATTTACTCACACAGTACAGACCCATTGTGTTTGCAAATGTTAGTACTTCACAGAAATGCAGCAAACAATCCTGACAACACATATAGTGTTTTTGGAATAAGACGACAATTGGACTACTGTGCTGGAATGGTGAAATTCACTATAAACTCACAGGAAGATCCACAAGAATTTCTAATGTACTTACTACAAGTACTGGAAAACAAAAACATACCTATAAATGAAATCTTTCAGATTTCATACATGTGGAAACATACATGCACTCTCTGCAACAATGTGACACAAGAAGAAATCCCCAATGAACGCTTCATACATATATCAATACCAAATTGTGAATCCATTCCATTTCAGCAACTTGTACAAAATGCAAACCATGGTAGATTATGCTCTACCTGCAATTCAGATAATCACTCCACGTTAGTAATACAAACACATAGTAAATACGTAATACTAATGCTTCTACGTTACAATGCAGATGGTACCAAAAACAACTGCAAGCTGACTGGATTCACACATGGTCAAATATCACTTGGTAAGAAAACCTTCACAACAATAGGTATAATCTACCACGCAGGAGCCACAACCAATTCAGGGCACTACACTGCATACATAAAAAAGAAATGTGGATGGTTTGAATGTAATGATAGTACCATTACTCTAAAGCAGAGATTACCAGCAAATCTTGCAAACGCTTATTTGATGTTCTTTAAACCAAAACTTGATAAATAAACTGTATTTAAACCTTTAAGTAAATTTGTGTTACAAAAATATAAACTGTTAGAATACTCCAAAAGCTATCTAACTGCTCAAAGATTCTACAACAACTAATCAGATAAATGAATACCACTAAATTAGACCAAAAAATACACAGTTAGAATACGCCAATTGGTATCTAACTGTCCCAAAATTATAAATTTGTGTTAAAATAATATGAACTGTTAGAATACTCCAAAAGCTATCTAACAGCTCAAAGATTCTACAACAACTAATCAGATAAATGAATACCACTAAATTAGGCCAAAAAATACACAGTTAGAATACGCCAATTGGTATCTAACTGTCCCAAAATTTAACAATATCCAAAATAGATAAATCAAAACCATTAAAATATATTAAAAAAATAGACAGTTAGAATATGCCAATTGGTATCTAACTGCTCCAAAATTTTATAATATCAAAACAAATGAAGAATCTTTTACTGCTCCAAAAAAAAATACAACAAAGCAAAGTATAAAGCATTACCCAGAAAAAACAAGTGAACACTGAAAACAAACAAACAAATAAACTGTAGCATAACAGAAAAAGTTTTTTTTTTTAATCCAACATAGATTTTTTTTTCTCCCACAGACCCAATGATTTTAGCAACAAATACAGAAACTGAGCAAATTGCACAGTACTCTGATTTGTACTCTACTAAATATGAGGGTCGAAAAAAAATAAAAGTATATTGCTTATACAATGTAATAAGTCATTACAAAATACTAATACTAACATGCTATTTTCTTTTATCACAGAAATGAAGAACAAAAACATGGACTCCCATTACTAGACCAAACAGTAAGTATACAATAATAAGGACAACCATAGCAGCATATCACATCCATAGTATCTAATACCTTTGTTCCTTATACATTTGTTTTTCACCCAAAGTTATAAGCAAATATGAATGTGATATGCTGCGGTGGTTGTTGCCAGGGCATACAATCTTGGATGGCCATGCACCCAAGACTCTATGCCCTGGCAACAACCACTGCAGCATATCACATCCATAGAGTCAAACATTTCAACTATGATCTATGGGAAACTTTTAATGTCCGCGAACAATGTGAGTGTTCTTAGAACACTTTGAACTTGCCAGCGAACAATACGGACACCGTTTTCAGGACACCCCCTACGAACATTTCAGAACAACGCGATAGTTCTTACAACACTTTCAACTTAACAGCGAACAATACGGACAGCGTCCTAAGGACAACCCCTACGAACATTCCAACACACTGGGAGTGTTCTTAGAAGCGTCTTCAGAACACCACCATCTTGTTTATTTGCGGAAATTTCAGGACACCGCGAGTGTTCTTAGGCCACATTCAACTTGACAAAGAACAATACGGACAGCGTCCTCAGGACACCCCCTACGAACACTCCCCGGACACCGGGAGTGTTCTTAGAAGCGTCTTCAGAACACCACCATCTTGTTTATTTGCAAACATTTCAGGACACCGCGAGTGTTCTTAGGACACATTCAACTTGACAGAGAACAATACGGACAGCGTCCTCAGGACACCCCCTACGAACACTCCCCGGACACCGCAAGTGTTCTTAGAAGCCTCTTCAGAACACCACCATCTTGTTTATTTGCGAACATTTCAGTACACCTCGAGTGTTCTTAGGACACATTCAACTTGACAGAGAACAATACGGACAGCGTCCTCAGAACAACCCCTACAAACATTTCAGGACACCGGGAGTGTTCTCAAAAACGTCTTCAGAACACCCCCATTTTGTTTATTTGCGAACATTTCAGGACACTGCGCGTGTTCTTAGAACACATTCAACTTGACAGGGAACAATACGGACAGCGTCCTCAGGACACCACCTACGAACACTCCCCGTACACCTCGAGTGTTCTTAGATCAGTTTCACTTTGCTTGCGAACAAAACGGACACATATTGACTCCTTAGAACACCCCCTAGTCAGTTTATTTAGAACATTTCAGAACACCCGTGATGGCCGCAAACAAATCGAACACAAAAAGAACGTCTAACACATAAAAAACACAACTTTCATCCTATCTCATACACTCCCACCCTCCCCAAACACTCCTACACACCAACACACTCTACAAAACACACATTTTGAACAAAGTTTCACCGCGCTGTCCGGGGACGTCCGCGAATCCAATATGGCGGGCGCTACCGAAAAATCTGACGCGCTTCACACTCCACGCCGTCCAATCAGCGAACACTTTGCATGTCCGCGAACATCACGCAAGACGATTGGCCAATCAGGACACTTTCCGCGGAGTGAACAGGGAAGTATATCCGCAAACCGAACACAGATATCACTAATTCTTTTTGACCTACTTTTTAGTCATTTTAAAAAAAACTACTGGATGGATTTTCACCGTCCAGTGGTTTGGGCTGTATGCACGAGCAACATTTTTTTCCCATTCACTCTATGGAGAGTGAGTATAATGTATACAAATATGAGCATATAGAGGGAAGGTAGAGTAATAAAAATAAAACTATGAGAAAGTGCTGATAACCATAATGATTATCTCCATGCACAGAAAGGATTGCTCTCTTTCAAGCCTGTATCTTCCGCTATGTACATGTTTCATATGATGTGACAGGACCCTAAGTCTACAAATATAGTACCTTTTCAATTTTTACTTCCTGACTGTTACTGAAGAAAACTATGTGGCTTCGATATGTCAGTAAAGGATAAAAAGGGAGAGCCAGCCATGTGATGTCATCAGTTATGTCATCAATGACATTTGTGATGTCATCTTTGATGTCCTGGGTGTTAGTGTTAGCAGTGCACGGTGGCGCGAGTTATGGTTGCTTATGTTACCATAACTGGCGAATTTCAGGAGTTTTTCGGTTTTACTTTGAGCCATAACGTCCCTTTAACAAAGTTTTTTCACTGAATTTCATAGGTTTTTAATAGCGCAATTTAACCATAACGTCCCTTTAACAAAGTTTTTTTAATATCACGCAAACAATATACAAACATGGCGTGCAAAAACCAACTTCTACAGATGGCTTTACACAGAATGTTGCAAAGTAAGAATTTATGCTCGTTCACAGTGAAGGTCAGCTGCTTCCACAACTTCTACAGATGGCTTTACACAGAATGTTGCAGCCTGTCAAGTGGCACAGCGAGTACAGCGCTCGCTTTGACATCCGTGCACAGCTTGCTAACGCAAGTTTGAATCCCGGCAAGGCGAACCTCAGCCTTTCATCCTTCCGTGGTCGATAAATGAGCACCACACACCGTGGTTAATAATAAGCACTGCTTACATACCTCACGGTTCTTAGCGCTATATGAATGGGAAAATATTATTATTTTATTATTAACATACTCTGTTGCACTATCTTCGATAGCAAATAGTTTCACTCCCTAATAAATAAAATGATGATTTTTAATGAAGATCGGCTGGTGAGACTAATTTATGTTTTTTAAAACAGGTACCTGGCCCCATTTTGTCTATGTCATGATTTACAGACTCCAGCGGATGGGGTCTTCAACTGCCAGGTGCAAGGCCAAGGACCAATATGCCCTTACGCAGTACTAGCGGCTACAAACAACATACCAACCAATAGGGTGGTCTAATGGCTCTTTGTTGGAGCAACCTTCCGATTATCAGAGCGACAATTTACTGCTTTTATCATAAACCAACAGCCTATCTACCACAAAGGAACAACGCGTGGCTCCAAATAAACTTTTGCTGATCGACAGCAGAGACAATAGCAAATCGCTGAATATTCACTAAACATTTCATGTGAAATAAATGTACTTTACCAAATGTACAATCCTGCTGTTTACTTTTAAACCACAGTTTCATATTCCGAATTGTGGCGCACTGAGTTGTAAGCTGATCTAACACTCTCTGTACCGCAAAGGAACATCGCGTGTCTCAACATGAACTTTTGCGGATCGACAACAAAGGCAAATGCAAATTGCTGAATATTCTCTAAACATTTGATGTCAAATAAATGTACTTTACAACATTTACAATCTTGCTCTTTGCTTTTAAATCACAGTTTCATATTCCGAATTGTGGCGCGCTGTGTTGTGACATAATGTGTGTTGTCTTCCGGGTTCTGTGTAAAGTCGCGTAGTACTGGAGACGAGTGGGCGCGTTTCATTACGCACCCTGTAACGTCACGGAGAAAGGCGGGGAATATGAATGCTTTGATAATATCAGGCTTAGGGGCGGGAGATATGATTTAGTGTCGCAAAAGCAAGTCAGCCAGGTCAATAGCGCCAGTCATAGGATTATCACATAATGTCGGCGCACACCAGCCGGATTTATCGTTTCTTTGGTGGACAAAAAGTCGGTTGACGTCCCTAGGAAATTGTACTATTAGCGAACAAAAGGAGTGCTCTTAAAACACTTTCACCCTGACAACGAACAATACAAACAACGTTCTCAGAACACCCCCATTTTGTGTAATTGCAACCATTTGGGACACTGCGAGTGTTCTTAGAACACATTCAACTAGACAGATTACAATACGGACAGCGTCCTGAGGACACCCCCGTTTGTGTATTTACGAACAATTAAGTACACCGCGAGTGTTCATAGCTCATTTTTACCTTCCTTGCAAACAAAAATGACACATACTCCGTCCTCTAAACACCCCACCATTTAGTTTATTTACAAAATGTCAGAACAGCCGTGTTCTCCGCGGACAAATCGAACGCAACAAAAAGGTCTAGCACATAAAAAAACAAAACATTGAACCTATCTCATACTCCCCCACCCTCCCCAAACACTCTTACACACCAACACACGGCACTAAATACAATTTTTTATCCACGTTTCACTGCGCTGTACGCGGTCGACTGCGAATACAAGATGGCGGGCGCCACAGAAAATCTGACGTGCTCCACGCCCCTCGCCGTTCAATCAGCGAACACATCGCATGTCCGCGGACATGACGCAAGCCCATGGGCCAATCGGGGTGCTGTCCGCGAAGCGAACGCAGATATCACTAATTTTTTTGCCTTACATTTTGGTCATTTTTAAATAAACTACTGGACAGATTTACACCAAATTTACAAAAGCACACTTTTGGGACCAGGCCGCCGCTCCTGCCTCAAATTTGGTGTAAATCCGTCCAGCGGTTCAATCTATGGGAAAAAAAAAGTTTTGGGACCCCCCCTATAACTTTTCCCCCCCTGGACAAATCCTCACCAAACTTTGCAAAAAAATTCAGAGCGACCGAACTACTTTTTTTGCAAAGTTTGGTGAGGATCCGTCCAGGGAGAGCGAAGTTATAAGCCGCCCAAAAAGTGCTCTTCCTATGGAAACAGCAACTTAACCATAACTACATGGCCACTACCGTGGCCATGTAATATACATATATATATATATATATATGTTGTTGAATCTGGAAATAGAAATCCTGGAGAGTTGTACAGTTGTTTTTAATGTATATGGTTGTGATTAACAGGAGACATGTACTCTGAGAGTTCAAGTGTACATCTGAAATGTTGAACTGAGATGACATGGTTAGGTGTAGAGCTTTTCGAAGTGATTGGTGGATGGATGTGTGACTGTTTGAAAACAGCCAATGAGGGATTGTTACAAACATGAAAGTGGAAAGGGTAGAAGGGCTGCCCTGTGCTGCGGTAGTCAGCGGATGACACATGCCACATCCAGGTCTTTTAAAGGTTCTTGGCATGGAAAGGGGACTCTGGAGACTGCGGGCAGTCGTGGATGTCGGCGGACATTGGGGGGATCATCCAGTCAGGTTTCCTGCGTGTGGTGTACAGGAAGAGAGGGTAGCAGGAGATTTGTTTGGTTAGAGCACAGCAGATGGCTATGGCTATGTCTATGAGGAGGCAGAGCGTATGGATTTTGGGGGCCTCTTGGATCCATTGGCTGAAGGTCTATTCTGAGCACTGTGGATTGTCTGAAAATCTTGGATTCAATACATTTCACGTGTCATTGTATGAGGAATGAAGTGGGCGGATTTCGTCCTGTTTTGTGAGAATAAGGTTCACTTGATACATATCGATATAATTGTTGTTCACTGTGGAGGGAATAGTTTGGGCTACATTACTGGAATTTCATTACAGTTTGAAATTAAGTATACATTTTGAAAATGTATGGAACTGTTTCCTCATTCAAAAATATTTCTTTCTGGGATTGCTCAAGGCACAATGTGAAGAAAGCTGTATGTACTTTTTTGTGAGATTTTGTTATGACATCTTTTCATAATAAAAATGTTAAATTTGATACTGTCAACATTTTTCAAAGTGATGGACTGCATCTAACTGATGTGGGCAATTAGATTTTTTCTGGAAAATGTTCAAAATGCATTGAAGCAAATTCTGGAAATGCATAAAATATGGATTCAGGTATTCATTAGGAGTTGCATTAAATAAAAAAAGAAAAATAGAAAAAAATAATTAAAAGTCAAAAAGAACAAAAAAGGTTATTTTAAGAGACAACATTTTTGCGTGAAAATGTTTCCAGATCTTTGTGCACTACTGTGCTGTCCACGGACAATGCAGTCTGCAAAGGGGCTAGTGATTTGTTTTTCCAAGTTCTATCTTTTAACTGTGAATGGTGGAACAGTTTTTTTTGTTTTTATTTTGTATTTTGTATTTCTTTTGTTTTAAAACAATTTGTTTTCAGTAGAGGCAAGGTAAGGTGGGGCGGGAAGGAAGGGGCACCAACCACAGAAATGGAGGGGCAGGTGGACATCGGAAGATGCTGGGCAGGCCTTACATTTAAGGAGGTGGCAGTGTTTCGCGTGTTCCTTGACCGCAACCTCGAAAGCACTACAAAATTGCTCCTCGTACAGATTGGTGCATCGCAGTACAAACATAAAACTGTGACCCTCGAAAGGTAAGGGTCAACAGTGTTTTGTATGTACTGAGAGGAAGCCGGTGGGATCCTCTGCGCAAAGGAGTACCCTGTGTGGTAGCAAGCGTGGTTGAGGAAGATGTCATCAATGACATTTGTGGTGTTATCTTTGATGTCCTGAGTGTTAGTCTTAGCAGTGCACGGTGGTAGCGCAAGTTATGGTTGCATAGTTTACCATAACTGGTGAATTTCTGGGGGCTTTCAATTTTACTTGTGTCCATAACATCCCTTTATCAAAGTTTTTTCACAGAATTGTGTAGGTTTTTATTAGTATACCCTAATTTGCTAAACTTTCTAATATCATAGTCACCCCCAATATGGCAGCATTTTCAGCCAATCTAGGATGTTCCACGTGAAAACTTGGCCATTACCCACCTTCTAGCAACATTCTTAACACTTCTATCAATTTTCTTCAAGTTTTCACAATGTTTTATTGTTTGCTACCTTTTTTTGTTCCCTGACTTTTGCGAATGTTTGACATCACCACAGACAGTGTCACGTGACCACGCACCCACTATGATTTTTCGAACAAGTCTGTGCTTTGCAGACATTTAAAAACTGCATTTTCAGGAAGTTTCATTCTGAAAGGTTACCTTTGCACAGCTCCTAGACCTATACTTATTTTTCATCTGCAATCCGGGAGAGAGCACCTACTTGGAAGAGTATTAGCACACATGCTATTTAACATCAAAATGGCATTAGCCATGGTAATCCCTCCTACCCAGGAGCCACCACCACCAGCTGGAGGACCTGGACAAGGAAAAGGCGCAATGATACAGAGGAGGATCAAGAGGACCAGGAAGATGAGATAGAAGAAATGCTTCCTCCAGCGCCCAGAGAGCATCATGGGTGTCGCATTTCTTTAAGACTGTACGAGGTCTGCCAAAGGCTCGGGCTACCCATGTTGAATGCATTTAGAGTGGAATCACAGACAACATGGGCAGTACTCTTCTGGTACCACGTCCATTTGCTGCCACACCTGCTCACACCACTCAGGTGTTCCGAGAAAGGTTGTTCCTTTCTCAGGAAGTATAAGGCTATCTTCCTCCAACTCATCTTCTTCAACCGCTACTGCCACCTCACAGGCTACTCCTGTAGGTCAGAAGATCCCACTAGCTACATTGTAAACCACAAAAGAGGCTGTTGATCCATATCTTTCCAAGATAACAGTACCCTTTATATACTGTAACACACCACTCTGCAGGAGGGAGCCGTTTCAAAGTGCTTTTGAGGCTACAATGAAAGAGCATGAGACACACTGCCCCCTACCTTAGATTTAAAGCACACTCAATATCTTCTCCTGTCCAGCTGCCCCACCGTATCTGTGGTTGCTGTCCCTTCCCTCATTTCCTGACCCCTTCTGCAAAAAAAGCTCCTTTTGGAGCCACCTTTCACAGTTAAAAAATAGAACAAAAAAAATAACCTTATAGATTCCATCTGCTTAACATTGTTCAATAAAGTAGTTAAACTCAATAAGATTCTCCAACATTTCCATTAACATTATTTACTATGCTAATGGAAGTAACAGATAATTTTATACTAGAGAAAAAGAAAAAAGGACAGAAACCATTTTCTTTCACAAATACCTTTCTCTAGCATACAATAAAGACCACAATCCATGGACCTTCATGACTATCCACAGTCTCTGCAGTCCCCTTTCCAGGCCCAGATGTCACAGGGACACCATTGCACAGGACAGCCCTTCTACACTGTTTACTTTTATGTCTGTAACACTCCCTCATTGCCTGCTTTCAAATAGTCACACATCCATCCAGCAATCACATCCAAGAACTCTACATGTAACCCTTTCAACATATTAAAGTTTGACACACCAACTGCCACAATGTTCTATACATCTTTTCTATCTGCATTTCCCTTACTTATACAAATAAATTGTACACAGTGCTGCCATAAATGCACATATGGATTGTGCAGTGAGAGAAGTGCATAAATGGAAGGGGGAGTAGGAATGGGCAATTGCTGATGGGAACGTGGGAAGGAAGTGCCAAGGGATGCCAAGGTGTGGGGCTGCTGGCTAAGTGCTGGGGTTGGGGAGTCCGAAGGGTGGGGTGCAGAGCCGCCAGGCGGTAAGCCCGCAAGGGCAGTACTGAAGGGGGTACTGATGTTGACTAGGTAAAGGCGTGGAACCTGTGAGGTTCATGAGGGACCAGGCCACCATTCTCAGAGAAAAGCAGAGTTTTGAGAAATGTCCAGAATTTAAGGAAGTCCAGCTCAAGTCTGAGAGGAGCAGGGAGGCTGTTCCTAAGAGAGGCACCAGCCGAAGAGAAAGGCCTACCTCCCCGTCTCTGTTTGGAGAAGCATTTGGAGAACATTGGAGTTAGTGGAGTGGAGGGCTCGAGCAAGGGGGTATTTAGGGAGAGAAAGTCAGAGCATACTCCCAGACCCCGGAAAGACTTGTCTATTATATAGAGGGTCTTCAATTTCATCCTTGTAGCCACCAGGAGCCGGTGTAGAGATTTTAGGGCTCCAGAGACATGATCCCTGGGCTTGAAGTAGGGATCAAAGGAGGATGTTGAGGAAGAGACTGTTACAGTAATACAGCCTAGAAAGGACCAGGACTCTACAGACAGTGAGCCTCTGGTTTTTGGCCTTACAAGATGGTGGGGGTAGAGGGCCCAAGGAAGGTGGCCAGAGGGTGGGAGGGAAATAGGACCAATAAGAAAGATATCCATGCTACTGGCATTGAGCCAGAGATCATTTTCTGCACACAATGCCTGGATGGTGGTCAGACAATCAGGGATGGAAGACAGGGAGCAAAAATGGAACACAGGGAAGTTTCAAGGAAAGCTGTCTGTCATTGGCATAACACTGGAAATTAGGAAAGAAGGAGATCAGTTGAGCCAGAGGGACGAGATAGATATTGAAAAGCCACAGCAGTAGGATAGAACTCTGGGGGACGCTCCAGATAGAGAGTGCGGTGGTGGATGACAAACTGCCCAGTTGCAGATGTGAAGGGCGGTTAGTGAGGCAGCAGGTCAGTCAGTCCAGTGCCTGGTCCGCAGTGCTGAAGGTATCATGTAGCCATTTAATGAGGATAGAATGGTTGACTGCGTCAAAGGCAGAGGAGAGATGGAGGAGCAGTAGCCTCAATTGTACTACGTTCATAAGTATCATATACACTTCAATTATATAATCCTACCATATATCAAATGCAATATACTCCCACTACAGTACCTATAATAACTATACACATATTGCTATAATGTATATGGCCAGTGGCCAAAACCACCACAATAGAATTAAACCATATAACAAGTATGTACATTACACCTTCAAGTAACAACACTCACCCTACCCACTCCCCAATCCCAATAACGTCCGCGGATAGAAAAACAAACGGAAGACACAGCAGCACCTGCAAAGTTTTTTTCCACCTATGCAAATTGCTCTATTGCAACTTTTTTCCACTCCCCAACCATTTCCAAGCCCTCTTTCATCCACAAAATATTCCAAAATATATTTTCAAGACTTATTTTCCTCACTGCACTCTCCGTGCACAAAGGCTGTGATCCGCCAATCCACTAAGGCGACCATTTTTAAAATTATGACACGCCTCATGTTTTCAAACATTCAAACAGCATGTGCCTCTCTGCAAAGTTTGGTGACCAAGCGACGAACAGCGCCACAAATTATATGCTGCCCAAAAAGTAGTCTTTCTATAAATTAAGCAATTTAAGCAATGGTATTATTACCATTTACTATATAAACATTTCTCATAAGCAAATATCACCATTTCTCATTTTGATAGAAATAGCAAACACACTTGAGTGGCTAGAAGAAAACTTTCCCAAAGAAGAAATGAGTGGTAAACAATTCATCTTTCAATATAAACATATGATGTAATCTATGGAAAGCTCAATAAAATAACAATTTCTTCTTTTCTTATAGTACATAGTTTACAAGAGGAAAGTACACCACAAATGAATTATGCAGAATCCCAACAATCAGAAATACAATCACAAACCCAACTGTGCAGAATTAAATAATGATCTTGTCTTTAAAATTGGATAAACTTAGCAATGACTTTAAAGAACTTTTAGATTTTGTTAAAAATCATGTTATTAGAAATGTTGATTATCACTGTCCTACTTGTACCTGTCCACCTTACCCCAGCAATCACCCAATCAAATTCACAAAACATAAATCGAAGACGCTGTGATGAACCTTCCCTTCGTCCAACCCTACCTCCCCAGATGATGACTTTCTTGAAATTCCATTTCCCATTCTAGTGCCATATCCCTTTTATAAATACATTTGTGTTTTCTACTATAAATTGTATATTGTTGTGTAATAACTTCTTATTTTTTTCTTTAAAACCCAAATTAATAGTCTGAAGACATCACGACTGTTCAGAGGGTCTGTTTATGCAATGGGGCATCCGCAGACATCAAGCCATGTCCGGCAATGCCCGGTCTCAATGATGCACTTTTAATTAATCCACGATCAACGCACCCTTTTGCTTAAATCCATGCACATGCACCCTGCATCACCCACTCAACAGGGTCTGTGGAAACCGCCGCCACCGTGGATGCCACAGACGTCATCATGTCACTGCACCTCTGCAGCGTGGCAGCGTGTCTGCGCACCATTTCCATCTCCATGTACAGTTTGAAACTGCATTTTGAAAGTTAACCCTTTCACAACAGGAAAGATCATCTTTTGACAGCTACTACCAGGAGACTTACAGGAGTTTAAGAATGGAAATTGTCATGGCCATCCCACCTTCCCAGGGGCCATCACCATCATCATGTGGAGGGCCTGGAAAGGGGAACAGACGCATTGATATGAAGGAGGATGACACGAACCAGGAAGATGAGGTAGAGGAAGTTCCTACTTCTAGCACCCGGAGAGAGTCATGGTGTGATGGTTCTTTAAGACTGTTAGGGTGTACAAAAAGCTTAGGCTGCCAGAGTTGAATGTATTGAGTGTGGGGTGGTACTCAGTCTTGGACAAACAGGGCAGTACTCTTTTGGGACTGCCTCCATACGATGCCACACTCGCTCCAACCACCCGGGAGCTCTGAGAAAGACTGTTCCTTTCTCGACACACCGCTTTGCAGGGGGGAGCAGTTTCAGAAAGCCTTTGAGGCTGCAGTGACCTTAGATTTAAGGCTTGCCCAACATCTTCCATTCTCGACCTGCCCTCCGTATCTATGGTTGGTGCCCCTTCTGTCCCCCACCTTACCTCCTTGCCTCTCCTACAAAAAAATGAAATCCCAAAAAAGTCACCTTTCACAGTTTAAAAACATAACTAAAAATATAAATAACAGCACCTTTTGCAATCTGCATAGTCCACGGACATTACAAAAGTCTGCAGATATCTGGAATATTCCAGGTTTGGTGTGGGGAAATTAAAATCAATTAAGTTGTTTTTCGTTCAAAAATGGTGGCTCTGAAAAGTACCCTTTTTGAAAAAAAAGTTGGGGCTTTCATATACTGAACTAACAAATGTGCTGCCGAACTTCATTATTTTTTCTAGCTTTGACAAAAACTGCTTCTAATTTGTTTTCTGTTTTCTGTTTTTGTTTTTTATGTACAACTACTAAAACAATACTTCACGACATACTTCACAAAAATTGTTTCAGTGCATTTTGGATATTGAAAAGAAAAATCTGATTTCTGACATCAGGCAAATGCAGTCCATCGCCTCGAAAAAAATGTATGCCTTCCAACTTGATGTTTTCAGTGTCAAAAGATGCCATTCCTAAGGCATGTAAAAAAGCACATACACCTTTATTGACATGCATTCTAGCTTCTTTAATTTGCAGACAAAAAAACATTTGGGCATCTCCATATTTGCCTTTGATTTCAGAAAAACATGATCTCACCGGGAAACAGTTCCATTTGGCTTCTGAACATATCCTTCATGGCAAACGGCAAAGATCCTGCAGTCAGATAGCCTAAACTGTTGCCTCCACAATGCACAATAATAATATCTGGATGTTTAAAGTGAGCAATACTTGCACAGAATGGTAATAAAGTTACCCAGTTTAAGCCACAATCTGCATACCACAAAACTTCCACTTCACCCAATCCAATAGTAGCAGAGATGCCACAAGTTTCAGTATAAACCTTTAATGAATGGATCCAAGAATCCCCCACCCTCCACACATTCTGCTTCTTCATAGCCATAGCCATCTTCACTACACACAACAAAGCAAACATTTCCTACCCTGTACTCCTGTACACTTCAACTCCTCCTACAGACCCACAAAACCTTATTGGCTTGTTCCACAATGTCCTCTTTTCGTGCCAGACATCCTTAAAAGACCTGGATGCCATGTGTGGGTACACAGACAACGACGGTGTCCATGGACTCGGCGGGACCGGCAATGCTTTTATTCACCTATAAAAACAGCTTTCTGTCAACTTCTTTCACTCCACCACAACTTGCAGACCCTCTTTCAGCCACAAACTAACCCTAAATATGTTTTCCAGACTTTTTCCTCTGTCTGCGGACTACGGCAGCTGTCCGCAGATCCAACATGGCGACCGTTTCCATGGACACCAAGCCACCATCTGATTTGTGTAGAGGTGTCCGCGGACATTGAATCAGGAAATTAGTCGGACCGGACCCAGATATCACAATTTTTTTTGTACCTACATTTTGCCCTTTTTTTTAAAAAAAAAACGACTTAACAGATGTACCCCAAATTTACAAAAGCCTGCTTTCGAGACCAAGTCACAGCTCCTGGTGAAAGTTTGGTGAAAATCCAACCAGCAATTTGGGCTTTAGGCGCGAGCACATTTTTTCTGCCATTGTGTCTATGAGGTTTTCAAAAATGTTGGGAGTCCCCTATAACTTTGCCCCTGGTACGAAACCACACCAAACTTCACAAAATAATTTTGAGGGGGGCCTTATACTTTTTTGCAAAGTTTGTTGTGGATTCATCCAGGAGCAGGCAAAGTTATAAGCCATCCAAAAAGTCTTCTTTGCATGAGTTGAGCAACTCAACCATTACTAAACTGCCACTACAGCAGGCCATGTAATACACATATGCATTTGTGTCATTATGAAAGAATGAAGTTTGCAAGCAGCTAAGCCCCAGCACATAAGGTCAGAGACCGGACAGATGAAATCATGACAACAGGAATGCAATTAATATTTCCAACAATCGAGTTGTAAAATGAACTGATGTTAAGCAGTTCGCAATAATGAGAACAGTGCGATGGTGTCAATCGCTGAGGTAAATAGGAAGAGATTTAAAAGTTATATTTTATGTCTCACACTGTCACATCTCATGTAAAGATCATTCACTCCACATCTACTCCTCCTGGAGCAACCAATAGCAAATCAGTTCTGACGAATACATGTTTGAAAAGGAAATGTCCAATGAAAGTGCATGAGAATGGGAGGAAGGATAGCTCAGCGGCAACACATTTGTCTTGGAAGCAAGACAACGCAGCACAGTAGTGGTCCAAATTCCTGATCCCACGCTTGGAAACCACTCGCTGGTATAATTGCGTTATTAATGAATAATAAAAGAAAAGAATGGAAGTAATTTCAATACACATGAGCTAACTAGCATACATGTATCACGTGATTAGAATAGGCCAATACAGTTAGAATGGTTCTACGTGATTTCGCCGACCTATTTTTGGTCGTGGTACTTTTCATCGCCGGATTTTACATCGCCAGAAACCCTGTTTTAGGTTTTTTTTTTATTATGGGGGGGGGTTCCTCCCCCAGACCCACCCCCCTTACTATTATAATAATACCCCAACCCCAACAAAACACCCCTCAAAATAAAAAAAATTAAAAACGGGGTTTCTGGCGATGTAAAATCCGGCGATGAAAAGTACTACGACCAAAAATAGGTCGGCGAAATGCGTGTATACCGTTAGAATATGTATGGATACACATATAGTGTAGATCACACCAGCCAATGAACAATGAAGAAGTTTGAAAAAGTTGTTATATTTTTCTTTCTATAATTGCTTTATAATCAGCCACTTTCATTGATTGAATTTGAATGTTTGAGATGTTTCCGTGGCATGGCAGTTATAACACATATTTGTTTTTCTCATATCTTATGCATGGTAATTTATTTACTCTTTGGATACATTTTTATTGATAGAAAACGGAGCGTATTACAGTATGAAGCTGTAGGTCGGTAACTATCAACAACGGGTCCCTATTCCATCCAGGTGTTTTGAGGGACATCTGATAAAAAAAAAAACATTGTAAAGGTTTAGTTATTTATGATGTCGCTTGAACCCACCCCCCCCTTCAATTGGAACACAGCTCTAAGTTACAATCTACAATGTTATGAAGTGTATGGCCCTCCTGTGTTCCTTTTCCATGCACAACAATCTACACAAGGTCCAGCAGTGCATGGATGAAGAAGAAATGTATCAGTGAAGAACAATGTGGATGGCGACTTCCCTCACTTTCCCCCTCATCCTCATAACATCTGATGAATACCTATCCACCGACCTCCCCCACTCACCTCCAATAGAATTACAAATGGGTAGGGGTCAACCACATGGATATTTTCAAATGAGGATTTCTGAGTGACATCTGTTAAGCAAAGAGAGTGAAGTTTGAGTTATCTGTAATTGAACTCAAAACCTCAAGTTGCAATTTTATGATGTGAATGGCCCACCTATGCCCATTTTCTAACACCTGCACTGTCTATTATTAGCTCCAATTCAACATAAAGTTCTCATATCAGCAAATTTGGGGTTTAAGTGAAGGAAATAACTGTGGTGATTGCGCAAGGTTTTTACTTCACTCTACTTCCATAAAATGAAGGTTTACGACAGTAAAACCAGCGACATATATTCAAAATCCACATTGAAGTCCTTTGGAGTCCGGTTGTGACCCCTGGTGACCCCCAAATAACACCCTTGAGTATCTTAAACCAAGATGTTAGGGCTGGCACTGCCAAAGTGGGTACACTTGAGAAGTGGTTACAGGTTCCAGAGCCTCTGGTATTGTCCCTTCCTCCTGTG
Source organism: Ambystoma mexicanum (assembly GCF_040938575.1). Classification (NCBI taxonomy): domain Eukaryota; kingdom Metazoa; phylum Chordata; class Amphibia; order Caudata; family Ambystomatidae; genus Ambystoma; species Ambystoma mexicanum. Next base: position 375,801,096 of record NC_090922.1, read on the forward strand.
AAGGAGAGTCCTCTGGAGCAAATGAGCTTAGGAGCCCCCTATTGTGTTTTACCACCCACCTTGAATTGGCATGCAGTATGTCCTGCCTTCCGAAATTCCTATGGCTTGGCCACGTCAGAACATAATTAAGCCTGGCACTGAAAGCCGGTCGAGGCACAGACGGCCATGCCATCGATGCTGCAATATTTGCAATCAGTTATGACTCTACCCATCGCTGATGAAATGCATAATTCCCATCCCTATTCTACGAATATTCCTTCTGATAAAAGTGGCTATGTCGGGCTGCCATAAAATCTGCCAAGGGGTGCCCTAAGTGCGGTTCATCGGAGTGAGATGCCATCTGGATGTAAAATGCTATCATATTGGAACAGATTGTCCTTATTGATTAGGCATCGTAATTAACAATGTTCCTTTTGAAAATACCTGCTCTCTAGTTCTCAGCCTGTATGATTTCGCTGATGGTCTGCACTCCGCCGCTCTGTGCATGAAAATTAAGGAGGTCTTACAGGGGTGGCAGTCAACATACCCTGCAGGAGCAATATTGCTGGCCAGTGATTTTAAAGCTCATTATATAAGTGTGATGGATGAATGGTTGTATGAGTCTGGAGAGACTGCACCCATGCACCCCACTGTTAGCGAGACTAAATATGGTGTTGTACTGATAAACAAGGGTTGACGGTAGACTGAGATCCTGTTAAAAACAGCTTGGAACCTCTCATACCTACTGGTTGTGACACATAGCTTACGCACTCTGGTCTCAAAATATGTAATCAAATGTTTGCGATCATGCCATGTTGTGTGCCACTTTCTTCATAAATAAGCGGGCCATGAAGAGTGGTAAATTGTCATGGGGCCACTTCAAATTTGCCGGGAACAGAATTATCTGGTCAGAATCCAATGTGGATAAGATTAATGCCTTAGCACTGATGAGTTCCTATTCCACGGAAGAACGAATTAAAATGTGTAATGTCAATATGCATATTTTATTGCACCACTTGTGGCCCATTAGTAAGCAACAGAAATATGTAATAGCTCAGCATAAAGGCACTTCACCCCTTTTTGATAGGAAGAAAATTGCTCTTCATAGGCCGATAGCCTACATCAAGAGAAATGACATCTTCTCCTCTTCCATACAGAAAACAAAGATTGGAGCGCTGCGTACCCAATATAAAAATTCTTTACAGTTACACAAACACAGAACTTCCTCCTCTAATTGGAAGATGGTGTTCTGCTGAATTAAAACTCATGATGCCAGAAGATGCTGGCATCTCTATCGTAGGCATCATTCTGCTCAATCTCCTACGGAGATCTGTGGGATAGAAGGTTTGGTCTTCTTATTAAACTTTTGGTCTTCTTATTAAACTATTATGGTATCCAGATTTGGTTGGTGTGGCACCCCCACCCCCAGAGAAGCCATCACATAACAGTGCAGATATGGAGGAGAATGAGATTGACATATTAAACATCAAAGTCAAACTCGAGACGTCCAGGTCCCATGGCCCTGGTGGGTTGGCAAACATTGTATTTTAGAGGCACCCGCCATATTGGGCAAATCTGCTATTCTTCATGTATTCAGATATTGTTCACAGTGGCATCATGCCCAATAGTTGGCAGAGCTCTACTTAATTCTGGTACACAAAAAGGGCACGTACGTAGAGCCCAGCAAATTCCAGTTATTAGCTATGCTGGACTTGAGCAGCAAGATTTTTTCTACCATAATCTTGCAGATTCTTGGTTTTTGGGCTAAAAATGAGAAGTTATTTAAGCCTCAACAACTTGGGTTTTGAAAGGGATGTTCAACAGTCTTTCCTATGCGGGCATTGCAACTGCTGTTGGCTTACATGCAGTTTGGGGGGGTGACGGTGGTCTATATCTTTGTTTTATAGACCACTCAACAGCTTTTGACTGCACCTCATGTGCCCATCTCTTGGAAAAGCTAGAATGTTGGGGTATTAATCCACACCTGCTTTACTTCATCAATCTGATGTACACCAACACCTCTGTCAAGTTCAGATTTTCACAGGAAAATACTGCTTCTACTCCAAGTGTCACAAATAGAGGATTCAAGCAGGGGTGCGTCCTTGCCCCCCTCTTGTTTAACCACTATGTGGCCGATATGGATGCCACCCTGCACCATCATTTTCAACCTAACATAGGAGGAGTCAGTACTACTTTGATGTCATATGCAGATCAAAAAGTGCTGCTGGATCGGACCCCTGTGGGACTCCACCACACCACGGATGCCCTCTTCCAGTATGTGACAGTTAACAGGCTTAGAGTCAATAAGAGCAAAACCAAGAACATTCAGATACATTCAGATACATGAAAGAAGGCTGTGGACCTCCAGCTTCTGTTGGCACATGGGGGGGGACTAAGCCTGATATTGTAGACTGGTAAATGTATGTGGGATAGCCCTTTATATGTACTCCTACCTCTCCCTATTAAAAGACCTACATATCCCTTAAATCCACATGCAAGTGGCAGGTGAACAAATCCTTTGTAAACATTGTAGGAGGTGGGCCTTTCAGAGGTTTTACACAAAGCCCATTATTCCATGTATCTTGTTTAGCTTGGCGACTCTCCCTGTGAAATCTGTCAACTGGCTGAGTAAATTCGAGGGGGGAAGAGGGAACTTAAGTTGAGACAGTAAGAAGCCAAACTAATCTGAAAATGCAACATTTGGCTTGAATGTAGACTCAGTAATGTATGTATTTTAAACTGAAAGTACAAGATCTACTTGGTATGTATATATTAAGAGGTATTTTCACTTTCTTCTCTGCTAGTACTTTATGTGAAAGTCAAGTTGATAGGACGTATGTATGTCATTACTGTGTGTCTAGCTATAGGATATTTATGGCACTCTGTACTTTAGTATTTGTAATGTTCACATTGGTTTGTAGTTATATCAAGCACGAGGCATTTTATAGGTAGTGTCGGTGTCGACACCGGTTGAAGGATTTATCAGGAACAGGTGGGACATTTCATTTAATAGTATTCCTCTGGTAGTTCATATAGTACGAGATACACTTTACTTAAGCGGTTTTGCACAAGATATGATACATTGACCGATACTGTTATGCACTTCACTTTATAATAGACATGATATATGATATGATATCGCATTTATAACGTGCCTATACACAAGTGTTTTCAAGCCGCGACAAGGTGAGGGCGGGGGAACAGAGGGAAGACAGAGTCAGCGTTCTTACTAGGCCAGGTGACATCGAGATTGTGCAAGTGCAGGAGAGAGGGGGAGTGGAGAAGAGTGGGGGAATGGGGAGGGGGCAGTGCAGTACATAAGATAACCGTAAAAAATAAATAAATAAGAAAATAAAAGGTGCGGCCAGCTGGTGGCAAGTGCAAGGGTAAGGGCAGACAACAGGTGTCAAGTGCTGGTAGGGGGCTGTAGGGATACAGAAACAGTCACTGAGTGCAAGGGTTGCCAGGGGGGCAGTGCAGGTGTGACTGGCGGGGAGGGGACCTGGGCCTGAGCTCAGAGGGTTGCCAGGTAAACCAGAGCAATTTCAATTTCAACCAGGAGATCAGCAGGGGAGCAAAAGAGAGAAAGCAGAAGCCAAGAGGAAGTTCTTGAGGTGCTTCCAGAACCGGAGATGGTTCTCCTCAAGTTTCAGAGAGGCAGGGAGGCTGTTCCAGAAGGAGGCCCCAGCCGAAGAAAGAGATCTATCACCAACTCATTACTTGTAGAAGCGATGGACCCTGAGGGAGTTGGAGGTGGATGAGTAAAAAGCTCAAGAAGGAAGATATTTAGGAAGAGAGAGTTGAAGGTATTGAGGCCCCAAGCCCCAGACGCCTTATGGACAATGCAGAGGGTTTTTAACTTAATTGTTGCTGCCACATGGACCCAGTGCAGTGATTTTAGCCCTGGAGAGATACGATCCCTGGGCTTGAGGCTAAGGACAAGTCTTGCAGTCCTGTTTTGGATGAGTTGCAGAGGGCGGGGAGTAGTGGCAGGCAGTTTTAGAAAGAGGCTGTTGTAGTAGTCCAGCCTAGAGAGAACTAGAACTCTGGATACAGTGAGCTTCTGGGGGAAGGAAAGGATAGGAAGAATACCGCTGAGGAGGTGCAGCTGGTAGTGTGACTTCTTAGAGACGTCAGAGATGTGAGGAGAGAAGGAGAGTGTGGAGTCAAAGATGACCCTGAGGTTTTTAGACTCACAGGTGGGAGCGGGAAGAGGGCCAAGAGAGGCCAGCCAGAGCGTAACAGGAAAGGAGGCAGCATGTGTGTATATGGTCTAATGTCCTGGTTTTGAGCTTGATGACATAGGACTGGAGCCCTCAGAATATATTGACCTCTAGACGGATGGTCCATCTTAGAAATACATCATTGATATATGATAGTACAGTTCAATCTAGCTAAATGGGGTGCACTATGGAGATGTGCCCCGCACAACTACTACTATATTTTAAATGACACATATAATGTTGTGTAGTTGGGATGGCGAGCAACCGCAAATTACTCACCCGAGGACATTGGCTGCATAACATGTGACATTAGTTCACATAATCGCACTGAACGTAATTTTATTTAGGTCCACGCTCGCCAAATGTTTGTCTAATTATTTTACACAAGAAGCTTGCCAGATGTAGCCCTTTAAATACATATTGAATAAGGTCAGTTATGGAGACTCTATAGTTATAGAAAGGTAATTATTTAAGAATACCCTCATACTTATGATAGAACAAACTCCCTTCCAAGATGGCGGCACCATTAGTGGAGATTACTCTGGACATATCATGTGATAGCCAGAGGCTGGGAAAAGTATGGAGAGCTCCTTGAAAATATAAACCGGCATACGGAGCCTGTAAGAATATTCCAGCCTGAAGAAGCTCATGTACTGAGAGGAACGCGTGGCGTTTTTAACTTGGAAGGGTGAGTCAATAGCTCTTTTTTGGTCTTTGCGCTTATTGCCAATAGTTTTTAAATGTAATGTATTAAAACTTTTTTCACCAAAGCACCATCTACAAGTGCCTGGGCATCATTCAGTTTCTCTGAGAACATGTTGTCTCAGTGTGCTTTGGGAAACTGTGCTATTCCGATATCCAGGACTAGACCGCCTAGCGCTTGAGCACCAGCTAGATAAGCAGGTAAAGCTCTACTGTTTGTGGGTAAATCTGTGTTATTATTGATATATGTATATTTGAAAGAGAACAAAGACACCAGCGGTGTCAGGGTCGCACAGGAAAGGCAGCAGAATTCAAGCAGAATTAAAGACAGAATCTGACAAATAGATGTCTTTATTGAAGTTTCAGTAAAACGATCAGGGTGAGTGGCAACCAATGATACGTTTCGTGCCCTTCTAGGCACTTGATCACACAACAATCTATGTATATTTTTCCTGATGACCAGCCAATCAATTGTGATTGCAAAAACAGAACTATACATTCCTAACATACGTTTTTTGTGGGTTTTAAATGAAAACAATAAAACCCAAAACAAGTAGCAAATAACTGAATACAAAAAATTGACATTTTTGTCTATAGTTAAAAAATGTAATGTATATTGTACTGGTCTAAATATATAGAAAAACAAGTGAGAATTAGATATGTTTAACCGCAGTTAAAGATAATGTACTAGAAACATATTGTTCTCCAGCTCTGTGCCCGAGGGAAACATCTGCAAAAATAGAAATGCGAATATTAAGCGAATGAGTGTAGCGTTCCATTTTGTTATATTGTTTCTGTGGCTTCATTGGAAAGATGTATTTCAGGAGATTATTTCTTTGTCATCTACGGTGTCATAAGAAAATAGCAAAATAAACTGTTTATTATCATGTACAAGATGTGTTTGATCAGCCAACTGAAAAACTAATTTCATTTTCTCATTACACCGCCTCAGGCATTCTTTAACGTCAATTTTTATTACAGACAAAACAGGGGAATTAAAATGATCAGTTGCAGAGCAGAAGGAAATGTTTGTTTCACAATTAAAATAGCCCCAGAAATAACACGCGTTGGACCTGCTAATTATTCCCTGAAATTGCAAGTAATGGAATTGTATGAATGATGCACTGTGCACATATACATGCGTACACAATATTCATTGAGCGAGGGAGGGAGGGAGCGAGGGAGGAAGGGAGCAAGGGAGTCATGTTCGTAATGACGCGGATTCAGTTAATGCGTAAAATGAATGTGTAAACAGTTTTCGCGGTAATGTTATTCCATGCCATATTTGCATTCATGTGTATGGCGTGATGGCGCAGGTGACAGCATTTACATCAACATGACATTTTCATGCTGGCGTACATGCTGTGGGTTCCTGTGGAATCCATTGTAAATGATGCCTGCCATGCACACATAAAAGGTGGGGTTAACAACATTTGCATTGCAACATGCATAAAAAAAGACGTACAGATGATTTCCACCTGCATTCATTGACACCTAGTACACAGGGGCAAAGGGGGCAGCTGCCCTGTACTCTTTGAACAACTAGGGCGTGAGTGTAATTTCCTGACCCCCTCGCCGTATACATTATATATGTTTTTGCAGGGGGTGATCAGTGAAAGTGTGATCAAAAAGTAAAATAACAAAACATCTGGATCAATTGAATGCAGTCACAAAAGACAAGCAAGCTGCGGGACTACACCCTCACTGGGCACCAGAGGGCTTCTGGCTCCTCTCCTGTTGTGCTCACTGTTGTTGAAATGTAAGCATGCATATTACAAACTTAGCAAGTGCTGCTCACTTCAAAGAGGGAAGGCTGCGTCATCATCACCAGAACATTGATTGTGGGGGCAGTGGGTGTGGCGCTGCGTCTGTAAGGGCTCGCGCAAGCAACAGAGTGAGGTGTCACACCCCTGCGTGTGGTATAAACAAGGCGTTCCCAGCCGCGGCAGTGTGACCGGGGAGCCCGAACCTAAAGCAGTGCGTACGTGTGTGTCTGTGGGCTGGTGGGGGGCTCTCAAGGCTTATCCGGCAGGGCCAGAGAGTGTCAACACTGGTGACAAATCAGGATGTAACCCGGGCACGGCGGTGACATTCAGCTGTGAATTTTCTTTCTTTTGACATGAGTTTCACCGTTCAAAACATGCCGCACAGAGGGATGCAAACCACACAGTCGGCGGCCATTTTGTAAACCGAGCCTAGAAAGGTCGTGGCTTCATCCTGAAGTGACGGTGAACCATCGAGGCCAAATATTGGGAAATCATTGTGGCAGATAACCATGATTTGCACATGATGTGCTTTCTGGTGTGAATTTGTGACATTTTCACCAATTTGTGTCGAGTATTGGGTGTGGAGCCAGGGGAGGCCTGCTTTCCTTTTGTGTGTTCACTGGGCCCACCCTGCTCAATTTTCGGGGCCTTTGGCCTGGACTTTATCTGCAGCATCTGCTTTCCAGTGGCCCATGGAACTGTGTCTGCTGTGGAATCAAGAACTTTGGCCTGCCAGTGTCCTGTTGATGTGAAATAAGTGGAAGTCCACGCTGCAAGGTGAGGTGGTGCGAGCTGCGGCCCCATTCAATCCATCTGGTGTGCCTGTGCACTCATCACCATGAACAATGACCAAGCTGCTGTCCAGCCACCTCCTGCAGTGGCAGTCCAACAAGCCCCACAAGCTGTGCAACAACAGCCACCCCCAGCACTGACACCAAGACCGCTGATGAGACCCCGAGTGCCCTTCAGTCAATGCCTGAATTTGATATTTCAGATGCAACTTCCAGTCTGAGGCCCAGTTGGAAAATGTGGATGGACAGATTAGTGATGTACTTCAGGGCCACCATGAAAACCAACGATGACAGCAAGGTGGCAACCCTATTGTACTGTGCTGGGCCTGGAGTGCATGAAGCGTTTCTGTCCCTCCAACCTCAGGACGGCTCGTATGCTGCAGCAAAGGTTGCCCTCCACTACTATTTTCTGCCTCTGGTAAATGCAGATTATGAATGTTTTCTCATGGGTGCAGCCCGCCAGAAGGACGATGAGACGATGGACACATTCTGTGGCAAGCTGCGCAGTCTTGCAGTGCCCTTTGCCTGGACAAACCTGATACCATGATTAGGAACCAACTGATTCAAGAGTGTGCCTCTTGAAAGCTGTGACAACAGATCTTGAGAGAACCGGTCATTACACTCCCTCACATTTTAGAACTGGGGAGGTGTCATGAGGTGTCTGAGCTAAGGGCGTCCCTCATGGAGGTTGGAGTGCATCCCAACAAGGTGGAGGACTTTTGTGCTGTGGGCAGAGGCAGAGGGTCCAGATGGCCAGCGGGCAGACAGCATGACAGAGGTTCAGGGCCGGTCAACTTGTGTATGAAGTGCGGCTATGACCTCCCGCACTCTGCAGAGTGCCCAGCTGTGGGGAAGTCGTGTGGCCACTGTGAGTCCGCTGACCACTACACCAGCATGTGCAAGGCCCAAAGTCCGCTGGTTGTCCCAAGAGGTCCTGTCCGTGCAGGGTTCTTCTGCCAGCAGCTCCCACCGAATGTGGCCCAGGTCGACCAAGGGGACGGAGGCACTGGTCCAGATGGCGAGGAAGAGGAGGATGAAGAAAATGTGTTCTTTGTGTTGAGTGTGGGTGTCTTGCGCTCAAAGTCCAGGCGGCAACCCCGATGCCATGTGCAGGTCAACAAATCGTCCGTTCCGGTGCTTTTGGACACTGGCGCTTCTGTCAACATCAATACCAGAGAACATTATGATGCCATGGAGTCTCTGCCGTGCCTCTCCAAGCCTAAGGCTTGCATCTTTACCTTTGGTGGGGCACAACCAATCCTGCTTGATGGTACTTTCATCGCTCAACACTCTGTTCAGCTGCGCGGCGGTGGAGGCCCTGGGCATTGTGACCTCCACATAAGGTGGAGGGCCCCACTCCCTGGGTCTCCCCTATCGTGATCACACGAAAGCCAAAGCAGCCTGATTCGGTCAGGATATGTGTGGACATGTGTCTCCCCAATAAAGCGATCAAGCGGGAAAGACAGCTGATGCCCACCATAGATGACATTATCACCGAGCTGCAGGGTGCACGCTTCTTCTCTAAACTCGACCTGTGACCCAGGTACCATCAGGTGGTGCTCCACCCAGACTCTAGATACATCACCACCTTTACCACCCACTGGGGGCTGTACAGGTACAAGAGGCTCAGGTTCGGGGTATCATCGGCCACCGAGGTTTTCCAAAATATCATCAGAGGAGCCCTTGCAGACCTTGAGGGTGTGCTCAACATCAGTGACAATATTCTGGTGTTCGCCAAGACCGAGACGGAGCATCTCTCCAGCCCGGCAAAGACATTTGAGCGCCTCCGATCCCTGGGTCTCACCCTTCATCGTGACAAGTGCTAATTCCTCAAGATGGCCATTGAGCGCTTCGGGGTTCATCTTTAAGGAAGGCGGGGTATTGCCCGATCCACAGAAGGTGAGGGACATCCAGGAAGCCGGACCGCCCAAAATATATCTGAAGTAAGGAGCTTCCTGGGAATGGTCACCTACTGTGGCCGGTTCATCAGAAACCTGGCCTCGCGGTATGAGCCGCTGCGGTCCCTCACAAAAAAAGACATCACCTGGCAGTGGGGGCCATTGGAACAAACAGCATTTGATGACATCAAGGGTGCTCCACCGTCGAGGATACCATGGCCTTCTTTGATCTGGGCCTACAGACGGAGATTGTGGTCAATGCAAGCCCTTATGGTCTGGGGCAGTGCTTACACAGGTGGATGCCAATATGGAGGTCCGGCTGATAGCGTTTGCACTGTCAGTCACTGAACAGCGGTACTCACAGATTGAGAGAAAGGCGCTGGTGGTCTTGTTGTGCTGCAGGCATTTAAGACTGTACATGTTGGGGAGGCCTGTGACGGTGGTCACGGACCACAAGCCCCTGCTGCCCATCCTGGCAGGTTCGTCCTTTAAACCACCCACAGGATAGAACTATGGATGCTGGCGCTCCTTGAGTACAGCATGTCGCTGGTGTATCGGCCAGGAAGCAACAATGCTGCAGACTTCCTCTCCAGGCATCCCAGAGGAGATGACCGGCAGTCTAGGTGTGCGGAGGAAGCGGACAAACATATACGGCTGGTGGTTGAGGCTGCAATGCCTAACTCTGTGCCCATGGAGGAGTTGGAGTGGGACTCAGTGACGGACGAATGCTTCATCAGTCTAAAAACGGCCATGGAGGAGGGCGCATGGAGAACTGTGATGGACTCGCTGGCCCGAAGAAAGCAAGAGGCCAAGGTAACGCTGGTGCAGCTGTGGAGGGTGTGGGAGGAGCTGGCATTCTCAGAGGCAGCCTGCTACTTCGAGGGGACCACATAGTGGTGCCACAGGCAAAGGTGCAGCAGATCATCGAGCTGGCACACCAAGGGCACCAGTGTGCGCCAAAGACGAAGGCCTGCTTCTGCCAGAAGGTCTGGTTCCCAGAACTGGAGAGGTCAATGGAAGAGTTTGTGGCATCATGTGTGTGGTACCAGGCGGCATCACCTGTGCAGAGGCAACCGATCATAGAAACCATGCCAAGAGGGACAAGACCATGGGAGGTAGTGCACGCAGACTTCGGCTCCACGACCAGGGGCACACACTTCCTGGTGGTGGTGGATGAGTGGTCCCGGTACCCGGAGGTGGAATTTGTGAAGTCTGTCGCGTTTGCAAAGGTGGTGGTAGCGCTGGAGAAGGTTTTTGCTACCCACAGACTGCCCAAAGTGTTGTGCTCAGACAACAGGGTGCCCTTTCAAGGCGAGAGCCTTGCAGACTTGATGACAGGATATGGAATACACCACAGGAAGGTCACCTCTTTGTGGCCCAGAGAAAATGTAGAAGCAGAGCGCATGATGATTACGCTAAACAAAGTGTTCTGCATTGCTCAGGGCCAAGGCGAATGTCTGCAGAGGGTGCTGTATGTCTTTCTGCGAGGATACCGGACAACCCCACACACTTCCATGGGGGTGGCACCTGCAGAGGCCATGTTTCACCGAGGGACGTTCTGTCGAAAGTGGGGAGCGTGAGCCCGCCGTCATTAACAATGAGCAGGTGAAAGGGGAGAGAAGACTATGGACAGATCTGGAAAACACCCGAAGGGGTCTGAGGCCCCCGAGACTTGCCCCAGGGGATGAGGTACTGGTGAGAAACTGGCACCCGCAAGGAAAGCTCTCCCTCGCGTATGAGCCGGCGTCATTGGATCTGGTGGCAGTAAAGGGGTCGATGGTCACGGCGTCGGATGGAAGGGCCTCTGTTACCTGCAATGCCAGCTTCTTTAAGAAACTGGGTGAGTCTAGGGCAGAGGCTATGGCCGACATGGACAGAGAGGAGGTTCCGGATGAAGGTGGCGGCCCCTCTCTTCTGCCGGGGTCGCCAACCTGGGTGGGGCCGGGTGAACGAACTACAACCCGAGAAGCTGGCAGGTGGTAACCCCTGAGGACAGGGTGAGGGAAACCTGTCCGTCTTACTGACTATGTGATGGACTAGATAAACTGTTGTTATGTCAGGGATGCCACGGGGGCCGACATTCACCTGGGAACCAGGGTCGATGTAATTAAAGGGGTCACCGGGGACATGTTGGTGCAGTGTGCTGTTATGTGTGGTAGTTAGTACTTCCATTTCATGTATTTTGTTGTTATGAAAAAGGAGGAGTGTGGCGCTGCCACTTTAAGGGCACACACATACGACGGAGTGACGTTTCACTCTGCCACGTGCAGTATAAATAAACAGGGTTTCCCAGCCGCAGCAATGCGATCAAGGAGCCCGAACCTAGAGCAGTGCATCTCTGTGTGTCTGTGGACAGGTGGGAGGCTCACGGGTTATCCGGCAGGGCCAGAGCGTGTCAACAGTGGGCACGCTGTGCTCGTTGTTCACCTTTTGCTATTTCTTATTTTCTTTTCTATTTAATTGGTTTGATGTTTCTTGCTTTGATTGTTTGCATTTAACTTAATATCCACTCTTTCTTTCCTGATGTTCTCCTTCTTTCTGAAGCTTTTTTCCCAGCCATCTCTCCTGTCAACCCTTCCTTTTTCTTTGATTCTTTCCTCTGCCTCCCATTCCCTCACCACCATGATTTGCTGCTGTCTCTCGCTCCCTCTCTCTCTTAAGTGGTAAACCAGTCACCAGCCGATCCTAGGTCACATGTCCCTAGCTGTTTTAAACCAGAGGCCACAGATTCAAACTGAATAAGATATTTCAGCATGTGAATGCGCCTGCCGTTGAACGATGTGTGCAACCAGTGTGTCCAGATGCTTCAGAGGCAAAGAGGAATGGAACAGAGGCAATTAAGGAAAGAAAGAGGGGAAGAAATGTCAAGGTCAAGACATGGCCTCATTACGAGTCCGGCGGTAACCCTGCCGGTGCTTCCTGACTCGTAACATTTTACTGGCACCTGACTTCCGGGTTCCACTGGGACATTACAAGTCTGGCGGCTTGGGAAGCCAAGCACCGGTAAAATGTTAGTCCCCATTACCATGGAGTCTGATAGGACTCTATTGGAGTGGGAACTCAGAAGTGCCAGCACTGTTGGTAACGCTGCCGGCACTTCCATGAAGAGTCTGTCTACCATGGCTGCTGCCCCGGGCAGGGTGAAACCTGTCGGGTGCAGCATCCCTGGCAGGCAAACACATAGTTTGCCGGTCTGGAAACAAGGGTGCCGGTGAATTTATCGGCACCCTTGTTTCTAGACCAGCAAACTCGTAATGATGCCCCATGGGGGGAGAGAGAGAGAGAGAGAGAGAGAGAGAGAGAGAGAGAGAGAAAGGCAGGGAGTGATCTAGAGATAGAAATGTGGAGAGTAAAGGATGCAGGGCAGATTGGGGATGAGGAAGAGTGTAGGTACTGAGTTTGGAAAGGGGTGACCAAAGAAAAACATATGAGGGAGGGATCAGGAAGTTAAATGGTTGAGAGTCAAGTAGAGATGAGAGTGGGACAGAAGGAGTGTGAGTTGGAGAGATGGAAAGAGTAAAGGGGAAAAAAGCCTTTGAGGATGGAGAAAGGGAGGGGAAGAAGATGGAATGACAGAAGGGAAAAGACAAATGAAGAGTGGGTAGAGGTTAGGTGGTGGGAGGATGTAGAGATATTGGAAGGAGGGGTGAGATGGGAGGGGGTATGGGAATGCAAGTGTGGAGGGTGTGAAGGCATCATGATTGCCCTATTCTAAGGTGTGATTTCCATACATAAAGAAACAGGATAGTCTGTGTCATAAAGGTAAACTCAAAAGTCCATCTGTGTCCAAAATCTATGCTTGCCCACACAACTAAATCTATAAAATGTGTAGGGATATCAGCAACCAAATAAGCAGTGTTCAAAGAAAAGTTCCAAGCTTGTTCCAGCTCCTGGTTTGTTTTCAGCTTCTTCTTCCTCAGATTCAAAACAGTTCTATAAAATGTTCTTGGAGCTCCCTTCCCCAAGTTCAACAAAGTTCCAAACAACCTCGGGGTTCCCTTCCCCAGGTTCAACATGGTTCCAAATAAATTCAGGGTTCCCTTACCCAAGTTCAACACAGTTCACAGTTAATTCAACTTTGTCAGCTTTCAGTATGAATGGAATTATTTTCGGTTTCCTCACCATTCACTTGGCTCTTCTTTCTCTTCAGGCTTCTGCCAGACTGATGAAACAAAACAACTTCAATCTCCTTGTTTCTCTTTGTTCACTCCAAGAATGGGTTAGTTGGTCTAGGGGCAGTTGTCTGACCACACGGTCGACCCATCACAGGTCACGCAACCGATAACCCTTGGCATTTTATAATGTTCCATAATTCTCATTGGACTACATTGCCACCATATATTTCCTTTCTGCACTTGTGACATTAGTCCATTTGCACTCTTGTTTCTTTTGGCAGTCTCTTGGCTCAAGTCTGAGAGGGGCAAGGAGGTTGTTCCATAGAGCAACCTGCAGAGGAGAGAGATCGAACCCCACTCTCTGTCTGGGGAAGCGTCTGACCCTCAGAGAGTTAGAGGTAACAGAGCGAACGGCTCCAGAAAGAAGGTATTTAGGCAGTGAGAGTTGGATATAGAGAGGGTCCCAGCCCCAGTGTCATGATCTCTGCTTCCAAAAGGTCAGGGTTTTCCCAACTCCCTTGGAAGCAGATCCATAACCCAGGTTCCGAGTGCCAACAAGTCCCAATTGGGACCTTTTGGACCCAGTCCTGGCGCCAGTGGCACCAGGCTCATAAATATGCCCAGTCCCAGCGCTGGAAGCGCCGGGCTCATAATGCTTGGGTGGACTTACCTGCAGCAGACCATGCTGCTTACTTGCCTGCCAGTTGAGCCTCTGATCCTCTTCTGTTTGGAACTACTTTTCCTGTTGGGTGGGGCTGGAGCCACTCCCTAGATTTAGAACACTGGAACTCTTCTGGAAGGCAGGAACTCTTTTCTTACCAGGAACTCTTTTCTTACTTAGGCGTGGCTGTGGAAGGAGACACCTAAGCACTACAGGAGGCTATTTAAACCACACTCGGTGGATGAATCTTGCTTTGCGTTATTCTGCACCCTCTGCAGCAGGACGCTCATCGTGTCTTCTGCATCCAGTCCTGGGCCTAAGGAAAAAGGCTTACCATCCTGAATCCAGTCTTCAGCAACACCTATAAAGACAAGAAAGAACAGGTTAGCATTCCGGCATCTGAAAGGCAAAGGCTTACCATCCTGAATCCAGTCTTCAGCAACACCTATAAAGACAAGAAAGAACAGGTTAGCATTCCGGCATCGGAAAGGCAAAGGCTTACCTACTCTTCGTGCGCTCCGGAGGTCTTCATACTGCATTCCGGCATCTGAAAGACAAAAGCTTACCAACTCTTCGCACGCTCCGGAGGCCTTCGGCGCTGCATCCGCATCTGAAAGACAAAACAAGGTGCGTTTAAAGACATTGGGGAACTTTAATACTCACGTGCCATTACTCCTTTCCACATCTAATCCAGTGGGTATTCCGGCACCCTGCAGCCGCTCCGAACTCGTACCTGCAAAATAAAAAGACAGTTAGAGCGCATCGTGAAGCAGGCAACAAGCGCTTACCCACGTGCTTCCAGGCGCTTCTATTCATCACACGGGCTCCATCTTCAACTCACTTCAGCCCGTCATCCGCCATCGCCGGAACCCTGCAAAACAAGAGACATCATTACTAAAGACTTTAAAAAGACATTTGAATGACTCGAAACTTACCGTTCGTGCAGTAAACGACGGACAGCAGTCCTCTGAAGTCAAGAGGCCTGCGCTACCTATCCAGTGAAGAAACTGGCTACAGCACCCTGCCCCGAGGCAGATGGAGAGCTCGGCATTCATTTACCTAAGGTGAGAGCGTTAACCTTTGGGGTCTACAGGAGAGGAGAAGAGGAAAGAGATAGGGACACCCCAATAACCCCAGTTCATTAACCCCATATTTTCTATCTGCAGACATCTTACTCTACACGTCAGGCATACAGTGCACAGAGGTCCAGCCCAAAGAGCCAACCGGGTGCTACACATCACCTTTGAAGATACGGTAGTCGCCCAGTCAAGACCGGCGCCTCTGCGAGAATCAGGTGAGCGTTACAGAACGCAAAGCCTACCGCAAAACTCTCGCCCAGGCGCTATGGAAACCTCGGATACTGACCCCCTAGCCCGGTTACTTGGGGAACTAAGGGCAGAAGTGCATGCAACTCGTCAGGAAACGAATGCTCTAAGAAGGGAACTAATTATTTCCAAGGAGAGAACAGACAATCTTGCTAGACAAGTGCTACAGTCACAAGCCGGACAGACCCCGTTACCCGCATCAGGGGCAAATCTTCCTTCAACATCCTCTATGAATCCAGTGCAGATCAACCTACCTGGGAATGTACCTCTGGCTCCGCCCGAGCGATTTTCTGGTGACCCAAAGAGGTTTGCAGTATTTATCAATCAGTGCCGGTTGCACTTCTTATGCCGGCCAGCAGCCTTTCCAACTGATCAAGCTAAAGTAGCTTTTGTACTTTCGTACCTTAGTGGCAATGCGGCAGACTGGTCGATCCCTCTAGTTCATCAAGATGATCCGGTTCTCCATGATTTTCAAGCCTTTCAGCTTAGTATGGAAAAACTGTTCGCAAGACATTCACAGGGACAGGCCTTGGACAATGAGCTTCTTTCGTTGCGACAGGGTAATCAAGACCTTTTGGCTTATATTGCATCTTTCAATAGACTAATAGTGGAAACTCAATGGCCTGAGGACAAAAGGATTACGCTGTTTTATAGAGGTCTACGTGGAGAGCTCAAAGACGTTTTAGCCCAAGTAGTGAATCCCCCACAAGACTGTTCGGATTACATAGACTTGGTCGTTCAAATAGATCACAGGCTGCAGAACAGGAAGGCCGATCGTTCCAAGTTTGATGCTCGTGTATTTTCCAAACCGCCAACTCCTTCCAAAGGAGTAGACTCCGGGGAATCCATGCAAATAGGGGGTCTGAAAGGTCCTCTAACACAACGGGAGCGGGAAAGGAGGAAACAGTTGCAATTATGCCTATATTGCGGAAACTCAGGGCACTTTCTTCGAGACTGTCCGGTGAAACCTGCCAAGAAGGCAGTAGGAGCTGCAGTTACCAAAGTTACAAACTCTGAGCAGGCAAACGACCTCGCCCGACAAGAATAGAGGTCCTCTTGCCGAGCGTAAAAACCAGTTCCGTGACCTCGCATTTCGTGATACCTATGGTCCTCATTAGCCCTGATAATCCGGATCGATTACATGCAATTGAAGCTTGCGTCGACAGCAGTGCCATCGGCAATTATGTGGATCATGAAATGGTTTTGAGGATGAATCTAACTCTTTGTCCCAAGGCTGTAAAGGACGTCATTACTACGGTGGATGGTACGGAGATAGCCTCCGGGCCAGTAACGCATACCACTCAAGAACTGACGCTAGTAAGTCAAGATGGACACCATGAGAAGATCATGTTCGATGTGATCAAGGCCCCTCAGTTTCAGATTATTCTAGGAATACCTTGGTTAGAGAAACACAATCCTCTGTTCGATTGGCGAGCAAGAACGGTCCAGTTTCCAGAATGTGTCTCTACTTGTCACCCTCCACCTGGTGTTGCACTGGCCGCAATTTCTTCAGAGACTCCCCAGTTACCTCCCGAATACCTAGAATACCAAGATGTTTTCCGGAAGGATCAGGCTAACTCTCTACCTCCTCATAGGTCTTATGACTGCCAGATAGACCTGATACCTGGATCTACTCCTCCTTGTAGTAGAATTTATGCCCTCACCGAGCCTGAGAACCTTCACCTTCGACAATACCTGGATCAATACCTGGCAAATGGGTTTATTCGTCCTTCCAAGTCCCCTGCTTCTTCAGCTTTGTTCTTCGTTCCAAAAAAGGAAGGAGACCTTAGAACTTGTATCGATTATCGCTCCCTGAACCAGATCACCGTTAAGAATAGATATCCGTTACCTTTGATCCCTGAACTCCTGGACCAAGTCAGAAAAGCATGCATATATACAAAGCTGGATCTTAGAGGAGCCTACCACTTGGTACGAGTAAAAGAGGGCGATGAATGGAAGACGGCCTTCCGCACCAAGTATGGGCTATTTGAATATCAGGTCATGCCCTTCGGACTTTGCAATGCCCCGGCCGCCTTTCAATATTTTATGAACGATGTCCTCAGAGAGCTCATAGATGTATGTGTTGTTGTTTACATTGACGACATCCTCGTTTATTCTTCATCGGAATCTGAACATCGGAAACACGTGAAAATGGTCCTCGAAAGATTGCGTCAACACAAACTTTTCGCTAAGTTGG
Organism: Ambystoma mexicanum; assembly: GCF_040938575.1. Lineage (NCBI taxonomy): Eukaryota > Metazoa > Chordata > Amphibia > Caudata > Ambystomatidae > Ambystoma > Ambystoma mexicanum. The sequence continues at coordinate 375,818,753 of NC_090922.1, forward strand.
AAAAATGTGTTTTCAACGTGACTGAAGTTGAATTCTTGGGATTCATATTATCACCTGGCGGGGTGCGTATGGATTCAAAGAAGGTCGATGCAGTTCTCAAATGGCCATCACCATCCTCCGTAAAAGGTGTGCAAAGCATGTTAGGCTTCGCTAACTTTTACCGCAGGTTTATCCCCGAGTTCTCTCGAATAGTCCAGCCCATCACTGCCTTGTTAAAGAAAAACAAACGTTTTGAATGGTCTACCTAGGCGGAACAAGCTTTCCAGGATTTGAAGACTAAATTTATCTCTGCACCAATCTTAAAACACCCTCTCCCCGAACTCCCCTACATCGTGGAAACTGATGCTTCAAGCCTTGCCATGGGGGCAGTTCTATCACAAAAGGACCCGGTAACCAATCAGTTGCATCCCGTGGCATTTTGGTCCCGCAAATTCTCGCCTCCTGAAGTCAATTACACGATTACTGACAAGGAACTTCTGGCTATCAAGTCTGCCTTTAAGGCTTGGTGGCATTATCTGCTGGGGGCCCGACACACCGTTACTGTGATTACGGATCACCGAAACCTGCAATATTTGAAAACCTGCAAAAGCCCAATCCTCTAGACAACTCAGTTGGGCATTATTCTTTGCCGAGTTTGACTTCATAATTACCCATCGACCAGGTACAAAGAACGGTAAAGCCGATGCCCTTTCTCGGATGGGAGTGGAAGAACACTTGATCAACCCTAAACCTGTACCAATCATTCCCGAACAAAGAATTCTGGGTGTAATCGCCACAGAATCCATAGAGGAAGTTAAGGATAAAGCCAGGCAACTTGTAACTCCAGCAGATATACAGAATTGGCATCTGCAGGGAAAGGACTTTGCAGTAAAGGACAACTTATTGTATTTCCAAGAACGATTATACCTACCCAGCACAGATTTACAGAAAAAAGTAATCTCTTGTTATCACGACTCTTTAATGGAAGGTCATCCCGGTATAGCCAAGACCTCAGAAAAGATCAAGCGCTACTTCTGGTGGCCGTCTTGGAAAAAAGATATCAGAGACTTTATAATGTCCTGTGGAGTATGCGCCCAAAACAAGAGTCAAAAGGAAAGACCAGCAGGCCTCTTACGCCCTATTGACATCCCACCTCGCCCTTGGCATACGCTTTCTATGGACTTCATCACCGATCTACCTCCATGCTCCGGATACAATACGATTCTAGTAATCGTGGACTTATTCTCCAAGATGGCGCATTTCATTCCGCTCAAAGGCTTGCCAACAGCAGCAACTCTGGCCCGAGAATTTCTCGAAAACATCGTCCGACTGCACGGTTTTCCTTCGGTTCTAATTTCGGATCAAGGTAGTCAATTTATTTCTCATTTTTGGCGAAGTTGCTGTCGGTCGGCTCAAATTGATGTGAGACTATCGACCAGTCACCACCCTCAGACCGACGGACAAACCGAGAGGACCAATCAAACTCTGGAACAGTATTTACGCTGCATGCTGCAACAAACTGAAAAAACTTGGAAAGATATCCTTTGGATAGCCGAGTATGCCTACAATAACTCTGTCCACTCGGGAACTGGGAAAACCCCGTTTTTTCTTTTGTACGGCAGTCACCCTCGAACCTCGGAGTTGGATCCCCTCCAAGATCTTGAAACACCAGCAGTAGACTACCTGCATTCTACAATCACCCAAGCCTTTAAGGAAGCTGTTTCTCACCTTCAAAGGGCTAAAGAACAATACAAGAAAGGAGCAGATCAACATCGGAAGGAAGCCCCTCACTATCAAGTAGGGGATCAAGTCTGGTTATCCACCAAATATCTATCTCTAAAAGGGCCACGCACATTCAACCCAAGATACCTTGGTCCCTATTCCATCACTACCATAGTAAACCCAGTAGCGGTCAAGTTGGACTTGCCCCCGCACATGAAGATACATCCGGTCTTCCACGTCTCTCTATTAAAACCCGTGCAACCTCAAACCCGACTAACCAAATCTCCAAAACCTATCCTAGTGGATGGAGAACTCGAGTTTGAAGTCAAAAGCATTCTGGACTCCAAGATCTCCAAATCTAAACTATTCTACCTAATTGACTGGAAATGCTACGGCCCCCAAGAGAGATCCTGGGAACCTGCTGAATATGTCCACGCTCCTCGTCTAATCAAAAGATTTCACCGAACATTTCCTGACAAGCCAAAACCCCCGGAGAAGCCCGGTTTGGGAGGGGACTTGAGGGGGGGTACTATCATGATCTCTGCTTCCAAAAGGTCAGGGTTTTCCCAACTCCCTTGGAAGCAGATCCATAACCCAGGTTCCAAGTGCCAACCAGTCCCAATTGGGACCTTTTGGACCCAGTCCTGGCGCCAGTGGCACCAGGCTCATAAATATGCCCAGTCCCTGCGCTGGAAGCGCCGGGCTCATAATGCTTGGGTGGACTTACCTGCAGCAGACCATGCTGCTTACTTGCCTGCCAGTTGAGCCTCTGATCCTCTTCTGTTTGGAACTACTTTTCCTGTTGGGTGGGGCTGGAGCCACTCCCTAGATTTAGAACACTGGAACTCTTCTGGAAGGCAGGAACTCTTTTCTTACCAGGAACTCTTTTCTTACTTAGGCGTGGCTGTGGAAGGAGACCCTAAGCACTACAGGAGGCTATTTAAACCACACCCGGTGGATGAATCTTGCTTTGCATTATTCTGCACCCTCTGCAGCAGGACGCTCATCGTGTCTTCTGCATCCAGTCCTGGGCCTAAGGAAAAAGGCTTACCATCCTGAATCCAGTCTTCAGCAACACCTATAAAGACAAGAAAGAACAGGTTAGCATTCCGGCATCTGAAAGGCAAAGGCTTACCATCCTGAATCCAGTCTTCAGCAACACCTATAAAGACAAGAAAGAACAGGTTAGCATTCCGGCATCGGAATGGCAAAGGCTTACCTACTCTTCGTGCGCTCCGGAGGTCTTCATACTGCATTCCGGCATCTGAAAGACAAAAGCTTACCAACTCTTCGCACGCTCCGGAGGCCTTCGGCGCTGCATCCGCATCTGAAAGACAAAACAAGGTGCGTTTAAAGACATTGGGGAACTTTAATACTCACGTGCCATTACTCCTTTCCACATCTAATCCAGTGGGTATTCCGGCACCCTGCAGCCGCTCCGAACTCGTACCTGCAAAATAAAAAGACAGTTAGAGCGCATCGTGAAGCAGGCAACAAGCGCTTACTCACGTGCTTCCAGGCGCTTCTATTCATCACACGGGCTCCATCTTCAACTCACTTCAGCCCGTCATCCGCCATCGCCGGAACCCTGCAAAACAAGAGACATCATTACTAAAGACTTTAAAAAGACATTTGAATGACTCGAAACTTACCGTTCGTGCAGTAAACGACGGACAGCAGTCCTCTAGAGTCAAGAGGCCTGCGCTACCTATCCAGTGAAGAAACTGGCTACAGCACCCTGCCCCGAGGCAGATGGAGAGCTCGGCATTCACTTACCTAAGGTGAGAGCGTTAACCTTTGGGGTCTACAGGAGAGGGGAAGAGGAAAGAGATAGGGACACCCCAATAACCCCAGTTCATTAACCCCATATTTTCTATCTGCAGACATCTTACTCTACACGTCAGGCATACAGTGCACAGAGGTCCAGCCCAAAGAGCCAACCGGGTGCTACACATCACCTTTGAAGATACGGTAGTCGCCCAGTCAAGACCGGCGCCTCTGCGAGAATCAGGTGAGCGTTACACCCAGAAAGCCTTGTGGATGATGCAGAGGGTCTTGAAGGTGATCCTTGCCGCCACCGGGAGTCAGTGGAGAGATATCAGGGTTGGAGAGATGCGGTCCCTGGGCTTAAGGCCAAGGATAAGACTTGCAGCCCTGTTCTGGATTAGTTGCAGGGGGAGAAGAGTAGGTATAGGCAGATTGAGGAAGTGGCTGTTGTGGTAGTCCAGCCTGGAGAGAACCAAGGCTCTGGAGACAGTGAGCTTCTGGGGGAAGGTGAGAAAAGGTAGAATACCTCGGAGGTGCAGCTGGAAGTGGGACTTCTTGGCAAGGTCTGTGATGTGCGGAGAGAAGGAGAGAGTCAAATCAAAGTTGACACCAAGGTTTTTTTGCCTCACAGGAAGGCGATGGTGGAGGGGCCCAAGGAAGGTGGCCAGAGTGAGAGAGGGAAAGTGGGAGCAGGGGTCCCAATGAGAAGGATCTTAGTCTTACTGGCATTAAGGCAGAGATCCTCAGAGGTGCACTAATAGTTAATCATGGATAGACAGTCAGGAATGAGCGAGGAAGGAGAGGAGGCTGAGGCAGGCCTGAAAGAGAGCTAAGTGTCATCTGATAACACTGAAAGTTAGAGGAGATGGTGTTAACCCCCCTAGAGAAACTAGAGATGAGGTTGTGGTTAAAGACTCTTGCGACCCATCTCAACTGTTTGGCCACCTTGTTCATCTATTGTGGCTTAGCATAATGACTTCACATTCTGTCTATAAACAATTTCATTGATGAATCATGTGTCATGGTTTTTTTATAGATTTTATGAATATATTTTGTATCCCTTGGAGGTTTGTATGATAGTAGGATGGTTGATGTTTGCTTGTGGATGAATGATTGTACGATTGAATAGGATGTATTTTATTATTATATAGACGTGTTTGTAAAGTTTTTCCCTGCTATGTAAATTGTTGCCATTAAGTGCAGATTAAAATCATAATTTGACTCATATATTTAAATTGAATCAGGTTTAATAAAATCCCTTGATACCTACTTTCAAATTGTATCCTCTGGTTGACTTTCTGTGATTAATAGTTAACCCCCCTTGATACATTCTTTTGACTGCAATATAATTTAGGAACCCCATAGGTGCTATGGACTGTTTTTTCCATCTGTAGGTAACCTCTTTCTTTAAATGGGCCCCCACCACCTCTAATACATTTTCAGAAGCCCTGCTATTTCCTATTGCTTTGTATTCACTGCACCTGAGCTTCCGGCCCTTACACCCCATGGTCACTGGTTTTACTCTCCATCTGTCCTTATTCTACATGACCCTTCCTCTGCTTTTGAAATGGTCACCCACTCCATCCTCATAAAGCGGCTCCATGATATCCTGGGTATCTTGGAGCTGGTACTGGACTCCTACTGGAATGACCTTCTTCCTTAGTGACCGTCCGTCCCAGGTTACTATGGGCACTTTCTCCTCCCCTACCTCTTTCTTCACCTGTGGTGTCCCTAAGGTCTCCAACCTCTCTCCCTTAACAATTACCTTGCTCCACTGGCACACTTCATTTCCACCTTCTCCCCTAACTTCGAGTGTTACGCAGATGACACACAACTCTTCTTCAAATTTCCCTCTAACCCTCTCATTACTTCTTCCATCATTCTGGATTGCCTATCTGCCACCCAGACCTGGTGCACTTCAAATGATCTCTGCCTTAATGCCAGCAAGACTGAGATCCTTCCTTTTGGGACTCCTGCTCCCTCTTTATTCCCTCACTCTGGCCATCCGTTATGGGCTCTCCCCCATCTCCTTCATCCAAACCCAGAAATCTTGAATTCATTTTTGACTCCTCTCTTTCCTTCCTCTCTCACATTCAGGACCTCGCCAAGAAGTCCCACTTTCAGCACTTCCTTCTCAAAGAAATTCTCCCTTTTCGCACTTTCCCTCAGAAGCTCAATCTCTCCAGAGCTCTGGTTCACTCTATCCTAGACTAATGCAATAGCCTTTTCCTGAATCTACCCTCTTCCTCTCTACGACCCCTCCAGCTACTCCAAAATAGGGCAGCAAGACTTATGCTCCGCAAATCTCCAGCCTGAAAAAATCTTCACTGGCACCCAGTTGCTGCAATTATCAATTTCAAATCAGGGCTCTGGAACCATGCTACCTACGACTTGCTCTTACTAAATACTCTTCCTTTAGATCTTTACGGTTGTCTGGTACCAACTCTTTGTGTGTCAAGCGCTTTGCTAAACAGAGGGCTGGTGGCCAATCTCTTTCCTCAGTTGTCTCACTCTAATGGAAAAGCATCCCCATTACTCTTTGTCTTGAGCTGGATCTCCTCAAATTCTGGAAGCTCCTCCTTCCTCTGCTAATCCCACAGTTGTTGAGATTGGTGACCAGGGCCCTTATGTGTCCTTCAGGGCCCTGGCCTCCCACACCAAATCATCTTCAGCCTCTGCCCGCCCCAGCACTTGCCTTCGCACTCACAGGCCTATGCCACTGTAGGCCTGTACTTACCTATTTATTGGCAGCTGACCTCTCCCTAGTACTTCATCCACTGGGCACTTGCATCTGTTGCTCACTCACGAGCACAGGTACTGCTAGAACTTACCCCAGGCTCCCTCTTCCCCTCTCCTCTCTGTGCACTTGTGCGTTCTGAATGCTCATGAGGTCTAGCAGGTCTGTCTTTATCCTTCAGCGTTTGAAATGTTTTTCAATCCCATGTTCCCTCCCTGTTGCTATGTGGGTACTTTGAAACACAATTTATTTGCTGTATTAGCGCCTTACAAAGGCACAATAAAATAAAATAAATACATTGTTTTCTGTCTCAGCTGGGAGCCTTTGGCTTGAACGGGCATGTATTATGGCCTACCTCACTTCCCACGTTTGGGCAGATTTTTGGACTGTCACCATTTCATGATTTAAAATTGTCATTGTGATATACTAGACCTTTCAGACATGGACACCATTATGGATACATTTATTAGACGGCCATTGTGCATGAAAACACATTTGCATGAAAAGATTGCCTTTAATAATGGTAACTTCAATGAACTGTGTTTTATATTCAGAATGCTTTATTTGTACTAGTCTCTTGAATGAAACATAAATCATTATGCTATGCTTGTTTAGACACTTTACAACAGAATCCCATGTTTTAATCAACGATTTTAAGATGTTTACTATTTGTTGGTGCAAATTGTGATAACTTTTGCAGCATTACGGTCCAGCTTTTGGTAAGTTCAAAAAAATATCAAAAGTCGGCACCCATGCACCGCATTTAAACCATTATTTTGCACTTTGCAGTGAAAATGACAAGGCAGGAGTCAAGTCCTAAAAATTTAAGGTAGGGGACTCATCAACGAACAAAGGGGATGTGATGTCAGCAGTAATTAGCATATTGAGGTGAAATATGCACATTTCATTAAATTGGCTTTGCATAACCACCCAAATTGAACAGCACAAATGGCATTTGCCTTTCATAAAATCAACACACACACATAACCAAGACAGGGGGCCTCATTACGGCCTGTGCGGAATGGGTTAACGGGTCCCGCTAATGGGTGCAGACCCGTTAACACCATTCCGCACGATTACAAGCTCCCCTCGCGGGACCCGGTAAGGAACGCCTGGTCCAACCAGGCATTGTTACCGGGTCCCGCGAGGGGAAGAGGGAGCAAACAACGGGCCGCTCGTAATCGGCCCGTTGTTTGCTCCCTCTCCCATTCCCATTGAGCCCTATGGGGGCTCAGATGGGAAAGGGGAAGGTCCGGGCCCGGGTTCCCAGAGGGAGGAATTACCAGGCCCTCCGTACTCGGAATGGCCCGGTAATTCCTCATTCTGGAAACCCGGTAAAGGAGCCCGGTTTGGCGGCAGCCATGGAGCTAATAGCTCCATGGCTACCGCCAAACTCGTAATGAGGCCCAGGATCCTTTCTTCTAATAGTGTTTTTGAAAACTTTAAAAGGTGTGAATGTTTTTAACTACAAGAACCAATACAAATGTTTTCACTGGGACTTGCAATACAAAAATGGGATATTTCACCTTTAGTTGGTTGTTATTTTTCATCAGGTTATATAGTGCAGTGATGAAGTGTCGGCCTATAAACCTGACGACTGTGGTTTGATCCCTGAGGTTGGCTTTAATTAATAAATTCAATGAGGACATCCTATGTTTCTCTTTTAGCTGGGGGGGGGGGGGTGAGTTCATCCTCTGAATAAAGTGGGTGGACTCCGTCCGGCCATGTGTACCCTCCACTTGAGCCCTGCACAGAGGGGACCTGATTGTACGAAGGTTTAAATGTAGGCAGTCGCCTGCAATTTTACAGGGTTCCTTACCAGAGCATCCCTGATTGTTTACCTCGATGTATGAGTGATGGACAACCCCCACATCACCAAATCTGAGTGATTCGGGATCTATTTGTTTCACTGGGAGCTCATCGCAAGATTCGTGGAACCAGGCAATTGCCCTACATTGTGAGGATTTACGGATAAAGTATGAATCATGAACATGATTAAGCAGTTGTCTAAATAAATGTCTAAAAACCATGAAATGTGTATGTCGGCCGAGTAAGAGGACAGAGCAGCATATGTTTAGTTCTGAAACTTGCTAGAAATATATTCCTTTTGCTATGCACTTTGACCTTTCATCATATTACTTGATGTCTGGTTGATATAATGTGTGAGTGTGTGTGAGTAGAATATAATGATGCACTTTCATAGTTTTGGTTCATGATATTAGAACAGACATTTTTTTTATGTTGTACATTCTGTGATAAAAATGTCCTTTCATGAAATCTGTCTCATATGGGATATTTTAGGGTAACGTTATGTCTGGTGTGAAATGGTTTTGAGATAGTTATATGTTTTTGTAAATGATGCATTATAAATGTGATTTCCGAAATGCATTTGTGATCCATGTGACTTCTGTTAACATTGGAACGGTTGAATGTTTCCAAGTCTTACTTGAATGCTGTCCTCCTAGTAGGAAATGTTTATTCATTGAGGGTTTGCAAGTGTAGGCACAGGTAGAGCCCATCATCTGCACTGGGAATAGAAATTGTGGCACAGGATGGGAGCAAGGGACACATCAATAACCTGGCTGTTTGAATGCTGTAAACACATCACACTAGTGGGCAGGTCTAACCAAGAGCGCCTTTCTCTTAACCTTGGCAATATCTGTTTTCTGAAAAGGAAGAGACAGCTGTGCCTCATTACAAGTTGCTTGTGATAAAACAATGACATTACTGACCCTTTTTTGACAATAACAGAATTGCTGCCACTTTTACCACACCACCGAATGTTGTATTTCACCTTAAAGTGGACGATTTACATCCAGGATAATGCTAGAGTTGAATCCTCCACTTTAAGACCAACAATGTTGGGTTTTACAGTGCATAATCACGCTCACACTAAATTTGCCAAAAGTCCCATGGAGTCTGATGGAATCAAAAGTGTGGGTTTAAACCAAAACAACATCACTTATAATTCTGTGGTAATCTCTCTGTAGGAATACCACCAATTTACCTCCAAACTCATAATAAGGCACTGTAGTCTTAGAGTTGCAATTGAAGGGCTAAATGCATATTTTATTTTTTATTCTTAGCCAGGTTTGGCTTTCCCAGAGAACCCTGTGCATCATCTGAGCGTCATACCTGCAAAAGAAAGCTTCCTGTGCATACAATATCTAAGAACCTGCCTATGTCCTGGCCTTAAGACTGGGAGCCAACGGCAGCACTGTGAATTAGGTTTCAGGGGGCTGTGTGACTGAATTAATGTTTGATTTCATTGTTTTTACTTGACCACATCCTGATTGCCCAGAGGACCCTGTGTACCATCTGAGTGACCTACTTGTAAAATGAAGCTCCCTGAGCCTACACAACCAGAGGCTCTGGCTTTATCCCAGCTCTAACTTCTGTGTCACTCTCCAACCTCCCCATCTCCCTCCTTCCCCCTGCACTCGCATCCTTCACACACAATGCTCCCATTCACTAATTTTACTCTAAAATCTCTAAACGTTATGCTTCACCTCCTATCACTGTTTCACTTGGCTACTGGAATGCACATTCCCTTTGCAACAAGTCTTCCTACATCACTTAACACTTCAACTCTTATCACTATGAACTTTAACTTCTTGCTATCACAGAAACCTGTACACTCCATCATGATTCTGTTATACTAGCAGCTGTCCAAACTGACTGTACCATATCCCACTCTCCTCTGCCTTTTGAGAAGGGTGGCACTGTGTACTTCCTTAGCAATAACACCCTCAACACTGCCCCCTACCCACTTCTCACATGACCTCTTCCTCTTTTTGAATATGCCTCTATTGAACTCCTCCCTCACCTGGTCTCCTCAGCTCCTTCTTCCCTAATCTGAGCCTTCCCCTTGAGTCATTTCTTACCGACATCCCCATTGTCATGCTGAAAAAATGTAACATTCCCATATACTCTGCAGCCATTTGCCTTGAACCTAACTCCAACGTGTCTGAGCACTCAAACTAGTACTTCCATTACCATCTCACCCACTGTGGTGGGAGCTCTTTTGACTTGGTCTTTCTAATTCACTCTCCTCCTCTAAAGACCCCATTGACCCCTCTCCAACTGTTCATTACATCATTCACTTTAACATCTCAATTCCTCCACCAATTACTCCTCCTCGCCTCTCTTCAATGACTAAGAGGAAATGCAGGTAGTACTCTCATGCCTGATTGCACCATATCATCTGTCCAGATCCTGGTCAAGGATCAACCAAATAATGGGCCTCATTATAGGTTTGCCGGTTCGGAAACAAGGGTGCCGGTAAGCTCACAGGCACCCTTGTTTCTGGACCAGCAAATTATGAGTCTGTCTGCTGGAGCCAGTGTGCCCGACAGGTCTGACCCTGTCGGGTGCAGCGGCCACAGTAGGCAGACTGATCACGGAAGCATGTGCACTTTTAGCAACATTGCCTGTGATTCCGTGTCCCCACTCCCATATGGGAAAGGGGATTAACAAATATAATGGAGCCTGACTTCCTGGCCGCCGGACTAATAATAAACTGGTGGCACCAGGAGGTAAGGGGCTGTTAAATTATTCTGAGTTCGGCGGGAATCCGCCTGTAGCCTCGGCAGGATTACTGCCAGACTTGGAATGTAGCCAATGTCTCAAAAATGAATGCAACCTTTCGACGAGGAGATGGTTCATAGCTTACAAGTGACAGCCACTCCACTGCTTTTTGCAAACTTAATTTATTTTCATAGCTTAATTTAGTACATTCCAATTGTTGCATGCTTTTGATTTCCCTTTAACAAACACCACTTCTACGGGGGCCTGCAGGGACTAACTCACCACTATGTAAACATGTAGAGTCAATGTCCACAGAGGGGGTGGCACATAGACAAACTATGAGAGTGACATGATGACGTGAGGGTCATGTGGTCAGTGACGGAAGTGGTGATGTCATGGCACATTTAGGGTACACACAGTGTGTCACACGTAAGGGAGAGGGTGCAGTACAAAAAACCACATGGCCAAGAAAATTGGGGTCCAAAATTAGGGGTTATAGCATTTATATATGGGTCGTTAGAAGGGATTTTTTTATTAATATATAGATTTAGTGTTGTAAGGTAGAGGTGTATGAGCAACATGTGAACAAAAGGGCAGCCGTGTTTTTGTAGGCCTGCAGTAAAAATGCATTTTCAGCCAGCAAGCTTCATGTTAGCTGTGTTTTAATTCTGCAGTGAGCAGACTCCTGGACAGCGAATGTCAGGATGGCAGAGGATGCCAAACAGTATCCAGCTAATTGTTGCGAGGGGAGTTCTTTCTCAAGGGAAGGGTAGCACACTTCAAACTGAAGCATTCTCAGTCGATAATGTGAAGGCCACATTGCCATGCACGAACAAGCCCAGTAAAGATTTCTAGGGTAAAAACGATTTAAATACAATAAATTTAAATCCAGCAATGGTGCTGGTAAGTTTTTCAAGCACATTTGGCAACGTATCATGAGAATGGAGCTGGGGAGGTAGCGCGGCTGAGCAGGTGCAAGCAGAGGAGCGAGGGGGTGAGAGACAGAGGGATTTAATCAGAGGCACGTGACAGGGTGTGCCACAATGTTCTTCACCTCACTGATGTGTTTGCATTATCCCCTTGTATATTGAGGGATGACAAACAATGAGAACGTAGAGTTTTTTGGGTCAGCACATGTTAATGTCATTGGGGGTGGGTTGTCCAGCTTCATGAAGTCATGAAGGGGTGTTATGTTCCGTGTTCCAAGAAATCCCAGTGGACATTGTATGTATAGGGTTTTTTAGGGGCCTGATGATGAGCACCCAACAAGTGTGTTAGAACTGCCTCCAAAATGTAACAAATGTCAATTATGCAAATGTGTGTTTTCTGTCCTTAAAATGTACTTTCCACTAGGGGCACGTTGAGAAAATGCTTAGCTAGTTCAGTCCCACTGAGTTGTCTCTTTTGTTTTTTCTCCCAGCTGACTGATTCATAAAGTTGTGTTCTTTATATCACTTGGGAGCACTCATTTTATTTTACTTGTGTTCTTTCTCCCGGATTACCTGGTGAGGAGAGCCCCTGTACAACTACATGTACATTTTTTGACCCAATTGAATCATCCACGGGTGGCTGAACAAACATAACAATAAATCAAAACATTATGTGCAAGACAATTAACACAGTTCTTGAATAGTAACTGATTAATAACTCTTGTAAAGCGTTTTGGATGAAAACGCTATATAAATTCAATAAAATACAAATGCAAATAATATTTTGCTAACATTGTCGACCATCTTTTTCAACAGTATTCATACTATACGTATTTCATAAACCTCTTAAAATATTGACCCCTACTAGTGGTCCCTGCTGTGCAATATAGAATTCAAACATCACTGCAACACATAATAGACAGATATTATCCATATTTAATTATGTTAACAACTGCAGACAGTATTGACAACTGCTCACAGTCTGGGATATTCCATGTAAAATTGAGCATAACAAAAAGAAAATCACAAGAATACCCATAGGAGTTATAAACCTTTAATGGGCATCAGAAATTATACGGCATGCAATCTGTGGTTTTGGTATCTTTTGGTATCTTCTCCCCAAATTGTAAACACCCAAGTGATATCCACTTCCATGTGCTGGCATATTTTACATCATATAGCAAAAATGTAAATGTCTTACCCTTCAGGTGCAAGCATCACCTAACTACCCTCACCTTCGTACTGGACTTTGCCAAATCCTCCTACTTTACAAACCTAATAATCTCCCTTAGCCATCAACCCCACAAACATGTATCCACCCACCAAGCTTTGCTCACACCTCCCGATCTCATATCCATGGCCTCTTCACTATCAGAAAATGACTTTTCCCCCACATTTTTCACTAATTTTACTCTAAAATCTCTAAACGTTATGACACTCTCACAGCCCCCTACTCTCTCTCTCCTCAACCCTACTTCTGTCCACCACCTCGCCCCTTCCTCTTCTACTCTAGACTACTTCTCCCCTAGCTCTCCTATTAAATAACCACCCATCCTTTGCACCATCAACCCATCTCGTTCTCCGATCGAACTATTTGCTCCTCAAATCCTCAAAAACAAAGTCTCAGTCAACTGGTATTATCTCTCTTAGCTCTTTAACCTGTCCTACCCCTATTGAAGAAACCCTCTGCTGACCCAACCGTGCCTGGAAACTATTGCCCAGTTTCCCTCCTTGTTATGAAAGATCTTTGGAGGCCAGTAGATCATTCTGCTTTGGTCCCTTGCCTGAAGCCACAGATCTCAAGTGGAAATGTACTCTTGAACTGTCATATTTTCTCTCTAGCCCCATTCTAGTATTGCACCATAAGATGGCAGTGCCACAAAGGGTTTTGCTTGTTCTTTCACAATATTGTTCTTTGGACTTCTTCCTGCCTTCTCAGGTAAGGAAATGCCTTATATGGCAATGCCATTGCCTGGGAAAGCTGTGGCTTTTGCTGGCTAAGGGTCAATGTGTGTGTGAGCCAGAGAAGGGGGTTGGCTCTATCTAGTCCCAATCCACAACTCGGGTGCCAAAAAGTCTTTTGCTGGACAGATATAATGGCCAGCGGCTATCCATGGTTGCAAAGCTATTTGCTGTTTGAATCTTACAGATCCTTAGCATTAGTGGGCTCGCCCCCAGCCTGAATTGTGAATAAGAGGAGGGCTCATGCAACTGTTCATCAGATTATCAATGGACCCACGATTTCTAATAAGATGAGCAGCCTGCTGTTGACACAAAGCCGATCCCTGCAGCTGGCCAGCCTCAACTTCATTGTAGTCCCGGTGAAGCCCTGCTCCTCTGTCCTAATCTCAAGAAGGCCTTTGTTTGTGCTTTGGCCTCTGAACCAGTAGGAACAACAAGGTCCAAACCCTGCTCGATCATCCTTCTCTGCTTAGCCTTTAGAAGTGTCCCCGAACCAACCAGTGGACTTGCAGTGGACTGATTAGCTCTCTCCTGGGCTACCTCGGTGCATCCGTTGTAGATCCTTGGAACTTGGCAGATCTTCAGCTTGTGTCACAAGCCAACTATGCCTTTGTATTCACCTGTCATACTCCAAAGTAAACTTTGCTGGGGTGCTCCTGTGTTTGCCACTGTATGATCGCCTGTCGCTGCCTGAATGTGGTGACCTTCATTGGATATTGTCTTCTGTGTGTTCCTGAGGTTTCCCATGGCCATCTCTCCCACAGAAGTATTCACTTTTATTATTTGGGTCTTCAACTGGAGCTGTCTGGAACCGATTATTGTGCACCACGAGCAACCAAAATGAAAACCTGTGAAACAAAGTATCTCTTCTCTCTAGATGACCCTCGTGGTTGGAACAAGAACCAAAGGACAAGTCTGAAATGAAGTCTGGAACCTCCAACCATGGTATCTGGAGACCGCTGAGAAAGGTGGATAAAGTCTACTTTGCTGCTGCTGTCTCCCTCTGTCTCCCACAGGGTAACTAGGGCATACAGTCCCGACCATAACTCACTCTGACCAGGAGTTGGTGGTGAAACCTGTGTTAAGGATCATTTTTTAAAGCCTATCCTAGTCTGTTGGATTGAGTTAAGTACTCACCTAAACTTTACTTGAACTGTTATTTATCTTTTGAACTCTTGCAATAATCATAAACACTAGCACTGCTATTCCTATAAGAACATATCAGTCGGTGTATATGGGTTGGAAATGGTTACATTTGGGCACAAGGCCCCAAACCAACATGGTGTTGGACTTATTAAGAATTGGGGAAGCTGCAGATGTTAATCCTAGAGTTCTACCTATTTTTCTATGCCTCTGAAACTCACCTGTATTGCACTTGTAATTGATTAATATGCAATTCTATTTCTACTAATGGTGAATGTGTTAATATGTTTTATAAAGATCTGTGTTAATAAATACTTACCTTTGATAACTGTTGTAGGTCTATTTCTTTCTTTGTAGAGATGGTGCTTTGGGCTTCTAACATGTGGGTGCTGTTTAGTGTATGCTTATAATGACTTGGCTCAGAATTCTACAGGGTGTGTGTTAGGGATGTAATGCTTTAAATATGGCACAGACTATGTTGACTTACTCACCCAATCTAATAAAATAGTCTTCATAAGGTACTGAGCAAATATCAATACCCCCCTTTTTAAAATAGATACAAATCTCTGTGTGCAATTTCAGAATGAGACGTTGTGAATAGTAGTGACTCCTATAAACTTGCTCTCCTCTCGTTCTTTATTAAATAGCTATGGCCTTCACCGAATACACACTATCAAACATATCCTCATTAGGCTCTGCTATGGCCTACATCATATCACATTCCAATGTTAACTGTTTCAGTGAAAACACTTTGGGTACGATGTAATGAAATTTTGATTTTAAAGAGCAGAGTACCAAATGCACAGAAGTGCTATCTATATCATTGAACACAAAACTCACAAATGTATTCAAAGTTGGATTAATTTAACATCTAATTTAATTTTACATAAAGTGAGATTCCACTGTTTATTTCCCTTTTAAATCAATCAATTGTGATACCATCTTCCCATGGATGAATGAAGGAGAAAACCTCATGTGTCCTAAGGGAAGTCTCAATCATCATCAGATTCCCTTCTGCAGGTTCTCTTGTGGACAGGAATCATCCGCTGTAACAGTAACCTTCCATTCTGCAGCCCTTAAGGTAATCTCTCTAATCCATCCAAAAAGAAATCTGGTGTACATTTCCGAAACTCTTCCAATCGTCACAATGTACTCCTCTGTGCTTACACTATTTTTAAAGAATCCAAAATGCCCATCTTATTTCATAATAATGTCACACTATTTGATTGAGCTGATACTACCATTGGCATGCCCAATAGTCAGACATCCCTACTGAATACATCCCCCCAACCTTCATTGGATGTTCATATTTCTTTATCAGAAATGGTGGGGGCCAGAACTGCTGCTAAATATTGTATATGCTCAATAATTTTTACTAATATGTTGTAGGGTTGCAACATTCAAACTCAATAGAACCAAGCTCATTGGAATGCCAGTTGGATATTTGACATTACTATTTCACTTGCTTATTCATACATAATGCATTTTTTCATTGTATTAATTATTATATATCATAGCCAATGCAAATGTAGTGATAGAAAAAGAGTTGTTGATCTTCAAAATGCACAAAGTGTCATCTTCTGAGGTCTTGTAGTCCCAGAATTATGAATAATATTCTACTTTGCATATAGAGTCAATTTTAAATAACAAGTGCTGTTTACAGCAAGGGAAATGTATATGCCTAGACTTGCCCTGTAATTGAACTTGGAGACTCCTGGTCAGCATTTGAGTTGAATAAAGAGTTCTTTTTGAGGCCTTTGTTAATAATTAATGTGAATCAGTTGATAGGGCTCTAGTTCCAGAGGATGAAAGCCATAATTGCAGAAGAAAGGACTGACTGATGTGGCAGAATGTTTGGTGTTTGTATAAGAAAACTCAGCGGTAGGCAGAAGAAAAACTCAATTGTCCTGTAGGTGGTTGGCATAACATCTGAGATACTGTTCGAGAGAAGCATTCAAGCGCTCAGTTTGACCATTGGTCTGCGGTTGAAAACCGGAGGATAAAGCCCTTTGTATGCCCAATTTGTCACAAAGAGCCTTCGAAAAACGGGATGTATACTGACTACCACGATCAGAGACTATTTTGTCTGGCAATCCGTGGAGTCTGAAAAGGTCTTTGGAAAAAACGACAGCCATACCTACAGCAGTGGGTATCCTGAGTAATGGGGAAAAATGCGCCATTTTCGAAAAAGAGTCCACCGTGACCATTATGCAGGTACATCCCTCAGAGAGGGGAAGGTCCACGATAAAGTCTGCAGAAAGATGACACCAGGGTCGGGCAGGTGGAGAACTTTTCTGGAGTAAAACGAGGGGTTTTTGTGTACTATTCTTGGCTTTACAACAGACAGGGCAGGAAGCCACATAAGATTTGACCTCAGAAGCCAGTTCAGGCCACCAGAAGTAACGTCTCACAAAATCAATAGTGGAGGTTGTTCATCTGTGCCCTGCCAACTTACTGTCATGACACCATTTGAAAGCATTTATTCTGAGTGAAAGAGTAGGGAGGAATAGTCTGTTGTTGACAAACACCAAGCCGTTCCGTCGTTGAAGGACATCGTGGTTGCAGGTCTTGGGATCACTCTGCTGAAGCATTGTGGCATCCTTCACTTCCTGAAGAAAGGTTGAGACTGAACACACTTTCCTATCCTGAGACAGTACGTGTTCGGCCTTGGGTTCACTAGACAGACCAGGATGAGGATATCTGTATAATGAATCAGCTAGAATGTTCTTGCTTCCAGGACGATAAGTGACAACAAAGTCATATTGAGTGAAGAAATTAGCCCACCTGGCATGCCTGGAATTGATACACTTCATTTGTTGGATGACCTTTAAGTTTTTATGATCGGTCCTGAGCTGGAAAGGGTGTAAAGAACCTTGAAGTAGGTGACGCCATTCCTCACAGGCAGTTTTCATTGCCAGTAACTACTTCTCAATTACCGAACAGTAAATCTGACTGGGAGTTACAGTGCGAGAGAGATAGGCTACTGGATGTTCCACTGCTTCATGTTCTTGTAAGAGTACTGCACCTATGGCAGCTGCTAATGCATCGGTCTCTACAATAAACGGCAGTAATTGGATGGGTTGACAGAGAATGGGAGCCGAACAAAACGTTTCCTTAAGAAGTATAAAGGTGTTTTCAGATTCCCTTGACCAGAGAAAGGGTAAGCAGGTTTTCTTCAAAAGAGAAGTGATGAGAAGTACCAATCCAGAGAATTGAGGAATGAACCTACTTCAGAAGTTAGCTAGTCCAAGAAAAGGTTGCACTTCCTTTACCGAAGTAGGTGAAGGCCAGTTGAGTACTGCAGACAGATTCCTGACATCCATCCCTACCCCCTGTTCGGTAAGGATGAATCGTAGATAAGGTACAGAGGTGACTTCAAACAGACAATTTTCGGGATTAACCAAAAGCTGGTGTTCCTGAAGCCATTGGAGTACTTGTTGAAGGTGTTCTTGGTGGGTTTGCTGGTTGGGTGAGTATACCGATGTCATCCAGATAGACTATGGTATTGTGGTATAGTAAGTCTGAAAACATCTGATCCATAAATCGTTGAACTACGGTGGGGGCATTTACCAAGCCAAAGGGCATAACCCTATACTCAAAATGAGCAAACGGAGTGCGGAAAGCGGTCTTCCATTCATCCCCTTCCCAGACATGAAGCAGATGGTAAGCTCATCTTAAGTCCAGTTTGGAAAAAATGGCAACCCCTTGTACAGCTTCCAGGACATCCATAATAAGGGCATAGGGTACCTGTCTCTAATAGTAACACGATTAAGGCCTCAGTAGTCGATGCAAGGCCTTAACTCGTTGGTGTCCTTTTTGGGGACAAAGAACAACAAAGCCCCTGCAGGGGAACGGGATGGTTGTATTAGACCGTTGTGAAGATTTGAATCCAGATATTTTTTGAGTCCATCCTTCTCTTTTAATGATGGAGAAAACATGCGACCAAAAGACACCAAGGCGTTAGGTTGTAGATCTCTTCCGCAATCCTCGGGGCGGTGTGGCGGTAGTACTTGAGGGTCCTTTTCGATGAAAACCTCTCTAAACCGGTGGAGTTTGGTAGGTATCAGATATACTCCAATTGATTGCGAGGAGGGATGGTCTTGTGTCACACCTTCATTGTTTCATGTGTCTTTTCCGTGGAGCAAGATTTGCGACAGTGTGTAGAATAGAACGTTATCAGATTGTGAGACCAATCAATCATGGGATTGTGCCTGCAAAGCCAATATACCCCCAGGATAACTAGAAACTGAGCAGCATGAATCAGGTCAAACTAGATGACTTCCTTATGTTGTAAATTAGTCATTTCCAAGGGGTCCGTAGCATGAGTGATCATACCAGAACTGAGAGGGGTGCTATCAACCCCTTCTACCTTTTGGTCCTCTTCCTTTTCCACTTGATCAATGCCGGTTTGGTTATCCCAGATTATGTCCATGAAGCTACCAGCAGCTCCGCAATCCGAGAGGGCCAGTGTGTCTACTTGTTTATTTCTGACACAAAGCAGAATGGGTATCACCATAAGTCGGTTGTCCTCAACAGGGACAGCGGATACAACTGTAACAGAAACATAGGGACTTTTTTCCTGACCTCGTAAACCCATCCCAGCTTGTTTCGAGGTCAATCGTTTCCCGAACACCAGAGCAGCACATCAGGGCAGTCTCTTAGTAAATGGGTGTCAGAGCCGCAGTATAAACACAGGTTCTTCTCCCTGTGCCTTTTTCGTTCTTCCAGAGTGAGTGGGCCTCTGGTGGTTCCGATCTGCATCGGTGCTTCCTTTCGGGAGGTGAGGGATGGAAGGGGAGGCAGATAGAGTATCGGAAGGTCTTCCCTTCTTCTTTTGGGATCTTCGCTCAGAAAACCGAAAATCGATCTGAACAATGGTTGTCAAAAGCTCAGCCAAAGTAGTAGGTCTGGAGGACCGAGCAAGGTCGTCCTTGAGTTCTTCCTGGAGACCTCTCCTAAAAATAGTGTACGGAGCAGGTTCAGGCCAACCTACGTCGGACGCAACTTTCTTGAATTGAGTAATGTAACTGAGTAGGTCCATGGACCCTTGTCGGATGTCCAGCAGTTCTTCACTGACCACCTGGGACATCTCAAGCCTTTCGAAGGTTTGCTTGAATTGGGCCATAAAGGCCCCAGAGTCCTGCTAAAGACACCTGGCACTGGTTAAAGAGGGGTATTACAGGTCAAAGCATTGTCAGTTAGATTGGATACCAAAAACCCTATTCAGGCTTGATCGAAGGCATAGGTATGAGGATGGAAAGTATAGTGTATTATACAAGCCTCTTTGAACTCCTTAAAGCACCTGGAATTCCTATTGAATTTCCCAGAAGCTAAAGGCATGGGGGTAATTCAATCTGAGGTTGTTCTCGGGCAGTAGCCATCTGTTTGAGGGCATCATTTTCTGTTTTAAGGGCGCGCACTTCCTGGGTCAAACCCTGCATGGCATTTACTAGTTCCTTTATCTGGGCAGCAGTATCCATCATAGTTATTGGTGGGAGTTGCAAACTGTCAACTGTGTATGGTTTGTTGATAATTATATCTTCAGTAACTGTTAACTCCCCCTCCTCCTCACCTGAATCCTTTGAGGTGATCTCAGGTCCCTTGCCTCTCTTTCGTCTGTTGGTCTTTTTCTTTTGATAGAGATACGGTCGTCCCCGGAAGGAATCCACTGTGGCACCCGACACAAGCCAGAGAACACAGGACCCCCTCCCGAGAATGCCAAGTCAAGAGGAAAAAAAGCCAACGACTTCAAAAAACCTCTTGGAGCGACCGCTGCGGATCCGATGGATATCTCAGATGGACCGGAGAGCAACAGTGAGTATCCAGTGAAATAGGCGCCAGTCCACAGAGCCAAGGAGCGATCTGAAGTAATCACACGTAACAGTAGAAGTAAACAACAAGGGTGTACAGTGAAGCGGGCAGCCAAAGCAAAGACAGGGAAGCAGAAAACCAAAGAGGACGGGGAAAACGGAAGAGAGGATGGAAGGCAGTTCCAAGGACGGGGGAGGAGGAAGCACCGAGGCGGCAGACCAGCAGAGTGGAGGGGAAAACAGCAAAGAAGGAGGACGAGAGCCAGAAAGGAGAGAGAGAAAAGGAGAGCGGCAGTAGCAACTGCAAGAGGAAAACTAGGAAGCGTTAACCCAAAGCGCAAAGCGAACTGAACGGGGTTGCAACGCACAGAACGAAGAAAGGGCAGGGCTAAAGTAGGAAGTAAAGGAAAGGAAAGCAAAACACTAGACCATTAACGTGAAGGCGTATGAAACGTGCCGGAAAGTTCAATGGCGGCGTAATCTCCAGGAAGACCATAAGCGTCAGGAAGGCAGGCGTGTGACACTGATGGAGGTGAGTGGCATGAGAGCTTCGGAAAGCCAGAGATCAAAATTGGGAATGATGATCTTCCCTGAATAGAGGGGAAAGGAGGTCAGGGAGGTGGATAGGCAATCTACGAGGTAAGGAGATACTTTGAATTTGGTAGTGGTTTGTAGCCATGCAGGTGCCGGAGGATTGGTGGCCAGCACACAGACACAATAATAAAAGAAAGAGAAAAACTGCGCAAACAGATCATCACCAACCACCTGGACCCACCATCTGTGAAGCTCGAAAACCCAAGAAACCCAAGGAGCTACATAGGGAAATGGGTATACTGCACACCTGGAGGAACATGTGTATATATGTATTGGTCATTTGAAGACCGTGTCAACTACTATGGACACTTGGGAGGAGTAACTAAAATATGGAGAGTAAGAGGAGATAAGGAAAAAGATATGTTTGTGGTCGACAAGTCGACCAGAGGGGGGACTGAAGTGGGAGAATGGAACAAAAGACTCCCACCAATCTCCTCACGCCCCTGGCCTAGAGGATCGCGGCCTAGACACCCGCCACGAGAGGAGTTTGCCTATCTACCAGACGACCAAATACCCTGGTACAGGAACATACGGATGTGCCCACCAGCCTTCCCACCAGCCTGCCCTACCCAAACCGACACCTGCGGCATGGATGAACTCGACTGAACCATTCAACAGTAAATAAACACATCGTTAGAGATGCCATGACGACCTAACCAACGGTCAGAACACCTGTGCAAACATGCACACTGGACACTCCCACACCAATCCACACGAAGAACATATTCAGTGTTATGACATAGGTGACGGACACACCCACTGACGCGCATCTTTATTATTTTTCAAATAGGTTTTTCAAAATGCAGAAACGCAAGACGCACAACAAACTCATCTAAAATGCTTGCTGACGCTTCTCCTAACCCATGCATTGCAATGAGAAATATAACGAAGACATGATACTGGGGATAAAGCAATATGACACCGTAACTTAAAGCGCCGTGCATCAAACATCCCCACCTATGCACCAGGCCCAAGTAGGCCGCAAGCAAGAGCCTCCATGAACATTGAACGAGCCAGAGTACAATTGCTGACCCTGCAGAATGAGCCAGGCGAGAACAGACAGCCAAGGGAACAATGTTGCAAACTCGCATGCCACAAGCCGAAGCCAAGGTCACACCTGCAAACTAAGCCAGACACACAGTGGAAAATGCAATATTAAATGTGCAGAATTCTGCCTCAACCACGGTCTCTCCTCACTTGACCAAGCCGAACCTGACAGGGTGCCAGACCCAGGAGGAAGGAGGCGCCTGGATCCCACGTTTTGAGACACAGGCAGCAACAATGAAGCGACTCAATGGACATCTGCGGTGGTGGGAGTAGTCTGCTCCCCAGCATATCAACAAATCCACGCATTGTCTGCACATACCCATAGTTATACATTGTTGCAAATGACAGGTGCACCGCGAGCTGGGAACAACGATGGTCCCAGGCTGGGGGGCTCGCGAGTGGACCAATCAGAACATGGGGCACTTATCACTGACGCCATTAACATTAGCCAATCCTCACGGGTCTTCATGTAACAATTTTCATGTATCTAATAGAAGGGACAACCCAAGTATACCACCTGACTGACCCTCAACCACTAACAGCGCTCTCTATACGTATGCTATACTAACCCTACCACTCGAGGAACCAATCCAGAGTGGCAATAGGTTTTTTGCTAACTTTCCCAGGTGACGCAAGTAGCGCATCATACTGAGGTAAAAAGGGCCTGTGAGCCCCACGAATTTTGAGAGAGAGTCAGGACGGACGCGTACGATCCTTGACCCATCCCTGCCGTTTTTTAATAAACAGCAGAACCACCTTGCTTCTTGCGTGTGCCTCATACTCATTTTTGGGATACGCGGGAGGAGTTGGGGCCTCCCTGCCCGGGGGTCCGCGGACGGCCAGCAGACCCCGGGAGAATTTCTCCCCGACAAGTTGGAGGCACTGCTGAGATCTGTTTAAGATCTGCTTTTATTTTATTTTTCCGAGTGCTCTCGTTGCGAGGAGGCCCGGCGGCGCGGCCCCCTCTGCCGCTGCCCCCTTTTTTGAGGACTACAGGTCCATCGCGGAACTGCGAGAAGACCGGACAGCGCAATCCGGATATTGGCCTTCGGGAGCCGGTTGAGAAGTATCCCGCCTGCGGTTGGCGAGTGTCCAGACGTGGTCCAGACGAGGGGAGGTGGCGAGCCGCTTGGAGGGGTGCACGCAGTCGAGCAGCCCCGCATCAAGAGAACTTGGTGAGTATGCCACGCCCAACAAGCAATGTGAAATTGTGAGGGAGGGGGAGGGAATAGAATACGGGAGGTGGGAGGTGTTACACAGGTGCGCAGCGAAGGTTTGATAAATTAGTGTTGACGGTGAAGTGAATGGTAGCTGGACAAGTGCGAGAGCAGTCCGCTACGTTACGGAAGAGGAGGGGGCGGAGCACGAAAACATCACATGCGGCCGCTCGTAGACACTGATTGGCCTAGGTCGCGACCACGTGTAAGGGTGTGTGTGTGCGGTTTCCTACGATTTGGTGATTATTGATCAATGAGTAGATGAGGATCCCTATTGATCGAGCAGAAAACTCGATAGATAGATGACGTTTCCCTGTAGGCGGTAGCTAGCTGGTTGCCTAATACGGAAGATAATTGGCTGGTTAAGCCCTCCTGTCGAGGGGCGTATCACACGCGAGGCGACGGAGTGTGCGCAGTCTGATTATATTGTTGATTACCTTGTTCCAGGCGTGACAAGAGGATAGCTGTGGGGTTAACGGGGGTAGATTGCAAGCATATTTCGAACCTTTAAAAACATGTAAAGAGCTTACCATTAGTTTTGGAAGAGATCGGTGACGTCACCAGTAGGGCCTTCATAGGATATCTCGAACACAAGGCATTTTTCGGAGAGTGGTGGGGAAGAGAATAATGGTAAGGGAGTGGAGACGGCGATAAACGGTAACAAGTAGATCGGGGCAAGGTGAAAAGGGGGACGTGGCCGCGCACGGAGAACGCCGGCCACGACAAGTGAAGAAAGAGGAGGAGGGGTAAAACAAAGTGGGACGGCTGTATAAGAACGTCACACGGGGCACGCAGCCGCAGGGGGCTACGTGCGCCTTGGCCGTAGGGGGCCGTAAAGGTGTTCGGTAAAGGAAGAAAAGAAAGAAAAGAATATACAAATGCAAATTCTATATTTTACTATTTTTCCTTAGCGGACAATCGCAAGTCCCCAAAATTACGGGGCCAGGTAAAGATCTAAGATTGTATAGCATACACTATTAGCAAGATAACCGCTACCAAATAGGGGTAGGATAACAAGTGAAGTGCTACTATGTCATACGGGACAGGATCGGGAGGGTGGGGAACACCCTCACTACCCCGCTACAGCACATATGTAAAACACTGTCACCCCAAACTGATCAAATACAGCATAGAGTAGACACAGGGGACGGACAACAAAATGACGACACCATGGCCGCCTAATGGCAGTTTCGATCCATATACCCAACATTCACTATTAATCCATTTGCATAACACATACAAGGGGAAGAAGTTGACACACCACGTGGAGGTGTTTAACTTATGGAGGATGTTCCAAGGGTCCCGACCAGGACCAAACGGAATGTTCACTATGGGGGAAACAACAGAAGAGAAGAAGATTAAGGAGGAAGGAGAGAATGGGGAAAAAGAGAGTGAAGGCACACAGAACACGGGGAACGGACAAGAGGGAGGAGAAAAGAGTAACAACCTAAACGAAAAGGAAATAAAAAAGGAACAGAGCGACGATATGCCCCTAGCGAAGGTAGTGAAAACAGAGGAAGGGGGGTTATATCCTTTGACAGAACTACGAGAAATAGTAAGAGAACAATTAAGGGCGGCTGAGGGGTACTCGAACCCGGCATACAGCCCGCCACCATATACAGCTACAGGTGGCCACACGGGAGGGGAGCAGACTAGTACGAATGGATCAGCTCGTACGAAGATGCCCGCAGGGGAGGGGAGGATTGGCGAAGAACAGATCGCAGGAATAGGACATGATGAGTGGGTAGCTGCGCAGGTATTATTAAAATTACGAGGTTCATTAACAGGAGAAGAGAAGGAGGTAGTAAGGAAAATGGACGAGGATAATACCAGGAAGAGTGAAATGAAAGGGGAAGAGGGGAAAAGAAAGGAGGAAGAGCTGTTACGACAAAAGGAAGAGATTTTGGAGGAACGATTAGCAGAATTAAGGGATGAGCAGAATGCGCTGATCAAGCAGCTTGAGAGAGAGGAAAAAGAGAGAGCACGGGAAAGGAAACAAAGTAAGAATGAGTTGAAAAAAATGAGGGAACGAACTGAGGAGCAAAAGAGAGAAGCCTAAAGGGTAAAGGCAGTAGCAGAAAGGGTATCCAGAGCAGCACTGCGTGACAAGAAAAGAGAGGAAGAAGAGAAAGAAAAAGAAATGGAAATATGGAAGAGGAGATTACTATCAGAAACGACAAAGAAATACGAAGAAGGGAGGATGATAGAGGGTATATTAGAGCGGGAAAGAGCGAGATGGGAAAGGAAGAGAGAAGAAGAAAGGATATTGGAACAGACGAGTAGTGAAGTAATGGAGAAATTAATAAAGAGAAGAGAGGAAATTGGTAGAGAAATAGAGGAGAAAAAAGAAGGGGAAAAAGACGATAGGAGAGGGGAGAGTGAAGTAAGGAGGTATGTACGCAGAGACACAGAAGTAGCAACAACATCAGCACAAAGGGGAGCAATTGGCAAAGAAGAAACAGGAGGAACAGATCTAATAGACTTAAAAACAGTAACGATCGGGGGGAAAAAGACAGATTGGGGGTTGTCACTCCTGGATGGCTTTTGTAGTGAGGAAGAAGAAGGAATGGAGAAGGAAGGAAGAAATAGTGAAAGGGAAAGCCTAGATAAATTATACATCACCCGGACAAATAGAGAATCACCATGGGCCTGCAGGAGAATGGAAGAACTGGAGGGAAGTGAGGGGGAAGAGCGAGGAATGGCGGGAAGGCAGACACGTGCAGCTACACCCTCATCATCCCGTCCAACATGCTCCACCACCCCACACTCATCCCGAGCAACATGCCCACCTACACCCGCACCTGCCCCTCACAAACTGAGACCCTATGCAGGAAGGCTTAGAGATCTCCCTGGACGAAGGCAGGAAGAACGAATACACACGCCCACATCAAATAAAGGAAATGATAAAAGAAGGGGAAGAGATGGAGGAGAAACAGTTACGAGCAGGGGAAATATGGACACAATTTACGATGTAAACGACACGGAAGAAGAGGAGGGGTACACGGACTCGACTTGGGGGAACCCAGGGGGCCAAAAAGGACACAACCTAATGCCACTTCTGGAGAGGGGAGGGGTTAGACCACAATACGTCCCTTGGAAGCATGCAGACAAGGAAAATATAAAGTGCAGGTTCCCATCATTAAGTGGAGGTGCGGGAAGATGGATATATGAATGGAAAAACACACTGCAGGACAGAAACTGGCAGTAGGGGATGTAAAGGGCCTTCTAATATCAATATTGGGAGATGCAGCAGATGACATCTGGAAGAGAGCAGGCTTCCCAGGGGTCACAATAACAAACACATCACACGATGGGGCACCATTCGCAAACTGCAGACATGCATTATGGCGAGCGCTGAGGGTACAGTACCCAGACACATCAGACATAGGAGCAATTACATCACGCAAGATGCGTGAGAACGAAGATCCTGTTGATTATAACCAGGAAATTCAAGAGAAGTGGCGTATGGAAACTAGAGAACAATGGGACAAAACACCAGCAATATTCTATCATATATTAATACAAGGGCTCCCAGAAGCAGTTCAGAAACAACTGAAGAAGGTAGTGGGGATGGAAGCAAAAGCATGGCCAGAAATAGAACTGACGATAGTACATCATTGTAGGACATGGCAAGAAAAGATGAAACAAAAGGAAGAGGATAGAAAAGCGGAAGAGGCTAAATTGGTACAGAAAAAACTTACTAAATACACGATGGAAGGTGCACTAATAACTACACCTGCAACAATGACTCAAAACCCCACACAAGAAGTGGCTGCACAAGATCCCCCCCAAATACAATCATCACAGATTGTAGCACAACAGCTGCCACCACCCCAACCATACACGACTAACATGGGAGGAGGATACTCAACGCCAGGAGCTGGATATTATAATTATAACAGGGGAAGGGGAGGAATGATGAGGGGGAGGGGATACGGCTATAACACACAACAGCAAGGGGGAGGATTCAGAAATGTCTACCCCACCGGGCAACCAGTATACCAGGACAATTCAGGGAGCTTTCCATGGCAGAACAGGGAACCACCGGTATGTTGGATTTGTGGATTACTAGGGCACATGTCACGCACATGTAGAATGAGAACAGGCACACCATCATGGGGAGAACAGGGACAACAAGGGCCTACAAGGGAACAGCAGGGCATCCAGCAACAGCAGGCACTGCAACCGGAAAATGTGCAGCAACAACTAGTAACACAACAACAGCCACAGACATATTCACTACCACAACAACAGGTAGCGATAACACAACAACCCCAAGTGCAGCAAGTACAGCAACCTGCCCAAATTCAAGACCATAAAATAACCTCTACCAATACACAACTACAGCAAACACAACTGGGAAGGGTGACGGTGCTGGGACACAACCCTTACACAGGAAGTGGTGAATAATTATACCCTCAATATGACAGCCCACAGACGGCCTTGGTGTGTCCCATCCTGTCGGTAACACCTAATAGTGCGGAGGAACCACGCATAGAGGTAACGATAGGTGACAAAAAATGATCATTCCTTGTTGACACCGGGGCGACCCGGTCTTGCATAAGGGAAGGGAAATTTAAGATGTCAGGTGAGGCCATGAACACCCAAGGATTCTCTGGGGCTAGGGGGTTGGTTCCCTTTACTGATAACATTCCCTTATCAATAGGGGATTATGACATGTCCGTCCCGCTTTTATATTCTAGGGCCTCACCAGTAAACATACTCGGGAGAGACATAATGAGCAGGTTGAATATGACGATCTCCTTTACGGAGGACGGCATAATTTGCTCCATTCCAGGAATAAACATGCTCACTGCACGACAAATTATGCAAGCATACTGTGGACAGACAGTGATTAGGGCTGAGCCAGTAGATGGCGAACTGTTCCAGTACGGAACAGACATGGCATTCGCATGGCTGCCAGGAATAGAAAGAAAGATCTGGAGGAGGCCAACAGCCTATTTGTTTAGAGCAGAAACACCAGCCAATGAAAAAGAAGGAAAGGTGATTTCAGTGAGCATGGAGAGCATTATAGCAACTGCTGATTATATCGCAGTATATGCCCAAGACAGAGAAGGAAGAGCATGGAGGGCAGTGATAGCCCTAGCTGAGGGATGCAGGCTCACCCAGGTGTCAGACGAGGAGCTCTTTTCAGAAGAAAAGGAAGACGGTGAAATGGTATTTATGATGAGTGTAGAAATATGGCTAAGAGTGACATACAAACAAATGGCACAGAAAATTGCAATGGCACTTGAAACACCCACATCCACCCCAGTTCCCTTCTTTGAGGAGGATATGGCAAAAGTCCCAACATCATTATGGACTACTAGTCCCTATGACGTGGGTTGCATAAAGAGTATAGGGGGAGTAAGAATAAAATTGAAAAAAGGTGCAATACTCCCTAGAGTGAAGAAATACCCACTATCAAAAGAGGCAGATGAGGGCATATATGAAACAATAACGGCCCTTATAAATAATGGCATATTGGTACCATCAGAATCACCATGTAACACAGCCGTATATCCAGTGCACAAAGCTAAAGGAGGGTCTTGGCGTTTCATCCAGGACCTCAGGCCCTTGAACAACATAGTGGAAGCAGAATACCCCATAGCGGCAAACCCGGCCACAATATTGTGTGGCATTCCAGCAGAGGCATCACGATTTACAGTGATTGACCTCAAAAATGCCTTTTTCTCAATACCCCTGCATCCAGACTCACAAGATCTAACAAGCTTCACATACAGAAACACAAAATGGAAACACACCAGATTGCCACAAGGGTACTGCGAGTCACCCTCAATTTTCAACAGAGTAATACAGATGGACTTGGGAAACATTGAATTGGAAAGCACAGTGTTTCAGTATGTTCACGATATAATAATTTGCAGCACAAGCGAAAATAAATGCAGAGAGGACTCATTGAAGATGCTGACAATATTGGCTGAAAAGGGTTACAAGGTAGACAAAGAAAAGTTACAGTACTGTCAGGAACAGGTACTATACATTGGTCAGCTCATATCCCAATACGGAAGAAAGATTGCACCACAAAGAGCACAGGCCATATCAAAAACGCTGTTGCCACAAACAGTGAGGGAACTGCAGCAGCTCCTGGGACTGTGCAACTACTGTAGAGCATGGGTATTTGATTACAGCTCATACATAGGACCCCTACTTGAGGCATTAAGAGAAGCTAACAAAGGGGAGAAAAAATTGGGGTGGACAATGGAAATGAAAGAGGCCTTTGATGAACTGAAAGATGCAATATCATCTGCTCCGGTACTGGCCACCCCAGATTATGAACGACAATTCTTTATATTTTCACATTGCGACTCAGCAGTAATGAAAGCAGTGTTGGCTCAAAAAACAAGCATGGGTTACAAACCAGTAGCATTTTACAGCGGTCACTTGGATCCTGTAATGTTAGGACATTTCCCTTGCGAACAAGGTCTCGCCGCAGCTGCCTTCGCGGTAGAGAAAGCATCATCAATTACAATGGGGTGCCCAACCACGCTATTTGTGGAACATGCACTATTTGCAATATTGACCAAGCGTAAGTCCACACTAACCACGCAGAGGGCGTCAGGTTATAAGATCATCTTATCTAGACCAGAATTATCAATTGTTAGATGCAGCACAGTTAATCCTGCAAGGTTTATAGCGGAAGTAATTGAGGAAGGAGACTATGCACATGATTGTACGCAGACTACCGAAATGTACTCATGTACTAGAAAAGTTGAAGAGGACGCGCTAAATGGAGGAGAGCTCTTGTTCATTGATGGGTCATCAACAATAGACCAAAGTGATGGGATAAGGAAAACTGGGGCAGCAGTGGTAAAAATGACAGAGGAATTGGTGTGTGTGGCGGTGAAATGCGTACAATTACCACAACATTACTCTGCTCAAGCAGCAGAATTGGTTGCACTGATCTTGGCGTTGAAGGAAAGCTTTGACAAAAGAGTGACTATATATTCTGACAGTGCATATGTCACGTCTACTGTCCACTCAGGATTGTCCAAATGGAGGAGAAGAGGGTTTAGGAGAGCTGACGGCACCCCAGTGCAACATGCTCTCTTATTAGCTGAATTAATTGAAGTAATAAATGACCCCCAAGAATTAGCTTTGGTCAAATGTACCGCACACACTAATGGAGAAGATCATATCTCAAAAGGAAATGCAGCAGCAGATGCACATGCGAAATATGCTGCATATTTTGGTGAGATATGGAACCCCCCAGAGTCAGAGAGAGAGAGGGGGAGGGGGATGGCTTAAGAGATGTTGATAAGAGAAGGGTACAGCCACACAGATAATGGAGTTACAAGCGGCTGCACCAATGGCAGAAAAAGAAATATGGGTAAAAAGAGGATGTACAATGTCGCCAACTGACGCACTATGGCGCCAGGGTAACACGGAAAGATGGTAATGCCATTGGCGCTATTGAACACCGCCCTGAGCCAACTCCACCACCCAGCCCACACAGGCAAGGAAGTTATTGCAGCACGAATTAGGGAAGATTGGTTCTGTCCCGAGTTAAATTCCCATGTGACAAATTTTATCAGCAATTGTCTCACATGTCAACAGTTTACAGCCGGTCACACGCTGAAAGTGATAAAAGGTACTATACCCCGGCCAGAGGGACCCTTCCTGCACATCCATATTGACTACATTGATATGATCAACGTATGTCAAGGAAATAGGTATATGATTGTAGTAGTATGCCCATTCTCCAGGTGGATTGAGGCAGGACCCTGCTCACATCCAGATGCATTTAGAGCAGCTAAATTTCTAGTGAGGGAGGTTTTCCCCAGGTGGGGAGTGTGCAAGGTACTGCCGTCGGATAATGGCCCACATTTCGCTAATGAAATGTTCCAGCACTTCACATCCTTACTGAACATCAAGCATAAATTTGCATGTGCATATCACCCACAGGTCAACGGTATATGCGAACGCCTGAATGGCCTACTGAAGGAGGCAATTGCAAAGATACAGCAAACAACAAAGAAGAGTTGGTTGTATTGCCTTCCGCTAGCTCTATTTGAGCTGAGGAATAGACCAGGTTCCGACCACCACCTCACTCCTAATGAGGTGGTGACCGGACGTCAAATGCGCCTTCCTCTAACGCCAGCATCAAGGGCATTCACAGACTATGAAAACACTGCAACTGTTCTTGGTGATGAAATGTACCAATATGTGTCTTCTTTGATTACTAGTGTAGTGGTTGTGTCTCAACAGCTCGAGCGCACGCGGGGCGGGTCTAAGAGTTATCAACAAGAAGACGAGGACCAAGGATCGGAAAAGGAAAAACTGTGCAAAATTGTTAAAGGTGACCACGTGCTACTCCGCAATTTCAATAGAAAGTGGAACAGCCCACGCTTCACTGGTCCCCACCTTGTAGAGGAGGTATCTACGAGAGCAATAAAGTTGCAGGATAAGCGTGCTTGGAATCACCTACACGACGTAAAGATCTGCAAACTCCAGACCCGCCCTAGCTTCACCGACAGGGCCATTGGAAGAACAGTGACAGCGTCACCCATGGAGGAAGAGACTTCTACCACAGCTGACGACCTAAGTGTCTCCATACCCTGCCACCCCCCAGATTCCCCAGAGACAACTACTGAAATAGAAACTAGTAATTCCCATACCGCCCACCCCATGGTCACACGATCAAAGAGTAAAGAGACTTCTGCCAGTTGAACCCCAAACCCCTTGCCCATCGTCCTCCTACCCACTACAGTAACCACCCAATTGAAGGACATTGTCTTGCACATATACACATGTAAACACTTGAACGTTCTCTTTTTTTTTTCTTTCTCGCACATGCAGGTACCGCGTATTATTGTATTGCTAAGAAAACAGATAACTAATTAAGTTCATTGCCCAGGAGTAGATGCTACCCTCAGACGATAACTACCCTGAAGCCCTATCACACCAATTTGTCTATCACATAAAAAGGCCAAAGTACCTAAAAAGAAGGAGGGTACGTGTCTACTACACAGCATTTATCTTGGCCATAGAACAATCAATGCCCCATCTTCACCAACACTTGCCTGCCCTAAGAGACAGATCGCTTAGATTGGCGTGGGAACAGCTCTTCGCCTGGGCACTGAATGACTACTTGATAGGGAGAGCTTGAAAACAACAACTAACACTAATAACAAGCCTATTGAGAATTTTCAGGTGGGCAACTTTAACGTCGCAAGAATAAGCTGCCGGACTGCAGCAAGGTAAGAGCAAAATGCCGGTGAGACTAGCTCTGTAATAAAAATGATAGGGATTTTGATGATCACCGGGTTTTTGACTGCCTCTGTATGGCAGAAAAGTTATGCTATCAATATTTTGGCTGTACCCAAACCTAATGTACCCCCACCCACGGCTGCAACAGGTGTTACGTCAGGTGGTACTAGCAAGCCTCCACATAAGGGAAATAGAGTTAAACGTAGCACATACTCAGATAATAAAGGTATTGATAATTACATAACAGATTCAGCACACGTTTCGAACAACATGTGGTATCAACACATGACCCAAATAGGTAAGCAGACAACAGAAGACAGCTGCTACGTCTGCTCATTGATCCCATACGCCATGAGCGCTTCTCGAACATTCGTTGCCACGGAAATAGATGAAAAGACAGCACAATGTATAATATACCTGGCACTGTTCCAAACGAAAGGGAGATTTCAAGGGACGGTGGTGAAACTGGTGTGGAAAACGCGAGACATGTATCCATACGAAAACAACTTCCTCAAGACTTATTTGAGTTACGACAAAAGCAATTTGCATGCTGAGGCATTCAGATACATGACAAGTGGTCCTGAAAAGGGAGAAACAAAGAAGGTAACACTACAATACCTACCATGTGACTGGTACGCCACTGAAGTTCCTGGTAAAGAAGGATGTTGGGAAAGACCACTGGTAACAATAACAGGGAAGGTGTACCTGGACAACAAATGGGACAAAGGAGTGATTGGCAGCAACATGGTAACAAGAGAAAATATTACAACTATTGATGAACACAATAACAGATGTTGGACGATTTGGGGCCAGTACGTACCCATGCTGACATGGACGGAGAAGGATGAAGACCCAATAAGCATACTGCCGCTGTCTGCACCTAAGGTATGCTACCAACATAGAGGAGAAGTGGACGTGGGATACAACACCAACTGTGCAAGCTTGATTGAGTTACCTAAGGGGCGAGCAGGAACAACAGTATTAATGGACCATTACTGGGCCTGCGGAAACAAGGCATACCACACACTGCCCCCTCTGTGGAATGGTATATGCACAATGGTACACGTTAATGTACCATCACTAGTGGTGCCCCAGAAACATGTGAACATGGCGAATTTCCCTAAAATGGATGAAGGAAACAAGAGGAAGAAGAGATCTGTAAAACCTCAGAAGGGGTCAGAGAACGAAAACAACAACAACAACAATGTCCTGAATAGAAAGAAGAGACAAGGAGAACCTCTGACAGGAAATTACCTATGGGGAAGGTCGGAAACAGCACTCACTTCAATACCACCAGAACACAGACTATTCAGCAGAGCAGCAATGTTCTTCTCGTCAATAATACATCCGGGACTACAAGCTTACGCAGACGCAAAATGGCTCCAGATAACTCGATGGGAGCTAATGATGACAATTAATTCTACAGTAAATGGATTCAACGCAATAAAAGAGGAACTGCGAGCAGTAAGGATGGTAGCACTACAGAACAGATATGTATTAGATCCCCTTACAGCAATGGAAGGAGGAGTTTGCGCAAAGATAGGACAATCATGCTGCACATTTATTCCTGCTAACGATGCTGACAATGGTACACTGACAGAAGCAGTATCACAACTGGCCCAGATGCACTCCAAAATGATGGAAGAAAGTAAAGGAGTGAAGAAGGATGACAGCTGGTTTTCTATATTATGGTCATGGATGCCATCTTGGCTGTCGGACGGACTGAAGATCATAGTTGGATGCATAATACTGGCTGGAGCTGCACTGATTATAATAAGATTTTGGAAGGCCCGGAAGGCACGCACTACAAACGAAATGATCAAAATGGTCGGTATGCACCCCTTGATGCCGGCAGATGATGGTCAGCACACAGACACAATAATAAAAGAAAGAGAAAAACTGCGCAAACAGATCATCACCAACCACCTTGACCCACCATCTGTGAAGCTTGAAAACCCAAGAAACCCAAGGAGCTACATAGGGAAATGGGTATACTGCACACCTGGAGGAACATGTGTATATATGTATTGGTCATTTGAAGACCATGTCAACTACTATGGACAAATATGGAGAGTAAGAGGAGATAAGGAAAAAGATATGTTTGTGGCCGACAAGTCGACCAGAGGGGAGACTGAAGTGGGAGAATGGAACAAAAGACTCCCACCAATCCCCTCACGCCCCTGGCCTAGAGGATCGCGGCCCAGACACCCGTCACGAGAGGAGTTTGCCTATCTACCAGACGACCAAATACCCTGGTACAGGAACATACGGATGTGCCCACCAGCCTGCCCACCAGCCTGCCCTGCCCAAACCGACACCTGCGGCATGGATGAACTCGACTGAACCATTCAACAGTAAATAAACACATCGTTAGAGATGCCATGACGACCTAGCCAACGGTCAGAACACCTGTGCAAACATGCACACTGGACACCCCCACACCAATCCACACGAAGAACATATTCAGTGCTATGACGTAGGTGACGGACACACCCACTGACGCGCATCTTTATTATTTTTCACATAGGTTTTTCAAAATGCAGAAACGCAAGACGTACAACGAACTCATCTAAAATGCTTGCTGACGCTTCTCCTAACCCATGCATTGCAATGAGAAATATAACGAAGACATGATACTGGGGATAAAGCAATATGACACCGTAACTTAAAGCGCCGTGCATCAAACATCCCCACCTATGCACCAGGCCCAAGTAGGCCGCAAGCAAGAGCCTCCACGAACATTGAACGAGCCAGAGTACAATTGCTGACCCTGCAGAATGAGCCCGGCGAGAACAGACAGCCAAAGGAACAATGTTGCAAACTCGCATGCCACAAGCCGAAGCCAAGGTCACACCTGCAAACTAAGCCAGACACACAGTGGAAAATGCAATATTAAATGTGCAGAATTCTGCCTCAACCACGGTCTCTCCTCACGTGACCAAGCCGAACCTGACAGGGTGCCAGACCCAGGAGGAAGGAGGCGCCTGGATCCCACGTTTTGAGACACAGGCAGCAACAATGAAGCGACTCAATGGACATCTGCGGCGGTGGGAGTAGTCTGCTCCCCAGCATATGAACAAATCCACGCATTGTCTGCACATACCCGTAGTTATACATTGTTGCAAATGACAGGTGCACCGCGAGCTGGGAACAACGATGGTCCCAGGCTGGGGGGCTTGCGAGTGGACCAATCAGAACATGGGGCACTTATCACTGACGCCATTAACATTAGCCAATCCTCAGGGGTCTTCATGTAACAATTTTCATGTATCTAATAGAAGGGACAACCCAAGTATACCACCTGACTGACCCTCAACCACTAACAGCGCTCTCTATACGTATGCTATACTAACCCTACCACTCGAGGAACCAATCCAGAGTGGCGATAGGTTTTTTGCTAACTTTCCCAGGTGACGCAAGTAGCGCGTCATACTTAGGTAAAAAGGGCCTGCGAGCCCCACGAATTTTGAGAGAGAGTCAGGACGGACGCGTACGATCCTTGACCCATCCCTGCCGTTTTTTAATAAGCAGCAGAACCACCTTGCTTCTTGCGTGTGCCTCATACTCATTTTTGGGATACGCGGGAGGAGTTGGGGCCTCCCTGCCCGGGGGTCCGCGGACGCCCAGCAGACCCCGGGAGAATTTCCCCCCGACAGAGGATAGCAAAGTAAGCAGTCCAAACAAGTAGGTGTGTCGGAATTGTGGTGATGAGGTCTGGAGAGATTGCATCTATGGTGTGACCATCAAAGTGGGTAGGACCTGAGACTACCTGCGAAAGATGCAAGATTGCCAGGTTCAGTACATTTGCTGCTATAACTTGGCATTCCTAACCAGCTTTTGAAACCTTTCAAATTAGTGGGATCTTTTAGTTTCTGAATTGCTTCTACCTTTTTCTTTTGTGAGTTTAACACATTTTCTGTCACTTCAGGGCCTAGAAAGTTTACAATCTTTCTGCACTACTGTGCGTTCGGTATCAATACCTTTGCTCCAGCCTTCTGTAGCTGGCTGAGTACATGCAGAATTTCATTGAAATTACTTTTCAAATTTTATTTTTTGATTAGCACATCATCCACATAAACACGTGTTCCTCTTTCAGCTGCATCTGGGAGTGCCTTGCTCAGGAATATCCCAATTTCCCTCCCACTATTGACATACCCGAAAAGGGTTCGACACCATACAAATTGTGATTTGTCAACAGAAAAGGCAACTAAATGTTGCAGATCTTCAGCTAGTGGCACACACCAGTACCCAGTTGTGAGATCCAAGGTGATAAATACCCTCTTGTTCAATTTTCTTAAGTCTGCACACAAACACCATTTGCCATTGATTTTAGCACACCTAATATGGGAATATTTGATGTACTATGAATAGGCCTAATGATGCCTCTTATTTAATAGAGTTCAGACCATAGTGTTGAGTGGGATATCGAATTGGATATTAAAGTCCACTAGTACTGTGAGGTGAGGGTGGGAGACCATGATGCCTGCTAGGAAGTCACTTGGGGATTCCGCAAAGATTCTCTTGTATCCCAGGGGGCGATATATGAGCTGGAAGCTGTGAGTGTGTGTGGGGCTGATCAAGAATTTTACCAGGAGGGATTCCGAGTCTATGTTGCAGGTAGGCTTCTTCATCTGAGTGTGATATGCATAGGGATGATTTGAAAAGGATGGCTATGCCACCTGCCCTGCTAGCCCAGTTAAGCACAATGAATTTGAATCCCAGAGGGAAGGCTTTAACTGCAATATGGTGGAAGTTTTGGGAGAACCAGGTTTCGGTGAAGACGAAGATATCAGGGCTTTCAGATGAGATTAGGTCGTAAATGTTGTGAAGATTTTCTTTACACTAATCTGACATTGATGAGAATGCACTTCAGAAGAGAGTGTAGTCATGTGTTGGTTGTCGGGAGGATTAGGTTCTGGATGGGGCAGGGATGCTGCAGAATGGGGGATGGATGCTGGTGTGGAGTTGTGGGTGGCTGGAAGAAAAGGTTGGGTTGTTGGATTGTGGTGTGGAAGAAGGAGAAGTTGGGGCTGTTGCCGGGTTTCAGGTGTGTCAGTAGGAAAGGTGTCTCGCGCAGAGGACAGATGGTTCCTGGGGGATGGTGAGGAGACAGAGTAAATGTGTGTTCTTGGTGGATATGAGGTGAAGCTTCTGAAAATGGAGGAGGTCTGGTTATCAGGAGATGAAGTTTCTGCAAGGGGCGTGATGTAGGGTGCTACAGGCTGATTATGTGGTATGAGAGGAGTAGGAGGCGTCGGAAGGGCTCCATGGTTGGGTATGCAATCAAGGGGTGGTCTGGTGGCCTTCTTCTAGATGTGCTTGGTGTGGCCAGAGTGCCTTGATGGCTATTTAGAAAATTGAAAAGTGATTTTACTGGTAAGGGGGAAGAAAAGAGGGCGTAGGTATGCAGGTCAGATGTGGTGTTGGCCTAATTTGAGGAAGAGGGTTCAGAAGGCCTACTGGAAAGGGGAGTAGGTCGAAGATTCTCATGAAGTGTAGTTTGGAGGGACTTGGTGGTATGTAGGGCTGGTTTCTGATCCATGGAGTGGAGGCCCTTCTGGAGTGCCAGTAGGTACCTCTGACTTTGGAGCTGTTAGCCATAGTGGGAGGACAGTGGTTAGAGGTGATGTGATACAAAACTGAAAACCCACCCCTGGAGAACAGTCCAGAAAGAAATACGAGTGCTCTGTGATGATTCACTTGCTCTTGTCACTTCTCCCCAGAGGGTAGCCCCTTTCCATGAGGCCAGGGAGTTGAGGCTGCTACCCGATAGTCCCACTGGGGGTGCTACAATACAGGAGGATCTCATGGCGAGGGACTCCTCCCTGAGGAGGAGGACGAACACCTGGGTAGAATTAGGTACACCATCCCCAAGCTAACCTGCCAAAACCCTTTTCCATATTTTAGGCAACCTCCACTTGTAAGCACTTCCATTTGCTATTGTGGCATTAATCCATTTACTAACTCTAGTACTTATACGAAGAAGAATACCTGGGTGACAAGTAATGACACAGAGACGATGCATGCATGCAGGAAGAGCACTTCCATGAACTCAGAGGAGTGCTCTAGCCTTCCGGGAAGAAACATGCCTGCACAAACTATAAAAAATTTAGAAAGCCTTGACATGAGGTCAAGCCGTCGGTGGAGGAACAGCATTCATGGAACCTTCTCAGTGTGAGAGATTCAAAGGGCTGGAGACAGGGCCGCCGACGGAAAAGGAGGCACGTCTGTAGCAGGTCTGACACAAGACCCTGCAAGAAGCTGGCAAGGTAGTAGCGTGGCATAAAGGAGGAGGTGGACTGCATGGTCCATAACAGGTGCTGATCCTGCAAGGATCCAAAGGCCTCCGAGTCACCACAGTGACTGAGAAACAGTTGGAGGCCACCGAAGAACAAGCCACGGGAAGTGTAGACCCCAGGAGAGAACGGGCCCAGTGGGCAGATCTCAGAAGGTATGGAAGAGAGCAGGCTGACTCGTGGGGGCACTAAAGGGTCCTGTCAACTGAGTAATGACACATGGGGAAACAGGGGCAGGCACCAGTCCCTTAATTTGAAAGGAAGTACGCATGAACTATGCATGAGAGGAAATCATATCAGTGATAGTATCAAAACCACTGACCAAAAGAGAAGGGTCGAGGAACTCAATGTGGCAGAGTGTGACTTTTGCATCCGAAGATGTCTTCCTCGTGTTGGTGGTAGACCCAATGCCACTAACTGTCAGAAAAGTATTGAGGACCCAAACGATAGAGAACAAGTTAAAGGTGTGAGCCATCTTACATGTGGCAGTACTTTTGAACCAAGTGGGCCAAGTCAAAGAAGAGTTTGTTGTTGTTGTTGTGAAGCCTGATGGAATGAAGACCAGGGGAACAGAGGCATGCCCTGGTTGTGATGAGCTGAGAGCAAGAAACCAGGAGAAGGGAGTCACTCTTCTGGTACCCAAAACTGGAAATAAAATCAATGAAGTAGGGCGAAGGGAGTCATTACCCCAGGCTGTTTGAAAGAACAGATACATCAGAATGGCAGTAAGGCTAAAAGCATATGTCAGGAAAAGGAAGACATTTTCCTAATCCACCAAGAGGGACTACCATAGTGAATGGGACTCTACTATCAGGGCATGGGAGCCATTCCACCTGTTAACACATGAGATATATTGTTTGGAACATTTGCAGCATGGGAGGGGAGCTATTCCACCTGACAACGTGTGAGACACAAGACTGTTTTGAACTGAATAGAACTGATTCAACAAATGAGGTACTTGAACCCAGGACAGGGGAATCATTCTCCCGGCATCAGCCAGAATGTTACTACTTTATTTATAGGTTCTATTGTGAAGGTCAGAAGCAAGGTTTTCATGACATAGGATGGTGGATCTTTTGCGTTGGCAGACATCCTGACAGTCACCTTAGATCTTTTAGTTGAGGCAGAGAAACCCCCTCCTAGAGATAGGGATCGGTAGGTTGTCTTTTCTCTTTTTCACAGAATAAAAGTCTTTGCCCACAATTATGCCTCCTTTGTGTCAGCCTCCACCTTCTGCACCCTTACAGTTCCCAAACAAACAGTAGTGAGAATAAGAACTGCAAATCCACTCCTGTAAGCACTGTGGGGAGAGAAAAAGCAAGTGTGCTACAACCTAACAGAGGTGAGGTTCAAAGCTGCAAAAACCATCCCCGCATTTACTGTGGGAAGAGAAAATTCAAGTGTGGTAGAGGACAACAATAGCAAGAATCGAAGGTGCAAAGCCACCCCTGGAGTTACTGTAGGAATAGAACATGCTAGTGTGGTTGGAAACAACAGTAGCAAGAATCAAAGATGCAAACCCACCCCTGGAGTTAGTGTGGAAAGAGAACATACAAGTGTGGTAGGAAACAACAGTAGTGAGAATGAAAAACTGCAAACCCACCTCTGGAGTTACTGTGGGACGAGAAAATGCATTATGGTACGAAACAGCAGTAGCGAGAATCAAAAACTGCGAGCCCACAC
This sequence comes from Ambystoma mexicanum, assembly GCF_040938575.1. Classification (NCBI taxonomy): domain Eukaryota; kingdom Metazoa; phylum Chordata; class Amphibia; order Caudata; family Ambystomatidae; genus Ambystoma; species Ambystoma mexicanum. Next base: position 375,859,397 of record NC_090922.1, read on the forward strand.
AGGGGCTTACTGTGGGAAGGGAGATGAAAGTGTGGTAGAAACCAAAAGTAGCGAGAATCAATACAGCCAACCTACATCAATGATGATATCTTTTACCTGTAACTAGCTGCAGAGGGCGAATGTGGCAACAAACAGACCATCAGGGATGATAGGCATCCCGAAGAAACACACCTTTTTCCTGTGCCCTTTGCTGGCTGCCCTGAGAGATCCACTAAAGAGGATCTGTATCCAGGTCAGATGACCCTATGAAAGCAACCAATCATGGGTCACGGGGGGCGGGCAGAGTGAGGGAGAGGGGGAGGCAGCAAATCAGCAATAGATGTGGAATCACTGGGAAGGCTCAGGACCCGGGAACGAGGGATGGTCCTGAGAGACTCACCGTAAGTACCCAAGCATGGAAATCCTTCCTGTGAGGTGCCGGAGTGCAAGAGAAAGAGGATTCCCCCTTGGGGAGATCAGAGAAAGTGTATCTGGGTCAGCTGGGGCTTTGAAAGCAACCGATAATGGGTCTGAGGGGCAGGCATGGGGAGGGAGCAAGGTAGGCCTGAGGGGAGGGAAGGCAGAGCAAAAGCCATGGCCACAGAGCGCTAGGATGGCTCAGGTCCCAGGAAGGAGGGATGGAGTCCTGATAAGCTCATTGCAAGGATTTAAGCCTGGAAATGGTTCCTGTGAGGTGCCGATGGTGTATGTTGCTTCAACATGTCATGTTAAGTGCAATCAAACTGTTTGAAGGTGGTCATATAAACAAACATACTTTAAACATCAGATAGCAATCTCTACATAGGTTGTGAATTCTATTTTCCTTGTCTGTTAGAGTGTTTTGGGTTGGATAACACTTTTGCTCTGAAGTGAAACCCATGTCAACTCGAAATCAGGACAATTTCGGCCTGAATCAAACACATCAATGTTATTCAAACAATACAAAAGAATCACCGCTTTTCTGCATATTATATTGTAGAATATTACTTAAGTCAACTATACTATCATAAACTATGTAAAACAAAATCTGACTGTTAATGTAGGAATAACATAGTGTTAAGAAACGCTGAAGGAATGATGATTCCTTCCTTCATTTCATGTATAGTAGGGAATCCATGTGTACACTATCGTTTCAGAAAATCTGGTCATATGCTGCCATTGGAATGTTATCAGTTTGTGTTCTTAAATTAATAGGATTATAATCTTTGACAGTTGATGGCCTCTTACTTTTACAAATGAAGTTCCATTTTTAAAATGGTGCATTCTGCATTCCCTTCTTTCACTTGACATTGGTAACAACCCCGTCTTTGGGTGAAATGTACTCAAATGTGCCCAATGTGCAAAGTGTTTTCACTCAGGTGCTTAGGTGATTACTTACATCCCTCAGGTGCACCCTTGTCATGGTAGTGAGTAAGAAGAGGAAATCTTAACTAATATGATGCATTTTTCTGGTGCCTTTCTCACTTAAACTTGAAACAATCTCCTTTGGTTCTCCCAACACTGAGCCATCTGCCTCACAATTACAATAATCAGCACAGTTTGATGTTTGTCAGAATGATTTTGCTTTGGGTTCTACACCCTACATAGATACTGGCCACTTGTGTCTCAGTACCCATCTGAATTTATCTCTGTTTACTCACCATCTCAATCTCTGCATTCAGCCTCACTGTCCGATGCCCCACCAGTGCCTCCTCTTGCTTCCACTCTGGAACCCATTGCTGATCACATTCAAAGCCAGCCCAACTATCGATCTCTGCAAAGCTAACTTTGAACTTCGCTTACTTGCCCCATGTCCATTTTTAGACCTCTCCCTTGGTCTCTCCTCCATCCCCCTTGCTGACCCCATCATTCTCTCCAATGACGTATAATAATGTTATTTTGTATATTTAAATAGGACTCCTCTTTAGGTTGACACACTAGAAACTTGCCTGGTATCTTTTAGTCAAGAGACAGCAATATGCTGAGCCTGTTCTGAAACAAAATCAAAGTTTGGCACTAGAACCCTCTTTTCAAATAGAAGTAATTAAATAATTGTTGAAACACCTTATCTCGCGGAGCACATGGTGAGAAGTTACTGTGGAATGTTAATTAACAGATCTGTGTGTTCAAAGATTGTGCATTGAATGAACCTAGAGTGTAAACACACGGCCTACCATGTCAATCATTGTAATGTAGTATGTGTTGTCTTCATAATCAGTGAGCACCCTAAGGGCTTAACCAACCAGTTTAGTGAGGCTCCATGTTCCAGGATTGGTGCCATATTGGAGTGGGGAGGAAAGCAACATCAAAACATCCAAGAATGTTGATAATGGGATCTTTGAAAATCTTGAAGCACAAAGTCCCGATTCATGTTGATCGAGTGAAGGTAGACCCTTGGTTTGATTACTCAAAGATTTATTTTGATTCCCCACAATCCCAGAGCAAGCAAATGGAAAATAATCACCATTTCACTAGTCCAGGTTATAGGGAGTGTTCCTCATATTCACTATTGATTGAGGCACTGATATTTACCAGCAGTGGTCTGAATCTATAGAAGTAAGGCGGTGGCTGGCACCATTTATGGCAGTGAGTTATGGCGCTATACTAACAACAGCTCATGCTCAAGGAGAACAGGTTTACCTTTATCTTCTAGTAAGCACCTTCTCCCTCTGACATTGGTGGAATTGGGAGTCTGGCTTATTCAGTGATATTAAAACCTCTACCTTTATTGTTTAGAATTTGGGCAAAATTCAAGTCCTTAGTCTGTATGTCACATCTGGAGGAAGTCAGAGGCCTGAGGGGCGTTGCTTCCAGGCCTAGGTTTTTACACATTAACACATAAGAGTTTGGACAATTAAACCTTTGAGTTCTGCTCACTCAATTCCCCTTAAACAATGAAGGAAAAGGCTATTCAGAGTGTTGAGTCCAGTCATCTAAAGAAATAGTATCTATCTTCTCCCTACGACAAGTGCTTTCTAGTATTGATCAGAAGTCAACCTGGCCAAATCTATCCACATTGCCCTTAATATTACAGTGGATATAACTGCACCTTTAAGTAATAAAAGTTTTAAACCAACAATACAATTCAAATAATAGCTGGTATAATGATGAGATGACACATCTAAAAACTCCCTTAATAAAACCAAGGACACCATGGAGAAAAGACTCTTCAACTAATATGTATGCTTTACTTAAAGAAGTATGCCTGTAATATGAGCAGGCTCTCTTGAAAGCTAAAAAAAAACAATATTATTCATTGAAATGGGGTTATCTGCTGCCAAACTCATTCAATAATAAAATATAAAATATCAGACATGGAATAGCAGGTAAACTAGAAGGGAAAGAAAACAGAGTTTAAATCATCCAATGAAAATGTTTACGGTTGATTCCAAACCTCCCTTTGTGTGGTAGATTCTGTGTGGTGAATGTTGAACAAATTATTGACCTTATCAACATTTTGAATCCCACCACATGCCTTGTAGATCCATGCTCTAGTACGGTAGATACGCTGTGCAATACTGAATTTGCACCAGTTTACATGTATTGAGTGAATATATCTTTTCTGGAAGGCTATAATCAATCTGAACTACGTAGAACCTGGGTGCCACCACTTGTAAAAAATAAAATAAAAAAAACATTGGATCTCAAAGACTCACAGAATTACTGAGCTATTGAAAACAACCCATTCTTATTAAAGATACTTCATAAAATAAGTACACTACATTTTCAAACCCAATTACACAAGGAATGATAATTGGTAATTTCCAATCTGGTTTCCAGCTATGGTAAAGCACTGAGATGACTTTAATTGGTGTCAAAGATCAATTATTGAATATTGTAGACCAAGGAGCAGCAGGTGTATTGATGTTGTTTGATTTGTCGTCATCATTCAACATCTGAGATAATTTGATCCTCATATCCAAAGTAGGTAGCCGGTATTTCAGAAAATTCATCAAATTGCCTAATATCCTTTTAACATATACATTAGCACAAGTTAGAGTGGATGAATTTTGCATCATCAGGTGCTAAGATAGAGAGTGGTGTACTCCAGGGATCATGTGTGTATCCTCTGCTATTCAATCTATACTTAAAGACATAACATGACTGACTGTTGTCCCAAAATGTTCTTTTCCACAAATCTGCATATGGCACCCAGCTAATGTTATGACTGCCTAAACATGAGACCAACTTTCAGCATATAACAAAGATCTTCCAAGGTATCGAGGACTGTATGGATCAAAATTGACTTACCCATAATGAGACTAAAACTGAATGCTTAATTGTTTTCCACTGACTCATCAAGATGTGTTTATTTATTTATTTATGTGGTTATTTATTTATTGTGCATTTGTAAGCTGCTTCTACATCAAGTACATTGAGTTTCAAAGCACTCACAGGGCAACAGGGAGGGAACATGGCAATGAAAGAGAGAGGTGGTCTTACTAGGCCTTGTGAGCATTCAGAGCGTGCAAGTGAAGAGCGAGAGAGGGATGAGGGAGGGGAGTGTAAGTGCTAATAGTAGCAAGGAGAGAAGTGCTAGGGAGTAAGTTTCAAACTCTTAAGTGACTGGCAGAGATCACACAGTGAGATTGGTGACCTGCCAAAATATAAATTAAGGCCTTTGATAGCACATGCCAGTGGGCACCTAAGGCAAGTGCTTGGAGTGCGCACAGGCTGAAGGCGATTGGAGATGGGAGGCCAGGACCTAGATGGACACATAGGTGCCCTGGTCACCAATCTCAGCCACTGTGGGGTTTAGCAAAGGAGGGAGGGGGAAAGGGGGAGGTAAAAAGGAATGACTTGAGGAGTTTCTGGAATTTGAGGTGATCCGGCTCAAGATGAAGAGGAAGGGCGAGGCTGTTCCATGGGAGGGATCCAGTGGAGGAAAGAGATCGTCCACCAGCTCACTGTTTAGCGAATCGCTTGACACAAAGAAAGTTGGTGCCAGAGGAATGTAAAGATCTGGAGGGAGTGTATTTAGTGAGACCCAGTTGTAGATAGAGTGGTCCCCGTCCCCAGTCAACTTATGGATGATGCAAAGGGACTTGAATGTGATCCTTGCAGCAACCGGAAGGCAGTGGAGAGTTTTTAGAGGTGGAGAGATGCCGTCCCTGGGCTTGAGGCCAAGGATAAATCTCACAACCCTAATATGGATTAGCTGGAGGGGACGTAGAGAGTAGATTATATTTATAATTGGTTATTTATAATGCCCTTAATACCGAAGAGGTTTCTAAGCGCAGACCCAGGATTTTCACCTGTGTTGCTCTGTGTCATCTTGCTTCCAAGGCGAGCGTATTGCCATTGAGTTATACTACCTGTGTCAAGGAAGATTGAGATTAAGGAACAAGCTATTGCAGTGGTCAAGCTTAGAGAGTACCCGAGCTCTACAAACATTGAGCTTCTGGGGAAGTGAGGAAAGGAATGATTCCTTTGAGGAGGTGAAGTTGAATGTGGGCCTTCATGGCAAGGTCCTGGATGTGAGGGAGGAAGGGAGGAAGGAAAAAGAGAAGTCAAAGATGACTCCAAGGTTTCTGGCTTTAGATGAATGCGGAGGGGCAGAACCCATAGAGGGTGGCCAGAGTGAAAGGAAGAAAGAGGGAGCAGGAGTCCTAATGAGAAGGATCTCAGTGTTGCTGGCATTGAGGCAGAGATCATTGGAGGCACAACAGGAGTTAGTGGCAGATATGCAGTCATGAATGATAGATGATGTAAGGAGAAGATCAGAGCAAGTGTGAAGAAGAGTTGTGTGTCATCTGCATAACACTGGATGTATGGGAAGTAGGTGAAAATTATGTGGACATTAGGTGTGCAAGATATATGTTAAAGAACCATGGATAAAGGTTTGAGACCTGAAGAAAGTAGATACGCAGTCATCAGTGGACACTAGTTTCATTAGACGGATGTTCGTGGATGAGGTTGGCAGGGCTGGGGGAGGTGTAGTCAGATGGAAGAGAGGGCCCAGGTGAGAGGAGAGGAGAGAATGGTCTGACCAGGAGTGTGGGATGGTGAGTGGGGAGGAGTGTAAGAGATCAGTGTGGATGATGGCATTGAGAGTGTGTCCAACCGAGTGGGTAGGACCAGAGGGGTGAATGGAGAGGAAGAGTGAGTTGCATAGGTCACAGAAGAGAGTGGATGCCATGATTAAGGAGTCAAGGTGGATGTTGAAGTCACCCAGGAAAAGGAGTTTAGAGGTGGATGAGAGGAGGGAGTAGGAGTAATCAGCCCATTCAGAGAGAAACAGGGTGGCCTGTAGATAGTGGGAATGGTCAGGGGGGAAGTGGGAGAGATCACCAGTTTACAAACCAAGTACTTGAAGGAAGAGTAAGGCTTTGTGGGTATGAGGGAAGAAGAAACCCACTCAGGAAAGATCAGGGCAACCCCACTGCCAGCATGGTTAGGGTTGTGGCATGGAGATGATCTTATAGCCATCAGGGAGAAGCGAGTCAAAAGCAGTGACTGAGCTGGCATTGAACCATGTATCTGTAAGGCTATTGACGTCAAGATCTTCAAGGTTGAGGGCGATGGTGGCAGAGTATTTGATAGCAGAGTGAGCATTAAGCATGGTAAAATGCAGGCAGTCACTACCTTTGAATATTTTCTGAGGAAGGGTACAAGGGTGTGTTACATCAGTCAGAGGAAGGGGGATAGAGAGAGTGGAAGAAGGAGTAACAGGTGTGGCATGGAAGTTGATGGGGGTAGCAATCGCCGGTCAATGAGGAGGAGGCTGGGTTGAGTACCCTGAGCCAAGATAGTGCCTTTGTGATAGACATTAATGATACACCTCGATGATGAAGAGTCCACCAAGAGTACCACCCATCTATTGCCACCATTAATGGGTGAGGATGTGAGAGGAGGTAGAATAGAGATAAAATGAGAAGTCCATAGATCTGGAGAGGGGACAGAAAAGAAGATATCAATGAAAATGTGTCTGGAACATGCACTAACATAGGTGCCTGGGAAAGGTAGGCCAGGGTCAGTGGTCAGGGTGCCTTTTGTAAGCTTGTTTTCTTCAGGACCTTGTGAGGGAGGGAGCATATGTGATAGTATAGCAGTAAGAACACATAGGGGAGATGGTGAGTGCCACAGGGGTGGTGGAGGGTAGGCGGGAGTAGAGTAGGGCTTGCACAGCACAGGTGACCTAGCAGCCAAGGGAAACAGATGCAATGGGAACACTTTAGTATTGAATATGGGGTGCAGAGATGTTAAAAATACACCAGAATTCGAATTACTCCATAATCACGGAATGCAATGCAAAAAGGGGTGCAGCGATGTTAAAAAAAACACACCAGGATTCACATTACACCAGAAGCACATAAAGCAATGCAAAAAGGGGTGAGGAGATGTTAAAAAACACACCAAGAATCGAATTTGCAAAAGAAGCACTGAACTACATTGAAAAGAAGGATTAAGTAAGGCAAGGAAAGCAGAATGGCATAGGCACACCTCAGTTCAACAGCTATTTAGCTTAGTGCAAAAAGCGATAAGAATATCCAGCAATGACTTACAGGTATTCTTGAGGGGTGCACAAAGTTCCAGAGGGCCAGGTTCATGGGGTTACAGGCTGCATGCCTGGTGGCTGTCCCATGAGGTGCTGCAGGGGTATAATGAGGGGGCCCTCTGAGCCCTCCAAGTCCCAGAAAGGCACAGACAGGGGCCTTAGATGGGGCCAGCGTTTGCCTGCCGGCATTCTGATTGTACTAGATGACCAGTGCTGCAGCCAATCATGGCCATATGGACTGGAGCTCACGCAGGCACTCCAGTGCTGGTGAGTGAGGCGGGCATCTCGGGAGATGGTGGTTTGAATGCAAAATATAGCCCATGTAGTAAGAGCACGATATTTCAGGTGCTCAGCAACACATATATCACTATTTGTACAAAGTATATCAATGAGGCAAATAGTGCTTTCAAATTAGTAGCATATGCCACACAGAATACAACAAGCCCAGAAAGGGCTTACCTTCATTGGTGAGTCTATCGGAAACCAGCAGCTTCAGGTCACTAGTTCGGGGGAAGAGAGGGGCTCTGCATTAGAACAGCACTGCACTGAAAGGAAGCATGCCCCCACTGATGTCAGTGGAGATGAAAAGTTAGAGACTTTGACAAAGTGATTTCCGTGTCAAATGCTGAAATCAAAACACTAAAAACAAATATGGAATCTAGGCATCTTCATTGATCCAACCCTGACCATGTTGAACCAAGTCATTAAAATGTGGTGCTCGGTTAATTACTTTTTGACAATTCTCAGACAATTTCAGCCCTTTAATTAAATAGCTAGAGTATGTATTAGCTCCCATATAGATTATGGAAATGTCCCTTGATAGACCAAAGGTTGTCTTTAATTGGTGCAGAATATGGCTGCTAGATTAGTTACTTGTACTCCAAGAAAAGTACACATGACTCCAATACTCCACAGATTACACTGGCGCCTTTTAACAGCCATAGTTACATCAAAAGTACTGGCAATTGTTTTGAAAGTATTACATGGAATAAGCCTGCTCTATCTTCAGAAAAAATGTAAATTCCATTATCATACTGGATCTCTGTGTCCCGCCGGCAAAAACCTTCTTTATATGTTGCACTATATAAAAGATCCGGAGCTTTGGAGAAGTCTTTTCAAGGGCAGGCCTCTAAGATCTGGAATTCACTTGAGAAAGAACATCAATGAACTCATGCCAGTTCAAAAGATTTCTGTTCACCAATTGCTACAATGATCCCCTATTGATATATAGCTCTGCGCTTAAATGCCTTTGGGCCATGGGTGCAATATGACCACACATATATTGATATAAATAGATAGATAGATGCAGCTGGCATGGGAAGACCCCAATTCTATTGAAATGGAAGATATTAGAAGTTGAAAGTCTGATTTTGGAACAAAGCTGAAAATTGGAAATCGTTGAGATGGCTTGTGCAAGACTGTGCCTTCAGCCCATTTTGATATCAAGACAACACAGTGTTTCGAAGGCCACCTAGATCTAATTACCTACCTTCAATGATAACTATTTATGGAAGTTCAGGCTGCATACTCCACCTAGTGACAGAGTGGGGGAAATGTTCTGAGATGGAAACAAATGGGTACCTACATCCCCAACAATCTAATTGTCAGGAAACAATGAGCCACTTTTTATTTTGTGCCCATGTACCTTCACCTAAGTGATGTCAACCCTGACAATGCATTACTCATCCATGTGACATTGCAGGCTATAAAAACATGAGTCATTGAAGCCGTGATCCCCCTAACATACAAATCAAGCAGGATGACGAGGGAATGACATAGGCAAGTAACACCATTGGACTGCATGTAACAAGGAATGACGCTCATCTGCATTGTAAATAACAACCACCCCTTGGCCGGTAACAGGTCACCCATGCATAGACACCACATCAAGCATGCAGTGCCTGTCCAGCAAACAACACCACTGGATTTGTGTCTCAGACTAACAACCAGTGCAAATGACCAGTAGTTATAAGACACACATGGAGACAATGTCCAACCTCATGTCAATATGACTCACCGCAACTAGCAGTCACCCATCAGCTGACAGCACTACATAACAACCAAGCAACAACCATCATGCCCTACCATACTGTAACCCAATAGTACATGCAACAGTACATGTGGAATCACCAGGCACAATTCCCTCAATGTATTGACACACATTTCCATGTCTCCCATAGAAGGTGCCGGTACCTCGACAACACCATCACCATCCCCAACAGGCACTCCAAAATCTGCAGGCCATGCCCCAGCTAGGAATGGGAGTGTACCCCCAAAGAAAAGGTATCAGCCAACTGTGCCGTGCACCTCCATGTCCACTGTCACAACAGACACAATCGTAAGGCCTACTCAGGCCAATAGTGAGCCTGCAGCTCCAACCTCAACAGGGGCACCCGCCACTACTCCTGGGGATACAGGTGAACCACGGGCAGAGTGGTGACAACAGCAACCCATGCGACCAGCCCAATGCCCCTGCTGCCAATGTGCCATCATAGTCATCCTCACCCACCTCTAGTCCACCTCATTCACCCATGAGACATTTTTCAGCCGAATCCTCACCCCTGCGCAGCCTTTTGCCCATGCAGTTCTCAACCTCACCCTTGTTATCCTGCCGTGCACTTCAATTCTATCAGGACGACTCCTCCGATGACCAGGCAGAGCAACTTTGTGGTGCATCTTACAATGTGGGTCTGGGCCCATTACAATCTCCTTAGCCATTGGCAGGCACCACATTGCAGGCCATTTGGGTGCATCTGGAAAGAATGGAGGAACAGCAGGCAGAAATTAGTGCAATTGCATAAGAGCTACTGGGCCATTCACAGGCCATGCGTGACGTCATCCAGGGTGCAAGGCCGTATCAACATCCATCGATTGGCTGTTCCAAAGCACTGTGCATAGCATTGCCAGCAACAGCCTCATCAGCTAGAGGGTGAGGCAGCTAGCGAAACAGATTTCTGCCATACCGTGGCCAGGGGAATCAATCTGACAATGGAACACCTCCAGGGCAGTGCACAAGGCAGTTCAGTGTCCACTACCCCACAATTCCTACTAAGGGGTCTTTGGCCAGCACGCTGCCCAGAACCTCCCAGCGCTGCCCATCCTGTGCTCCCCAGCCTGCGCAAAAAGGAGACCAAAGGAAGCACTAGTGTGCAGCACATAGGACAGACTTATGGTGTAAGGTGTCTGATTCAGCTGGGGTCAGGGTTTAGGTTGGGTGATTGAGTTTGGAGTCAGAGTGTGGAGTGCGTGATTGTGTTGGGGGTCTAGGCTTCGGGTGGGTGATTGAGTTTGGGGTCAGGGTTAGTTGAGTCATGATGTTCGTACAGTGTTTATTCCATGGAGTCGATACATTTGCATTGAGTGATTCTACAGTGACATCTGAGGTGCATATGTACCGTCAGAATTTTTTTTCCAGGAAGTCCCTGCAGACCATTCCTCCTTCCCTAACCTCCCCACATATGTCCTGAGTTGCCCTGTATTCACCTGCAACGTCTTCCTCTTCTGTGCCAGGGGGGAATGGTCCTCCTGGGAGGCATTTCTATGTTCCTTCGTATGCACATGTTGTGCAAAATAGCGCCTATGACTACAATCTTACAGACTTTCTCAGAGCTGTACATGAGGGCAATGCCTGTGTGGCGGAGACAACTGAATCTGGCTTTTAGCAATCCAAATGTGTGCTCAATGCATGGTGGTTTGTGGGTTGGGGTACATATATATGGGCCTGATGTGATGTTGGCCAATGGGTGCACATCTGTGCATGTAGGTGGTGCACCTTGCTTGCAGCTGCAGTGTATGGGCATTGACCTAACCTTTGGTTTTAGTTTGTCTCCCTATGGAGTCATCACAGATCTCCAGCCTAAAGCCTCCTCCCATGTGGCAAGGGAAAGGCAGCCGCTTCCTGATCTTTACCCTGGGGGTGGTATTCTCAAGGTGGATCACATGGGAGGAGATGGCTGTCGGGCAGAAGTGGTGACTCCAACAGGAGAGAGTTGGTGTTTTTCTTTATCCTGTGAAGAAGAATCTTTAATGCTTGAGGCCCTGATGGCATGTTGTCATTATTCAGAACCCTTCAGTTGTTAAACCCAGAAAAACCCTTTTGTTAAAAGTTCCAAACAAAACACTATTTACTCTTCATGTGTACATAACACCTTTAAGACACCTTTACATCTACTGTCTATGTTGGATGTTATTTAAACAAATGTAATCAATCCAACTTAAAACGGTTTCAAATTCCTTCATACTCCAAGTCCCAGAAAGCTCTAAATTATGAGATCAGAAGAAGAGGGGTAAAGAGTGAACTTGGAGTGAAAGTAACAACAAGTTAACGTGCAGTCCAGTTGTCAGGTTCACAATCCGCAGCACAGGACATTTGAACCTGAAGATCATTGGCAATCGAAGGAAGGAGAGAAGAGCTGCAGAGAAAGCGGAGCGGGAAGCGGACCCTAAGGTAGAGGCAGACACACAGAGACAAGCCATGTGATAAGAGCAGAATTCTTACCGGCATCTGCATGGAGACTTACGTTACTGGAGGGTGAATCAGATAAACTGACAGCAGGTGCCCGGAAGGGACCGCTAGGAGAAAGACAACCGCTGCAAGACTGGAGAATACACGTGGGATTGCCTTAGTTCCATCAGCGAGCAGGTGGAAAGTCGATGCAGGAACCGAATGAGAGCCTGCCTGATAGGGGAAGCTTGCGCAGCTGCGCTTTTCACCAGTTAATTGACCCCTAACCCATAAATGTTGGGGGCCCAGGAAATTCCAACAGACTTATGAATACTTGTGTGATTATTTTGAATATCGACCAAGTAGAATTGAAAGGCAAATGTGATACAAATCTCCTTATATGGTATGTCAGTTTGGGGAACAATAGAACATGCATAGGCATAAGCCAAGAGAAGCTAATAAAGAAGTCGAAAGGCTGAAGCTGTGCAAATCTCTTTATATGAGATGTAAATGTGGGGTACCTTGGAACACGCATTGATAAAAGCCAAGAGATTAAGTAGAAGAGGTTGACAGACAGAACTTGTGCAAGTCCTGTTAGGAAATATTCTCTTTACTGCACCTTTTCTTCCATCTTTATGGAACACCCAAACTTTTTGCTTTTATTTTTCAATCTGACCTGTACTTTTTGCAGTGCAGTGAAGCCTTAAGCTTGACTGTACTGGCCTTTGCTCACATGTTATGGGGAAACTGATATGTCCGTAAGGCTATCAGTACTGGGAAACAGTGTTTCCCTTAGTCTTGTGACTGTGTTGCTACTTGTGGTTACTTTTGTATCACCTAAGGTAGCTTTTAATCATTGCACACAGCAGCTTACACTGCAGTGCAATGGGGTTCATTATTGTTTTGCCCTAGACTAACACTCAAAGGATTGTTTGGTTATTCTAAGGTGCTTAAAAGATGGGCTGGTAGCAGCAGTGACTTTCCCCCACTTTTTGGGGAATTTCGTGATAGTTTAACCACGTTTACCGCGTTTGACTACTTTCTGTGGCTACTGGCCAAACATGGCCTGCCACAAGGTTTTTCGTCCATTCTTTTTTCATCTTGTTGTTTTGCCTTCTTCCTGGCCTTAGAGGTCAGAAATATCCTTATAAGGACTTCCAGTGCCCGGCAAAGCAGCAGCTTTTGGCTGGCTACTGGAGGGCTCTGTGTGTTTGTAGGCAGGATGTGGGCGGGGTCAGTCTGACCCCCGATCCACATCCTGGTTTCTGTGTGTCTGAGTGGTATGCATGAGTGTTCCCACCAGTGGACCTGATTGGACCACTGTGGGGTGTGTGTGTAGACTAGTTCTGCCATTGGCTAGTGGGAGTTTTGACTCCTACCTGGCTTTTAGGATAAGAAGAGGGCCCCTGCATGCAATTCTCAGAGATCCTGGAAAACCTGAAGGAGCCAAGAATCCGTCCAGCTGAGAAGACCCACAAAGAAACCTGTAACCTGTCTGAAGGAGGCCTGACAACCAACTTCTGCTGCAGTCCTGGTGGAGCCCTGTCTGTCTCTTCATCTCAAGTTGGCCTGCGAAGGTGCCACGACCCCTGAATTGGAGGGACCATACATTCCCGAAGCCTACTCGGTGCCCAGTACAAAAACCATCTTTGGAAGTGCCTGGGAATTGTTCTGTGGCTGACCAGCTTCGTTTTTGGGCTACCGGGTTATCTTCATTGCCGTTCCGAGTTTCCACCTGAAACTTGGCACACCCTCAGCTGCCACTGCAACAACACCTTCTGCAAAATGTTGGCATCCTAGCACCAAGGGGACCCGAGAAATAGTGGAAAATCCGACCTTGGCTACTGAGTCCTGCTGCATCATTGTGCGCGGATTGCACGGTGCAAGACCTGCTTTTCTGACCTGCCTCCAGTCCCGAGAAGGGTGCTGCATCATTTATTTCTGCATTTCTTCACCAAGAGTCCTTGCACCAGCAAAAAATCCTAACTGGAGAATCACTCGAACCTGCAACCTGTGAAAATCGTGGACCACGGGAAAAGCAAGCCAGGAAACCTTTCCTTTATTCTGGAAAGTCTTGGGAAGATTCAGAGTGAGGGGTTAAGTTATTGAGCTTTTAACATACCCCTACACTCCCATTGTAAGTCAACGGACTTACAATCCTCTTTATCTTAAACCTATTGGCTTTGCCAATACTTGCCTTGGCAAGACTTTTAACTGTTGGGGGGAATTTCGGACACTGTCTATCTTGAACCCTGGCCCTAAGAATCCATCACTGGACCTCAGAGACCCTACCTACATTTTCTCCTACCTCCTGAGTGCTGTATCTTTGTATCCTGAACAATAGGGCACAATGCCCCAGGCAATTTAGGGTTGGACAATATTAGTTAAGGGTTAATTCTCTGTGGACCTTTTCTTGTGTAATACTTGCCTATTCATTCCCTTGCAGGAGTATTCTGATTTGCATTATGCACTTGAACCTGTGATTGGATATATGTATTTTAGTTTTATGGTATTGGTTGATAAGTCTACATGCTTGTGTTCATTTTTCTTATAGTGTATTTGGCCATAATTAAATAACTGTATTTTTATACATCCTGTCTAAGGGTAATCTGTGACTCCCATTGTGTGACCTCATTGTGTACCCTTTAAAATCTCACCCCTCTGAAGATCTTCACCTAGACCGCCTGTCACTGCTACCTTAAACTGGTTTGTCTACAGCTTCCCAGAGTTGCCTCTGTCACAATATAGGTTGGCCTTCTATACATCTGTCCACCAAGCCAGAGTATAGGAAATCAGTCTTAACAAGTCCCCATATATGGGATGCCAAAACGGGGGACGTCAGATCAAGTAATAACTGCAGTCAATAAGGTATAAACAGTGAAGAGGTGTAACTGTGTATAAGTGGAACAAAATGCAACATTGTAGAACGAACTGGTGAAAGATAAGCATCAGGCAGTGAGCCCATTTTGGAAAGGGATAGCTGGCTGGAGAGTACACCATGGCAACTGCCAGAATCAGAAGGGGGCAGTTCCTGGCAGGGGAATATACCAGGAAATCATTTTGGAACAGTTGTGTTAAAGAGATACTTTATCATTTGAAGCAGTTGTTGAATTTAAACATTTTGCCATCCCGAGAAAAGTTTTTTGTGATAGATACATTTACATTGACATTAACAGAACATTATTTGAACAGAACACTTTCAACAGTTTTCCTGAAGTAGTTCATGGGAAGGGAATCAACTCCTGGACACAAGGATTGCTTTGTTGGAATTACACATTTTGATTTGTGTACATTTCTGTTGAGTTGGAAACAGAGACATTTACCTTGCACCTTTTGATTGTGTATGTTTGTGTGAGGGTCAGATATATTTTGGACACAAGGGGCCTCATTACGAGGCTTGCACTCCCGTAATGAAGGGTGCTGGTACGGGACCGGCACTGTTCATTACGGGATGCCTGATTATGAGGTCCCCTAGCGGGACCCGGAACAGACGTCTGGTAAAACCAGATGTCCTTTCCGGGTCCCGTGAGTGGAACAAGGAGCTAATAACGGGCCCGTTATAAACGGGCCCGTTATTAGCTCCATCCCCATTCCCATTGAGCCCTATGGGGGCTCAAATGGGAGTGGGCATTGGTTTTGTGCATGAGGAATTACCGGGTCCTCCAAGGTTGGAATGACCCGGTAATTCCTCATTCACAGAACCCGGTATGGAGGCAGCCATGCCCTTACTAAGGGCATGGCTGCCTCCATACTCGTAATGAGGCCCAAGGACAGCTTGCTTTAGTTTTAGTTTCTTAAGCAGGGAGACCGATAGGCATTTAGCCAAACCCCTTTTTATTTTAATAAAAATGACTAATGTTCAAAACATTACAACTTTGTGTCCTCCTCTCATTTCTGTCCCCTCACAGTGTCTTGAACTTATGATGGCCTTTATGTCAAAGGAAGTCAGGGAATAAGCAGACAAGTTGAGTCAGTGATGGGCTGGCAATGGGAAACCTGAAGACTATGATTGGCCAGTGTTTAACAGAAAATGTCCAGCAATCTAAGGAAACCCACATGGCCAAATCGTGTGTACCTTTGCAAGGTGTCCAGACATTTGGTCGACTGAAAACTGGTCGAAAGACATTTGGTCGACGCAATTTGGTCGAAAACGAAATGGTCGAATTTTTTATTTTATTTATATATTTATTTTTCGGGTTTTTCGTTTTAAAAAAAAGGGGTTTTTAGAAAAAAAAGAGGGTTAGGGGGGACCCCCCCAAAAAAAACAAAAAAGGGGTGAAAATAAAAAAAATAATAATTCGACCATTTGGTTTTCGACCAAATTGGTTCGACCATTTGTCCAGTCGACCAATTTTTTTCGACCAAATGTCTGGTAACCCCTTTGCAACTCTTTGCTTCAAAAGTACACATTTTTGCTAGAAATCATAACAAATTATGTAAAGTTATTTTGAAAAAAGCTCAACCACACCATACTCCAGTGTCAGAAATGTACCAAAGTATCAACTGAAAAGGATACAATACTCAAAAGGATACAGGAGGTAGGGTCTTCCGGATCCCTGTTCACCCGACTTGATAGTCGTGAAGTCAACAAAGACCTTCCAAATGATACAACCCTCTGGCTGATAAAACAGGCAGAGCGATGGATCACTGGAAAGGGCGTGGGTAAGGTATAGTAATCCAGCCTAGGACAAATTAAAGTATCATGAATAACTGCTCCAATCTGAGTATGATGAGTAGATAATGACAGGAATGATCACACTGACCTGTATCTCTGGGTAGAACAATCCAGAAGTCTCTTGATGGATTTGAAATGAAGAACAAAACAACAGGGAAGGGAAAATTAGTAAGGGAGACTTATCCCGAACGGAACGAGGCTCACGCTAGATACGGGTTGAATTCACCACAGGATAGCGTCCAAAGTTCAGTTCAAAGTCACTTCCAATGATCCTTGAAAGGCTTCCTTCCCACTTTAGGGATCAATCCTTCTGTTAATTCCACAGATGCAGGAGTTAGAAGAAAATAGCGTTTGAAGACAACGTGAGCGTGTGGATTTACACGCGGACAGGATTCGCGCAGCCTTGGCCAGCCGCACTTGAAGACGAAGAGCGCGTGTGGATTCTACACGCGGGCAGGATTCACGCAGCCTTGGCCAGCCGCGTGTGAAGACAACGCGCGCGTGTGGATTTACACGCGGGCAGGATTCGCGCAGCCTTGGCCAGCCGCACTTGAAGACGAAGAGCGCGTGTGGATTTTACACGCGGGCAGGATTCGCGCAGCCTGGGCCAGCCGCGTGTGAAGACAACGTGCGCGTGTGGATTTACACGCGGGCAGGATTCGCGCAGCCTTGGCCAGCCGCACTTGAAGACGAAGAGCGCGTGTGGATTCTACACGCGGGCAGGATTCACGCAGCCTTGGCCAGCCGCACTTGAAGACGAAGAGCGCGTGTGGATTCTACACGCGGGCAGGATTCACGCAGCCGTGGCCAGCCGCACTTGAAGACAAAGAGCGCGTGTGGATTTACACGCGGGCAGGATTCACGCAGCCTTGGCCAGCCGCGTGTGAAGACAAAGGGCGCGTGTGGATTTTACACGCGGGCCGGAATCACGCAGCCTTGGCCAGCCGCATTTGAAGACAGAGAACGCGTGTGCATTATCACGCGAAGGGATAGCTCCAGGAATCAGCGTGTGGCGGAACACACGATATCGAAGGCCCAAAAGTAGCTGTAGGATTATGCCAGGATGTAGATCAGAGGTTCAGCTACACAACGCAAATAGAGACGATCAGAAGCAGCGAGTGAAGTTTCTACGCTGCTTAAATACGTAATACCGTAGTTCATGTGACGAAGCAAAAGTCACGTGAAGTTAGCGACGTGAAAAGTGTAAACGTCGTTTTCCCGGTAACGTATCGAATAGCCTCCATTTGGAGTAGAACGGTCTCGCTGTCCTACGAGCGTAGCGTCCAGCATGCATGACAGTGCCATCCCCCAAAGGGACAACCTCTCCCCTCCTTGTGTGAAAGCGTTTCAATAAAGCAGGAGCATGTATGTTGGAAAGAGGTTCCCAGGACCTATCTTCGGGACCATAGCCCTTCCAGTCCACCAGATAATATGGTCTACCAGAACGGAGTTTCATATCCAGTATGTCCTGTACCTCGTATTCATCAGACCCCCGCACAGAAATAGCAACAGGCCGTACAGGCAGTCTAGTAGTGTCAGAGAACGGCTTAATGAGCGAGACGTGGAATACAGGATGCACCCGCCATCGTTGTGGCAAAGCCAGACGTACAGCAGCAGGATTAAGAACATGGAGCACTTCATACGGACCGATGTATCTAGGCAACAATTTCTTTTTGCCTGGAATCCTTAAGTTCTTAGTGGATAGCCAGACTTTCATCCCAGCCTTATAGACAGGTGCGGATACCCTATGAGCATCGGCATAGAACTTGTCACGTCGTTTAGCCTGCTCCAATTGCTGCTTCACCTTTCTTTGTAATCTCTTCAGATCACGAAGAGTACGGCCTGCGGCAGGCGTGTCCAGGGATAGACCGGAATCCAGAGGTATTGATCGGGGGTGTTGTCCATAGAGAGCATAGAACGGTGAAGTGCCTATGGCACTATGATAAGAGTTGTTATAGGCAAATTCAGCCGCCGGCAGTACCGTGAGCCAATCCGATTGGTATTGCAAACACAGACACCGTAGATATTGTTCCATAGTACAATTGACCCTTTCAGTCTGTCCGTCGGTTTGAGGATGATAAGCGCTGGACATTCTATCATCAATTAGTAATGCAGACGTTAAAGCTCTCCAAAAGCGTGACGCAAACTGCGAGCCCCTGTCAGTAATGATTACTGACGGTAGACCAAAGAAACGAAATATATGTTGGATGAACAGTTCAGCCAGAACAGTAGCAGTTGGTAAACCAATACAAGGAATAAATAGGGCCAATTTAGTGAAATAATCCACTACGACCCATAGGGTATCATATCCCTGATTTGGGGGGAGTTCCACCACAAAGTCCATAGATATCATGTCCCATGGTTTGGTAGGGACAGGCAGGGATCGGATTAAGCCCACTGGTTTACCAGGTGTATTTTTACATTGGATACATACAGAACAAGAAGATACGTAGTTTATAACGTCTTTTGCCATGGATGGCCACCAGCACCACCTTTTGAGCAGGTCCAGTGTTTTCTTCCGTCCAGGATGGGCTGCAATCAAGGAATCATGATTCCATTTGAGGGCTTTATTCCGCATTGAAGGAGTTGGTAGATAAAGCACTCCTTGTGTGAATGGTAAACCGTTATGCACGTCCAGATTCATATCCTGGACTACTTGTGGATTATTTTTTACCCACTCTTGTATTTCGGTTTTTAAGGATGGTTGAACCGAACAACTACAAATCACATGATCTGCCAACAGCTGGGTCTGTACTTGTTTTTCTTCCTGCGCCTCTTTACTCATACGGGACAAAGCGTCCGATTTAACATGTTCTCGGGCAGGACGATAGGTGACCTGGAAATCGTATTGGGCAAAAAAGACATGCCATCTGGCCTGACGGGCCGTAAGGCATTTCATGGATTTGAATGCTTGGAGATTTCTATGGTCAGAGTACACCAACACCTGTTGTTTGGCCCCAAGAAGATGATGACGCCATTCTCGGAAGGCATCTTTGATAGCCAGTAGTTCCCGCTCAGTAACGGTGTAGTTCCGTTCATATGAGGTGAGTTTACGAGAGAAGAAAGCCACTGGGTGTTCCTCCT
The DNA here is from genome assembly GCF_040938575.1 of Ambystoma mexicanum. NCBI lineage: Eukaryota > Metazoa > Chordata > Amphibia > Caudata > Ambystomatidae > Ambystoma > Ambystoma mexicanum. The sequence goes on from NC_090922.1 coordinate 375,879,056, forward strand.
TGGTTTCCGTGCAAACTTGTGAGAGCACTGCGCCAATAGCGACACTGGATGCATCCGCTTCAACGACAAACTGGCGATCAGGATCCGGATGTTGAAGCACGGGTGCAGTGGTAAATGCTTCCTTCAGCTTTTCGAAGGCTGCTTGGGCATGTTGGTTCCAACAGAAAGGTACTTTGGAACTAGTTAAAGCCGTCAAAGGAGCTACTGTTTTGGAAAAGGAATGGATAAATCTGCGATAGAAATTCGCAAAGCCCAAGAAAGACTGTAGTGACTTGACGTTATGTGGAATTGGCCAGTTCAAGACGGCCTTTACCTTGGAACGACTCATTCGAGCACCTAGATTGGTAATGTCGTAACCCAGGAATTCCACTTCCTGTGAATGAAAGACACATTTTTCGGCTTTCACATAAAGATGGTTCTCCCTAAGTCTTTGTAGGACTGTAGAAACATGTCTGACGTGTTCCGATAAAGATGATGAGTAGATCAAAATGTCGTCCAGATAGACAACCACAAATCGGTCCATTATGTCTCTGAATATGTCATTCATGAAGAATTGAAATGTGGCGGGAGCATTGCACAGACCAAAAGGCATCACCAGATATTCGTAAAGACCATACCGTGTCTTAAAAGCGGTCTTCCATTCGTCACCTTCACGAATGCGAACCAAATTGTATGCACCTCGCAAGTCCAATTTGGTGAAGTAACTGGAAGTGCCTAACTGATCCAACAGAACGTTTATTAGTGGTAAGGGGTATTGGTTTTTGATGGTGATATCATTAAGTGCCCTGTAATCAATGCATGGTCTGAGGTCTCCCTCTTTCTTAGGAACAAAGAATAGAGGAGATGCAGCAGGAGATTGTGAGGGCCGTATAAAGCCCGTTGCTAGCGCTTTGTCAATGTATTCTTTTAACACGACATCTTCTTTAGGTGTTAAAGAATAAACACGGCCTGTAGGAATTTTGGTACCAGGAATCAATTCGATAGGACAGTCGTACTGTCGATGAGGAGGTAATCGTTCTGCCTGGCCTTTATCAAAGACATCAGCATAATCAGCGTATTCGCATGGTATTATATTGCCGCATCGATGTACAACGCTGATAGTAGAATCCTCCACCATAGAGGCCAATATGTGTTGTTTATTTGACACCTCCTGACTGGTAAAGCAATGTTCATTGCAATGAGTCGAAGGATATTGGAGCGATCCCGAAACCCAGTCAACAGCAGGATTGTGAAGGGTTAACCATGCAAGACCAAGTATGATCTCGTACTGCGGAGCAGCAATAACATCGAAGATGATTTCTTCTGAATGGTTATTAGATAACGTCATCTGAACCGGTACCGTCTCCTGGGTTACCATACCAGAAACTAAAACAGATCCGTCCACGGTGTTCACCGTTTCAGGTCTTTTTTTGTTTACAAGGGGTAAGGAATGGTTCTTGGCATAGGTGATGTCTATATAATTGCTGGTGGCTCCAGAATCAACCATGGCCTTGGAAACCACTTCTCGCTCATCGCAATGTAACGTCACCTGAACTATTACAGGTGCATGTTTAGGAATGGTACTGGAGTCCGATGAAACACTCGACATAGGGACTCCTGCTAATGTCGAGTTTTGGCGTTTCCCGCACGCTTGACGGGTTTTTTAGGACATGTTGCCAATAAATGCTCGGAAGAACCATAGTACATACATAAGTGGTTTTTTCTTCGGTTCTCCCGTTCTGCATTGGACAATCGGCCTCTCACGGCGCCTATTTGCATGGGTTCAGGGTCGTTAGAGACGACTGCTGGTGTCTCTGACCGCCCCGAGACTGGCATGAAGGGCTTTTTCTCTCCCTTTCGAGCATTCCTTCGGGCGTCGATTTGTAGAACCAAATCGAGCAGCTCTGGGAAACCCGTAGGAACCACAGGAACAGTAGATAAGGCGTCTTTCAGTTCTTCAGAAAGACCCTTGTAAAAAACAGCCGTTTTCTTGCTGTCAGGCCATTGGGTTTCCGCCGTCAGTTGATTGAACCGGGCAACGTAAGACATAAGGGGTTGGCTGCCCTGTTGTAGGTTAAGCAACTCTAGATCTGTGGCTTGAGTTGAGTAACGCATGTCAAAGACTTTACTCATAGCAGTCAAGAGATCGTCACAATCGTACAACAAAGGGCTATTAGTTTCCAACAAAGGGTTAGCCCAAGCAGCGGCTGTGCCCCCTAAATGGGAAAGCACGAAGGCTGCTTTTGTGGTTAGATCAGGAAAAGATGTAGGACGGCAAAGAAAATGGAGTCGGCACTGATTTACAAAGGTTCTGTAGGTTTTGGGATCACCCGTGAACCTTTCCGGAGGGGCCAAGGGAAACTGAGTGGGCATAACCACATTAATAGTTTCCTGTGGGGGTGCCGTAGTCCCAGATCCAGATGCAGTAGCCATCGGCGCCTGTGCTCCCTGAGGACTACCATGTAGGGCGTCTTGCATAACGTCCATACGGTGCCGTAACATGTCCTGTGCAGTAACCATTTCGTTTCTCAAATCGTTGATCAACTGTGTCAAAACAGTTAAAGGATCCGTACCCTCCATGGCTTCTGATTCTGTCAGAAATGTACCAAAGTATCAACTGAAAAGGATACAATACTCAAAAGGATACAGGAGGTAGGGTCTTCCGGATCCCTGTTCACCCGACTTGATAGTCGTGAAGTCAACAAAGACCTTCCAAATGATACAACCCTCTGGCTGATAAAACAGGCAGAGCGATGGATCACTGGAAAGGGCGTGGGTAAGGTATAGTAATCCAGCCTAGGACAAATTAAAGTATCATGAATAACTGCTCCAATCTGAGTATGATGAGTAGATAATGACAGGATGATCACACTGACCTGTATCTCTGGGTAGAACAATCCAGAAGTCTCTTGATGGATTTGAAATGAAGAACAAAACGACAGGGAAGGGAAAATTAGTAAGGGAGACTTATCCCGAACGGAACGAGGCTCACGCTAGATACGGGTTGAATTCACCACAGGATAGCGTCCAAAGTTCAGTTCAAAGTCACTTCCAATGATCCTTGAAAGGCTTCCTTCCCACTTTAGGGATCAATCCTTCTGTTAATTCCACAGATGCAGGAGTTAGAAGAAAATAGCGTTTGAAGACAGCGTGAGCGTGTGGATTTACACGCGGGCAGGATTCGGGCAGCCTTGGCCAGCCGCACTTGAAGACGAAGAGCGCGTGTGGATTCTACACGCGGGCAGGATTCACGCAGCCTTGGCCAGCCGCGTGTGAAGACAACGCGCGCGTGTGGATTTACACGCGGGCAGGATTCGCGCAGCCTTGGCCAGCCGCACTTGAAGACGAAGAGCGCGTGTGGATTTTACACGCGGGCAGGATTCGCGCAGCCTGGGCCAGCCGCGTGTGATGACAACGTGCGCGTGTGGATTTACACGCGGGCAGGATTCGCGCAGCCTTGGCCAGCCGCACTTGAAGACGAAGAGCGCGTGTGGATTCTACACGCGGGCAGGATTCACGCAGCCGTGGCCAGCCGCACTTGAAGACAAAGAGCGCGTGTGGATTTACACGCGGGCAGGATTCACGCAGCCTTGGCCAGCCGCGTGTGAAGACAAAGAGCGCGTGTGGATTTTACACGCGGGCCGGATTCACGCAGCCTTGGCCAGCCGCATTTGAAGACAGAGAACGCGTGTGCATTATCACGCGAAGGGATAGCTCCAGGAATCAGCGTGTGGCGGAACACACGCTATCGAAGGCCCAAAAGTAGCTGTAGGATTATGCCAGGATGTAGATCAGAGGTTCAGCTACACAACGCAAATAGAGACGATCAGAAGCAGCGAGTGAAGTTTCTACGCTGCTTAAATACGTAATACCGTAGTTCACGTGACGAAGCAAAAGTCACGTGAAGTTAGCGACGTGAAAAGTGTAAACGTCGTTTTCCCGGTAACGTATCGAATAGCCTCCATTTGGAGTAGAACGGTCTCGCTGTCCTACGAGCGTAGCGTCCAGCATGCATGACATCCAGCCTTTCTCTCTTCCCATATCTGTTTATGGGTGAGGTGATATTTGCTGACTCGGGATATCCCCTTTGAGGGACAGTTCACATCTCGTGTCCATTCGATCTTCAGAAGTGCATTCCAAAAATCTGAAGGAAAAAAAGTGTACACCTCCATAGACATGGCTTCATTATCTAGACACTGCAAATGTTCACGAGATAGATATGTTAATTAATGTCTGTTTCATAACAATTATGAGCATGTGAAAGAAAACTTTAATTGAAACATAACATTTTTTAGTTCAAATATAGAACTGTTTTTTTTTTTTTTTAAATAAATGAAATGAGGGCCTGTGTGGGACTGATAATCACATCCATCCAATTCAAGACCATGCACACCACAGACTGTCATCTAATTACAGAACCAGCGCTTTATTGTGTCAAAGCATTAACATACCACTGGGGATGACTCATGTAAATAATAGGTTGATGCTCATTGCAAGGTTAAAGGGGTGATTCATAACATACACTCACCCTAGGCTTCCTCATCTACCCTAAAGCAACAGGTGATGATTCTGGCAAGTTCAACAATGAATTAGTACTTTCTGATAAAAAAACAGTCTATTGTACAACTTTCTAAGGAAGAGCTGGATGACTATGAACTATTGAAGAATGTTTGCAATGTAATCCCTGTTTTGGGAGAGCCAAACCAATGGATCATTGCCTCAATTAGTAAATGTTCTTCCTAGCAAATAGTTCCCATTGCCAATTTGGTGGCTAGGTAGTCCACCTCAATGACATCATATGTAATTTGTGTTGGAATCAACTTTCTGTGGAAAAGAAAAATACACTTCTCCTCTGTGTTCTTTGCCTGGGAGAGACTGGCTCTGAGGTCTAGTCTTGCAGCCTCTGCCTGGACTGTACATGAATGTGAAGAATCTGGTTGAGTCATGGATAGAAGGACAACTGAGGTTTTACTGGGTTTGGTTGTTTATTGTACAATAAACCCCATTCCTTTTTGCCACATTAGGCATGCCATCAGCCAACGTGTCCAACCCTATTTTGGATGACTTTGGGAAACTCTTGTATCTTTGTTAATTATGTTCTGGCCTTTTCCACCAGCAATGTGGATCAGTTTGTAAACAATCTGGACATGATTCTGGATTTATTTGTTTTGATCTGTGAAAGGGGTGGTTCTTTGTCTTCAATTTTGATCTCCAAGTTTTTCCTGCGTAATATGTCTGCTTTTGTTGGGCTTTTCCATCTCTGCATAGTTTTGGCTTTTCGCTGAAGGTTGATAGAAATATGGGGCATCTGTACCCCATTATTGTGGGCTTAGTTAGTGTATGTATAACAGTCACTGTTTTCTGTATCTGTTTTTCATTTTAGATGAGTTTCAAGGCATTTTTGGAGTATTTCTTACTGTCCTCATGGACAAAACGGAGAGCTGGATTTCAGAACAATGTAATGAGGTTGCTCTCATTTGTGGACTATTGCTGTCTGTGTTGCTGATTGGGACTACACAAGCATTAGCTAACATATTTTTGAATGTAACGATAAAAATATAATTCCTCCTCCAGTTTGTCTTTTTCTTCGGTGTCTCTTGGATAGAGATGGCAGATGTAATAGGGGAAACTGATGTCGGTTTATAAAGGGAAATTACTTTTTTGCCAGTATGTCTCTGGATATGGATATGGAACTCTTTATTTGTTCCTGGCTAGTCCTAAATATAAAAATGTGGGCCATTCCAACCATGTGTCTGATGATGGCCCATAATGCTTAATGATGAGGATGAGAGTTGGGATTTTGAAAAATGTGTTGCTCATGTTACTGCTTCCTGAACATTAAAAGTAATGATGTTGATGCAACCAGTGTTGCATATTTCCAGGTAGAGATTGTACGAGTTTCGTCTAATTCATGTCTTTCATGATGGCTTCTTTTTACCTTGATTCAGGTTTTAATCATCTATTCATGGCATCATGAATTTAATATAAGGACTTCCAGTGCCCGGGAAAGCAGCAGCTTTTGGCTGGCTACTTGAGGGCTCTGTGTGTTTGTAGGCAGGATGTGGGCGGGGTCAGTCTGACCCCCGATTCACATCCTGGTTTCTGTGTGTCTGAGTGGTATGCATGAGTGTTCCCACCAGTGGACCTGATTGGACCACTGTGGGGTGTGTGTGTAGACTAGTTCTGCCATTGGCTAGTGGGAGTTTTGACTCCTACCTGGCTTTTAGGATAAGAAGAGGGCCCCTGCATGCAATTCTCAGAGATCCTGGAAAACCTGAAGGAGCCAAGAATCCGTCCAGCTGAGAAGACCCACAAAGAAACCTGTAACCTGTCTGAAGGAGGCCTGACAACCAACTTCTGCTGCAGTCCTGGTGGAGCCCTGTCTGTCTCTTCATCTCAAGTTGGCCTGCGAAGGTGCCACGACCCCTGAAATGGAGGGACCATACATTCCCGAAGCCTACTCGGTGCCCAGTACAAAAACCACCTTTGGAAGTGCCTGGGAATTGTCCTGTGGCTGACCAGCTTCGTTTTTGGGATACCGGGTTATCTTCATTGCCGTTCCGAGTTTCCACCTGAAACTTGGCACACCCTCAGCTGCCACTGCAACAACACCTTCTGCAAAATGTTGGCATCCTAGCACCAAGGGGACCCGAGAAATAGTGGAAAATCCGACCTTGGCTACTGAGTCCTGCTGCATCGTTGTGCGCGGATTGCACGGTCCAAGACCTGCTTTTCTGACCTGCCTCCAGTCCCGAGAAGGGTGCTGCATCATTTATTTCTGTATTTCTTCACCAAGAGTCCTTGCACCAGCAAAAGATCCTAACTGGAGAATCACTCGAACCTGCAACCTGTGAAAATCGTGGACCACGGGAAAAGCAAGCCAGGAAACCTTTCCTTTGTTCTGGAAAGTCTTGGGAAGATTCAGAGTGAGGGGTTAAGTTATTGAGCTTTTAACATACCCCTACACTCCCATTGTAAGTCAACGGACTTACAATCCTCTTTATCTTAAACCTATTGGCTTTGCCAATACTTGCCTTGGCAAGACTTTTAACTGTTGGGGGGAATTTCGGACACTGTCTATCTTGAACCCTGGCCCTAAGAATCCATCACTGGACCTCAGAGACCCTACCTACATTTTCTCCTACCTCCTGAGTGCTGTATCTTTGTATCCTGAACAATAGGGCACAATGCCCCAGGCAATTTAGGGTTGGACAATATTAGTTAAGGGTTCATTCTCTGTGGACCTTTTCTTGTGTAATACTTGCCTATTCATTCCCTTGCAGGAGTATTCTGATTTGCATTATGCACTTGAACCTGTGATTGGATATATGTATTTTAGTTTTATGGTATTGGTTGATAAGTCTACATGCTTGTGTTCATTTTTCTTATAGTGTATTTGGCCATAATTAAATAACTGTATTTTTATACATCCTGTCTAAGGGTAATCTGTGACTCCCATTGTGTGACCTCATTGTGTACCCTTTAAAATCCCACCCCTCTGAAGATCTTCACCTAGACCGCCTGTCACTGCTACCTTAAACTGGTTTGTCTACAGCTTCCCAGAGTTGCCTCTGTCACAATATAGGTTGGCCTTCTATACATCTGTCCACCAAGCCAGAGTATATGAAATCAGTCTTAACAAGTCCCCATATATGGGATGCCAAAACGGGGGACGTCAGATCAAGTAATAACTGCAGTCAATAAGGTATAAACAGTGAAGAGGTGTAACTGTGTATAAGTGGAACAAAATGCAACATTGTAGAACGAACTGGTGAAAGATAAGCATCAGGCAGTGAGCCCATTTTGGAAAGGGATAGCTGGCTGGAGAGTACACCATGGCAACTGCCAGAATCAGAAGGGGGCAGTTCCTGGCAGGGGAATATACCAGGAAATCATTTTGAAACAGTTGTGTTAAAGAGATACTTTATCATTTGAAGCAGTTGTTGAATTTAAACATTTTGCCATCCCGAGAAAAGTTTTTTGTGATAGATACATTTACATTGACATTAACAGAACATTATTTGAACAGAACACTTTCAACAGTTTTCCTGAAGTAGTTCATGGGAAGGGAATCAACTCCTGGACACAAGGATTGCTTTGTTGGAATTACACATTTTGATTTGTGTACATTTCTGTTGAGTTGGAAACAGAGACATTTACCTTGCACCTTTTGATTGTGTATGTTTGTGTGAGGGTCAGATATATTTTGGACACAAGGGGCCTCATTACGAGGCTTGCGCTCCCGTAATGAAGGGTGCTGGTACGGGACCGGCACTGTTCATTACGGGATGCCTGATTATGAGGTCCCCTAGCGGGACCCGGAACAGACGTCTGGTAAAACCAGATGTCCTTTCCGGGTCCCGTGATGGGAACAAGGAGCTAATAACGGGCCCGTTATAAACGGGCCCGTTATTAGCTCCATCCCCATTCCCATTGAGCCCTATGGGGGCTCAAATGGGAGTGGGCATTGGTTTTGTGCATGAGGAATTACCGGGTCCTCCAAGGTTGGAATGACCCGGTAATTCCTCATTCACAGAACCCGGTATGGAGGCAGCCATGCCCTTCCTAAGGGCATGGCTGCCTCCATATTCGTAATGAGGCCCAAGGACAGCTTGCTTTAGTTTTAGTTTCTTAAGCAGGGAGACCGATAGGCATTTAGCCAAACCCCTTTTTATTTTAATAAAAATGACTAATGTTCAAAACATTACAACTTTGTGTCCTCCTCTCATTTCTGTCCCCTCACAGTGTCTTGAACTTATGATGGCCTTTATGTCAAAGGAAGTCAGGGAATAAGCAGACAAGTTGAGTCAGTGATGGGCTGGCAATGGGAAACCTGAAGACTATGATTGGCCAGTGTTTAACAGAAAATGTCCAGCAATCTAAGGAAACCCACATGGCCAAATCGTGTGTACCTTTGCAAGGTGTCCAGACATTTGGTCGACTGAAAACTGGTCGAAAGACATTTGGTCGACGCAATTTGGTCGAAAACGAAATGGTCAAATTTTTTATTTTATTTATATATTTATTTTTCGGGTTTTTCGTTTTAAAAAAAAGGGGTTTTTAGAAAAAAAAGAGGGTTAGGGGGGGACCCCCCAAAAAAAACAAAAAAGGGGTGAAAATAAAAAAAATAATACTTCGACCATTTGGTTTTCGACCAAATTGGTTCGACCATTTGTCCAGTCGACCAATTTTTTTCGACCAAATGTCTGGTAACCCCTTTGCAACTCTTTGCTTCAAAAGTACACATTTTTGCTAGAAATCATAACAAATTATGTAAAGTTATTTTGAAAAAAGCTCAACCACACCATACTCCAGCCTTTCTCTCTTCCCATATCTGTTTATGGGTGAGGTGATATTTGCTGACTCGGGATATCCCCTTTGAGGGACAGTTCACATCTCGTGTCCATTCGATCTTCAGAAGTGCATTCCAAAAATCTGAAGGAAAAAAAGTGTACACCTCCATAGACATGGCTTCATTATCTAGACACTGCAAATGTTCACGAGATAGATATGTTAATTAATGTCTGTTTCATAAGAATTATGAGCATGTGAAAGAAAACTTTAATTGAAACATAACATTTTTTAGTTCAAATATAGAACTGTTTTTTTTTTTTTTTAATAAATGAAATGAGGGCCTGTGTGGGACTGATAATCACATCCATCCAATTCAAGACCATGCACACCACAGACTGTCATCTAATTACAGAACCAGCGCTTTATTGTGTCAAAGCATTAACATACCACTGGGCATGACTCATGTAAATAATAGGTTGATGCTCATTGCAAGGTTAGAGGGGTGATTCATAACATACACTCACCCTAGGCTTCCTCATCTACCCTAAAGCAACAGGTGATGATTCTGGCAAGTTCAACAATGAATTAGTACTTTCTGATAAAAAAACACTCTATTGTACAACTTTCTAAGGAAGAGCTGGATGACTATGAACTATTGAAGAATGTTTGCAATGTAATCCCTGTTTTGGGAGAGCCAAACCAATGGATCATTGCCTCAATTAGTAAATGTTCTTCCTAGCAAATAGTTCCCATTGCCAATTTGGTGGCTAGGTAGTCCACCTCAATGACATCATATGTAATTTGTGTTGGAATCAACTTTCTGTGGAAAAGAAAAATACACTTCTCCTCTGTGTTCTTTGCCTGGGAGAGACTGGCTCTGAGGTCTAGTCTTGCAGCCTCTGCCTGGACTGTACATGAATGTGAAGAATCTGGTTGAGTCATGGATAGAAGGACAACTGAGGTTTTACTGGGTTTGGTTGTTTATTGTACAATAAACCCCATTCCTTTTTGCCACATTAGGCATGCCATCAGCCAACGTGTCCAACCCTATTTTGGATGACTTTGGGAAACTCTTGTATCTTTGTTAATTATGTTCTGGCCTTTTCCACCAGCAATGTGGATCAGTTTGTAAACAATCTGGACATGATTCTGGATTTATTTGTTTTGATCTGTGAAAGGGGTGGTTCTTTGTCTTCAATTTTGATCTCCAAGTTTTTCCTGAGTAATATGTCTGCTTTTGTTGGGCTTTTCCATCTCTGCATAGTTTTGGCTTTTCGCTGAAGGTTGATAGAAATATGGGGCATCTGTACCCCATTATTGTGGGCTTAGTTAGTGTATGTATAACAGTCACTGTTTTCTGTATCTGTTTTTCATTTTAGATGAGTTTCAAGGCATTTTTGGAGTATTTCTTACTGTCCTCATGGACAAAACGGAGAGCTGGATTTCAGAACAATGTAATGAGGTTGCTCTCATTTGTGGACTATTGCTGTCTGTGTTGCTGATTGGGACTACACAAGCATTGGCTAACATATTTTTGAATGTAACGATAAAAATATAATTCCTCCTCCAGTTTGTCTTTTTCTTCGGTGTCTCTTGGATAGAGATGGCAGATGTAATAGGAGAAACTGATGTCGGTTTATAAAGGGAAATTACTTTTTTGCCAGTATGTCTCTGGATATGGATATGGAACTCTTTATTTGTTCCTGGCTAGTCCTAAATATAAAAATGTGGGCCATTCCAACCATGTGTCTGATGATGGCCCATAATGCTTAATGATGAGGATGAGAGTTGGGATTTTGAAAAATGTGTTGCTCATGTTACTGCTTCCTGAACATTAAAAGTAATGATGTTGATGCAACCAGTGTTGCATATTTCCAGGTAGAGATTGTACGAGTTTCGTCTAATTCATGTCTTTCATGATGGCTTCTTTTTACCTTGATTCAGGTTTTAATCATCTATTCATGGCATCGTGAATTTAATAACATGGGGCCTTGTTAGTAGCTTGTTTCCATGCAACACTGCTCTGGTTTTTAGTCTGTTACCCAATATTTCCAAAGGATCCCATTTTGCCTCTTTAGAAAGGGTAGTGTTACTGGAGTGTGCTATGAAGGGCTGTTACACAAACAACAAACACATGCATGACTGCGTCATTAAGCTGAGTGCTGGAGAGTGTCTTGTGTCTGCCGTGACACCATTTACTTTCTGACTGATCCATTGCAATTTCAGAACATTCAACCAATAATTGTATCTGGGCTCGCTTACTGCGGTTTTACCGGTGCAGTGACTTAACACTCTCTAACTGCCTGAAGACTTGGCTATAACATCTGCCTTTTGGCGCGTCAGCATGCGCGTCATGAAGCTGAGTGCTGCAGAGAGTCTTGTGTCTTGAGTTGCGGGAGCCTTGCCAGGTTGGTGCAACAGGTAAGACTTGTTCATTTACTATATAAAAATGAAATATAATTCTACTCAGAAAATACAGACTCTGCAGTGCTACAGTTCACACAGCAAAAAGACTTAGAAGTCCTGAACGGCCTTCACTTCCACGTATTCAGCTCCTTGCATGAAAAGAGAAAAATTTAAACAAAACACAGCCTTAAAGCTTGCAATAATACTTCTTTGCAGACAAACGATCTGCAACTGTCTAAGAATGACCGGTTATTGGATTCTCCACTTGAAATATCTGGTCAAATTGTATACCCTACAATCGATAACAACCATTCATTATGAACACGTGCATCGGCTTGCAGAGAACGTCATTCGGTGGGGAGAAAATGCTTCATCCCAGTGCAGACAACAATAATATAATAGGAATAAATCTTTCAGCCTCTCCAGATTTAGTCACCTTAGTTTCTTCTTCAGACTATGATTCTTCTGAGTTCGAAAGTGACTCTGAGTCTGATTCGGCCTCTAACGACAAACCAGATCCTACTGTCGCAAAGACATTGCTCACTAATGCAACAAATACAATCATCTCAAAAGTGGATCCACTTTCCATCCTAGTCACAACTATTGCCAGAGAACAATTTGAAATGAAAACCATTATGCAACAAATTCAATCATCTCAAAAGTGGATCCACTTTCCATCCTAGTCACAACTATTGCCAGAGAACAATTTGAAATTAAAACCATTCTGGCAAAGATTGTAGATGTGATGTTGGTAAATTCTGTCAAATCCTCAGCAGATAGTACCACTCTTACAACTAAAATGACAGGGTGGGCCTCTGCTCTTGCCTGTTAAGACTACCAAAACAACTGATCACAAGTCACTAACACATGATAACGACATACCTTTGAATGTCACAAGAAATTATTCAAATGGGCTGAAATCCGTTGAATATTTTGATGAGGATTTTCCAGCTAACTCCTCTTCTAACTGCCGCTATGAAGAAATACATATTCCTCCATCTGTGTCTCCCCCAACAGGCTCTTCAAAAAATCATAAAACAACTACATTTGGCCCCGGAGTGAAATGAAGGAAGAAGTTAAAAAAATAGGTTCAAAACACAAAAGAACAAAAGTGATCATTAAATCCCCTATTGAACCTGTATTTTCCAAATATTCATGTACAGTTCACAACAAAACACTGGTGACAAACACATTACCAGACATCATGGTATGGCAAGGTCGACAACATGGGCCTATGAACTAATGGCTACATACTATACCTTCAGCCAATATGGTCACTCAGGAACAGCTATCTAAATATGTCCATATTGTCCACGAAGATTCCAAGTTCTTGAAATGACAATTCTTTTCTTTGCAGGGGCATTGAAACCAGGTGCAACTAAATCATATCCTTCCTTTAAACTCATCAGATACAACTCAGATACTCCAAGAACATGGAAATCATGTGCAAAGAAAACTGTCTTGTTAATTCATCTGAGATAACACAGGCAGTGCCAGATAAGCCCATTGTGTTTATACTAATGGACATTGTAACTAAAAAGCCCTCTTTTGTGGAAGACAACATCTCTGATTTGAGTAAATGGATTGTATTGGAAGAATCTCATCCAACCAATTACAGCCCATTTTTAAACCAGACTTGGATGTTAGCATTATTCAGCCAAGTGATTCAATTAAGAGTGATTCGTTCATCGGATATCTCTTGCATAGAATTGCCAGGCATAAGTAGGGCCACCAATTGTGCTCTTTTAGAGTTCTCATCACCATTGATTGTGGCATTAACGATATCAAATGCTCAAAACTTGGAGCAACTAGGCTTCACTCGTATTACTTGTCGAAAAATGAAGAAGCAAGTACCATGTATGTCTACCCAACACAAAACCAAAAATGAAGCATTAGCAAAAGACAATGAGACCACTGAGTGGGCTACCTTATATTCACTTCAACTTTACAACACACAACAAATGCAAACATACAAGAAATTGAATGTTGGGTGCCAGAACGAATCAACAAAGAGGCCGTTTGACAGACTGTCATGTCTTTATCTTGCAGGAAACTTGTGCTTCACAACCTTTTACTATTGATGGTTACTCGATTTTACATAGCCTTGCCATACCCTCTATTAGGGATCGCGTCAGTGAGGGATTGGCTATAGGGACTAAGAGCCTCATTATAACTATGCCGGTCCGTTAACAATGGTGCCGGTAATCCTACTGGCACCATTGTTACCAGACCGGCACAGTACGTCTCTGTGGGCAGGAGCCGTCCCACCCGCCACACTCAGACATGGTGGCCGTTATTAACGGTGCCGGTGCTTCCGTGGTCCCCATTCCCATTGAGGCCTATGGGATTCAATGGGAATGGGGATTTACAATTACCAGCGCCTGACTTCCCGGAACACCACGCACTTGTAATATGTAGAAGTTAGGTGGCAAAATGCCGGTTTTACCAGCACGGATACCACCGGACTTGTAATGAGGCCTCAAGTCGCGTTATCAACTGAAGCCATTTCTTAAGACACTGTCTACCCTCTACTTCCTGTCCACAGTGTTTTCAACTTCTCTGGATATGACAGGCAGAATCTTGTTCATAAACATATACGACCCCCCCCTGAATGGTACACAAACCAAAACCAATCAAAAATGTTTTCAGAATTAACTTTTTCCTTTTCGCCTAATATTATTAGCGGGAGACTTAAATGTCAAGGATTTGCATCAATCTGCTGTATAATCTGGTAATTTGGCCTGCTACTGGAAACAACTTACAATTACACATGATCTTAACGCTCTCCCTTTTGTAGCATCATCTACAAAAGATCCAAGTCCTACCTGGTCAAACAGTCTTGCTTGTTCTCACATAGAATATGTCATCTCCGACCCCGTAAGGGCCCCTCTTTGTGGAGCAGCCAAGATCCAATCAAACAAAATGAGCGATTGTGCAACATTGCCTTCGTCATTTGATTTTGCCTTCACCCGTCAGAAAATCCAGAGAGCACTAAGCATTGCAGTCAATATACAGGGAACCCGTATCTGGTGGTCTGGAAGCAAAATAAAAGAGATCAACAACCTCCTATCAGAAAATCAACATAGTTTAGAGACATGATACCTCAAAACAACTGGGACCTTGAGACACTGATAATGTACATTCTTCACAAAAAAGCTATAACCTTGGCCAATCAGACACAAAACGCTTGGCCCCTTGTGATGCCTTGATACAGCAACAAAAAATGCTGTATCGAAAAGCAGGGCTACTATTAGAGGGAATCCCATATTATCCACCAATCTGTAAAGGTCCAGCCTCATTAAACTCATCACACGAAACAAGAACTGGCTGAGGCAGCATAAGCACTCTTGGCATAACACCAATTGGAAATTGCTGACAGGCTGGTTAAAATCTCACAATAGTGGAATCTTTTGGTCCTGTTTCAACAGCTTCTTCAAATCTCCCTATGCTAGTGAATTAAATCCAGTTCCACAACTCACGCAGTGTTCATATATGGCAGAATTGTATACTGATACGACCATTGTCATCGCGACAGACTGCCCTGACTTTACAAAGGTGCAAGGTAAATTATTGAACTTAGAACTGTAGGATGTTGCAGCTTAAAGCATCCCATGCCCCAGGACCGGATGTATACCAAATGTCGTTTTTAAAGAACATGCTCAGTTGTGTGCAAAAGTGGGATTAAATCTTTTCAAATGCATAGAGGCAACTGGGGAAAATTCTCTCTAGCTGGCAAAAATCCATATGTATCCCTATTTTTAAAAAAGGAGACAGATCAGTTCCTGCAAACTACTGTTTGCTAGTGATGATGGATTCCAGCCAGAAAATCTTTGCAACAGTGCTGCTAAATAAGCTCACAAAATGGGCTGAAGCCACCAATTTATTAAGACTTTTTCAGACATGTTTTAAAAAAAAATTTGAAACGATTACTAACATCTGTGACATCCAAAATCTGATGGCTGAGGTAACTAATAATACAAACAATCTATTGTGCTGCTAAGTAGACTACAGCAAAGCATTACATTTGGCTTCTCACCCACTGCTATGGAAAATGCTAATGACATGGGGGATTGATATGCTGTTGTTATACTACATTCAACTATTATACACAAATACCTCAATCACAGTACGCATAAGCCAGAGGGTGCTTACACTGATTACTTTAATATTTCCTGCAGCCTTAAAAATGGCTACATACGAGCTCCGATGCTGTACAATTTAGACACCACAGACATGGCCGACAACCTCAACAGTGTGCGGAACATTTCCCCAAAAATCAACGGTGAGTCAGTCTTGTGGTTCACTTATGCCGATGACACAATTTTGTTTGCCTTGCCTCGCGTTGGTTTAGAGCATACGATTGATGTTCTCGCCACTTACTCTGAAAAAAAAAACATATGGTTATTAATACTTCTAAAACAAAAATGATGTGCCTTGGTGGCAGAATTCCAAAAAGACCAGCATTTGTTTGGAATCTAAACAATAACAAACTTGCTATAACTGAAGAATATCACTATTTGGGGTTTGCAATTAAACTCAATCCTCCATCAACATACTTTGGAGACTTAATATCATTAAAAATCTGGCAAAAGTGGTTAGTGGCAAAGCATTTCATAGCACAATGTGGATGGGGGGCTTCAATGGTGAAGGACTGTTAGAAATCTACTGATTCTATTCCAAGCATATTATAGGGTCTCTTTGTGCTTTCGGAAAGATATGTCTCCTGGTTGGACGGGAAGAGGGAAAACTGTTGCGAACAGTTATCACCATCCCAGAATATGTACCGGTGGAGAAGTCTACTCTACTTAAAGCTTTTACCATCCAACTTTAACTTTAGTGTATTAATGAAACTCATAGGCAAGAAAGAATGTATTGATGATAATGCATGTATTGTGGAATTACCACAGACTGATCTGTCTTTCCTATCCATATTAGATCTACAATTGGAAGTTGTATTGAGCCTTCTGAAATGAGAAGTAATACTAGAAAATAAGTCCAAACTCTGGGATGAAGCAAATAATGTGGTTAAATTAACCTTAAAAAAGAAGATATAAAGAATATTCACATCAGAGCTTCCAAATGAAATCACTGTGCAAATGTTTCACTAAACTCTGTTCAACTGACCCAAAAAAGATATGTACTATATTTCCAGTTAAATCTTCTCCCTACCATATATTTCATTGGAGCATGGTCAAGCATATCTTATACAGAACAATGATGTTGTCTTTGTCATGAAAACATCGAAACCATTCAACATATCCTTACTGCTTGTCCTGTCCTTGAAACTTAGTATTGGAAGGGTTATGGCCACATTGTAGCAAAAATGGATTCCATTGAATTTGATTAATTTTGGAGCACTTTATTTGGTGCAGACTCAGTGGTTATCACTGCTGCAAAATATTCTATTTGGAAGGAAGCATTGACACCTTTTAGTTAGGGAAATCCCTATAGAGTCATTTTACACTGTCTTTATGGAATTTGGTGATGATATTGAGAAAGTTGAACTATTTCCTGTTCAGAAATATCTGAAATGAATCAAAATTGTGATGATCTTTTTTAGATACTATGGGCCTCATTACGACCCTGGCGGAAAGTTACCGCCAGGGCCGTGACTTTACCGCCATGGTGCTAACTACGTTAACACCATGGCGGTAAGGGGATTTACCGCCCCATTCCGACCTTGGCGGGGCGGTAAATCCCCAATCCCCATTTACCCTTCCCCATTCCCATTTTTGCCCCATAGGGCATAATGGGAGTGGGGAAGGCGTTAATTACGCCACCGTAAATTACGGTGGCGTAATTAACACCAAGTTCCCTTACCGCCATGGATTTTTACACCCGCTAGAAGCAGGTGTAAAATCCGCCATGGCGGAAAGGGAACTCGTGATTGGCGGTAAGGGGTCGGCGCAGCTAACGATGGCGCTAACCCCTTACCGCCAGGGTCGTAATGAGGCCCTATGAGTATATGACTATTTTGTATTATAAATATTGCCCACTCTAATAGCTCAGGAAAGTCTTCATTCTATTAAAGACAAGGAGGCGAGCATTATGCTTTATCTTTCTTTAATACTGCCAATTCAGCATTTTAAAAGTTAAACTTTAACTTTCTGTTTTTAGTTTTTCTTGCATAACATTAGGAAAACAAATGCAAAAGTTGCAAGTTCCTCATCAGAACAAAATTCCACTAAAGTTCAGTGAACCACAACTCCCATGATCCTG
Source organism: Ambystoma mexicanum (assembly GCF_040938575.1). Lineage (NCBI taxonomy): Eukaryota > Metazoa > Chordata > Amphibia > Caudata > Ambystomatidae > Ambystoma > Ambystoma mexicanum. The sequence goes on from NC_090922.1 coordinate 375,896,954, forward strand.
AAGTCCTTTGTAGTCCTGACTTCCTCTTTCCCACCAATCCGGGCACAGGTCGGGGTATAAACTCTCTCCCCTCCCCGGTCCATTCCTCTTTCTTTGCCATCAGAGTCTAAATCCATATAACTATTCAACTGTCCAACCCGCGCCATCAGATCTGTCTTGATCCGTAGCTGGCATATCCAAATGGTCCAACAGGGACAACTTGCTAGGACAAGAGCTGCTCATTGACCAACGTGCTCACAACGTCTTCTGGTCGTCTCCTACGAGAATAGAAACATTCACATGAGGGCCATTCACATGAATTAAAAATGTTACACACTCTATCACATTTAATCATTCTTTTCATTAATTCAGGTGGGATATAATGCTTGCCTCCTCGTCTTTAATAGAATGAAGACTTTCCTGAGCTATTAGCGTGGGCAATCTTTATTCTATGACAAGACAGGAGGCTCGCATTATGCTTGTTCAAAGCTTGCTATCACTATATTCGGTATATCAGATACTGGTTTGAAATAAAACGTCTTAAAGGTAGACTCAGAGGACCAATCAGCCGACTTCATAATATCTTGCAATGACACTGCTGTTGCGAATGCTCTAGAAGCCATCGCTCCTCTAGCTGAATGTGCACCAAATAAGGATAAGTCTATTCCTGCCCATTGCATCACTTCTCTCACCCACCTTCGCAAAAGTCGCTGTGGCTACCGCATGATGGGGCTTTCTACGCGCTATAAGCAATTGTGTTACGCCGCATGGTCTAATCTGCGCTGTTGCTGCTTCATAATCTTTAATGCATTGTGCCACACATAGCTTTTTATTTTCTGTGAAATAAGGGTAGGAAAAATCGGTCTTAGTCCTTTTAACGATAGTAAAAGCTACTCCTTCTGGATAAAATATCTTCCTATCAATCTCTAATGCTTTTACGTCTGATACTCTCCGGAAGGCTAGGAGGCACAGAAGCCTAGCTAATTTGCCTGATAATTGTGATCGGGACAAAGCCTCATTCTCCGGCCATCTAAGGAATAAGTGAAACACGTCTCTGACGTCCCAAAGAACCGCATACTTTGGTTCTGGAGGCCTTCGCAATTTCATGCCCTCAAGGAGACGCAGTACAGCCGGATGTTCTCCTGCCGGCCTACTTTCCACCTTGTTATGTCCCGCTAAAATTGCTGATCTGTACACTCCTATAGTTCTGTAGGCACAACCACCCTGAAACTTTGAAGCTAAGAAATTGACGATGTGCACTAAAGGAGCTGAAATGGGATCCAAACTGTGTTCCGAACACCATTGTGCCCAACCGTTCCAAGCTGTGTTATAGCTCCTAATGGTGGAAGGCGTCCAGAAATCTCGGATACAGTCTGCAGCGAGTTCTGAAATTCCTGGCAAGTTCCATCTTTTCCTGAAATCCTGCATGCCATGAGCTGTAAGGATCCCGCTTCAATCAGCGGGTGAGTTCGACCGGTTGTGTCGAGTAGAAGGTCCTGCATGTTCGGAACTATCCTCGGAAAATCCGTAGAAAGTTCCATCGCTACTGGAAACCAGGCCTGTGCTCTCCAGCAAGGCAGCACCATCACCACTTCTCCCTTGTCTCTGCAGACTTTGGCAAGAACTCTCGTGATCATCACGAATGGCGGAAAGGCGTAATGGACTGCTCCGTTCCATGGCAGCAGGAAGGCACCTGTACCCGCTGCACCTGCGTCTATCCTCCAGCTGTAGTACTGCGTTGTCTGCGCATTCAGTCTGGAGACAAATAGATCTATCTCTAGGGGTCCCCATATCTCTTGTAGGCGCCTAAAACTCAGGGGGTGTAGCTTCCAATCGCTGGAATCTGCAAGATACCGAGAATCCCAGTCTGCTATACTGTTCTGACTTCCTGGAAGATATTCTGCGGTTACTGCAATGTTGTTCTGTAGGCAATAATGCCAGACATCCTTCGCTAGCATCCTGGATTTCGTGCCTCCTAGCTTGTTGATGTAGCGGACTGCTGAGATGTTGTCCATCTTGAGCAGTACGCAACATCTCACTCTGTCCCTCGTGAACGCTCGAACCGCGAAAGAGCCCGCTAGAAGCTCGAGGCAATTTATGTGGAGACTCAACTCTTCCTCTGACCATTTCCCACCTGTCTGAATCTGTTCGCACCTGGCGCCCCAGCCTGACCTGCTCGCATCTGACTCTATGGTCAGCTCTGGCACATCTTCGAAAATCACTCGTCCGTTACAGGCTTCCATATTCTCTAGTCACCATTGTAGTTCTGCTATGGCTTCCTGATCTAGGTTCACTATCTGATGGTATTTCAAGCCTCCGCGGAGGGGCATTATTTTTAGCCTCTGTAATGGACCTGGAAAAATGGCTTTAATGGATGCTGCCAGCAGCCCCACCACTCTGGCAAGATTTCGAAGAGAAATAGATTGTTTTGCTATCACTGCCCTGAGCTCTTTCTTTATCGCTCCTACTTTGTGGCCTGGGAGCTCCAAGATCGCCCTCACTGTATCTATGGTGGAGCCTAAAAATTCCAGTCTCTGAACTGGCGCTAATTGCGATTTCTCTAAATTCACCAAGAACCCCAGAGAAGATAGGAAATTGAAAATCCACCGTACATCTCGTGAGAGTTTCTTTGTTGGATCCCATGACTAGGATATTGTCTAGATAGATGATCATACGCACTCCTCTCTCCCTGATAGCTGCGGCTACCGGTTTCATCACTTTCATGAAGGCCCATGGGGCTGAAAGGTAGTCCGAATGGAAGTTATGGAAAGCGCCAAATCTCCTTCCCCCATCGGAACCTCAGATACTTCCGAAATGCTGCTGCTATCAGAATCGTTAGATAAGCGTCCTTGAGGTCTAGACGCGCTAGCCAATCTCCTGCACGCAATGGGTCTCGAAGGAGGTGAATGCCCTCCATTTTGAAATGATTGTACTCTGACCAGCTGTTCAAATCTTTCAGGTTTATGACAGGACGGATCTTTTCCCCTCTGCGTACTAGAAACATGTTGCTGAGAAATCCTTGATCTACTATGCTCTCGTGCTCTATCGCTTTCTTCTTCACTAAACTTATTAATTCGCTGTGTAAAAGCGCTTGCTCCTCTTGAGCCATGGAAATCAGAAAAGGATCTCTGTCTTGTACGGGGGTGTCTGTGAAATCTATCTGAAGCCCTGCTACTGCTTGTAATACCCAAGCATCGCTTGATAAAGCTTGCCATTGCTTCAGAAAGAGGAGAGTTCTTCCTCCGATAGGAACATTTGGTGTACTCACTGCCTGCTGCACTGGGTTGACGGAAGGAGCCTCTCCCTCTGTGACCTCGTGGATGTCTTCCTCTGCCCGGAAAGAAGGTGTCTTGTTGGCGCCCCTCCCAATATTGAGCGCATGGGCCTTGAGGCCTTCGCTGATAGTTGAAATGACCGGACGAGCGACCTCTGAATCGTCCGGTCCCAGCAAAAACACACCCTGGGAAAATGTTCCTTATAGAGCTCTGGGCTCTTTCGAGGGCGTGTATGTGCCCACAAACTGGGACATCTCCTTCGCAACAGCTTCCCCAAAAAGAATACCTTTGGCACCCTCACCGGCTTTGTATGTGGCCAGGTCGCTGAGTTTTTTTTCAATCTTTAAGAGAACTCTTCTTCTCCTCTCAGATGATAGGGCGCAGTTGGCGTTACCTAAAAGGCACACCGCCCTCTGGGCCCAGTTACCTAATGCCTGGACATCCACCGGGGTACCAGTGTCTTTTGCCTTTTCTACCAAATCCATAATTTTCGCAAGCGGTCCTGCCGAATCCAGGAGCTTGTCTTGACAACCTTTCCAAGCGTGATCGACAAATTTCCTAATGTCTTGCGCAGATTTGGTAACGAAAGCGACCATCTGTGGGTCCAAGTCCGGTGTATCCGCTAATCTTCCCGGCAGTTCCGGTCTTGGGCATTCCGACCGCATGCGGGATCAGACTTCTCTGTCCAGTGGCTCCCTGATGTACTGTGACATATACAATGCCACCCTGGGCGAGGGCACCCATTCAGATGACTGTACTGTGACATATACAATGCCACCCTGGGCGAGGGCACCCATTCAGATGACTAAGGGTGCCTAATGGCCTCTGGGTCGAACATATCTACAATGTTGTCTTCTTCTTCGTGGGCACTTTGTGCGATGGGTTCAGCCATATCTTCTTCTTCGCCACCTTCATCATCGGGGCATAGCCTTCTTCCTAATCCCTTGAATTGTTCACCCCTAGGGCAGGGGGTCTATTATGACACTCAGCCATTTTAGCTAGAAAAGCTTCTTTTAATCTGGCAACAGGGTCGCTCTGACTTTGGGGAACAGCGTTATCCCTTTCATCTGTGCCTAACTTCTTGGGGTCAGCTTATGAATAAGGCTCTGGATCAGAGTTAGGATTACCACACTCTGAGCTTTTCTAGCTTGTTTTCGTATGGATTACACAACGTTTATTGCAGCAAAACCTGCAAAACTTTTTTTTTTTTTATTGAAATCTTGAGAAACTTAACCCCACAACTCTTTGCTCCGTTTCTCTGTCTTTCGCGACGAAAACGAACGTTGGAGAGCCGAGGGGATGCTGGGAAGGCTTGAAGGAAGGCTTTTGGTCCGCTGGGTCTTAAAACCCTTGTATGGAGTGGATCGAGCTGACTGCAGGCCTACGCGCGTAGGCAGGTCTCCGCTCCGCAGGGTCCTAGTGCCCTTTGCATTCGGCGGCGCGGACCTCATCAACGCTCGCACATGGAGAACGGGGTGGCTGCCTGAGACGAGCGGCTTTGCTTGCGGCTTCACCCCGCTTCTCCTCACCATCGCGTCACTTCAGGAACACACACAATCGAAAAAGGTACACGCGCCTATCGTGACTAACTGAAATTATGCGCGTATTGAATACCTTTCACTAAGACGCGCGCCAAAAATACTAACGCTGTATCATACAATATGTATTCCTACTACACAATACTATTATTAATACCTCGTTCTAAGAACTAGAGTAAAATTGCTCAATAATGCCACAATACGATTGAACTAGAAAGGTAAACACTTATCTTCTATGGCAGCAAAAAGAAAGAGGAATGGACCTGGGATGGGAGAGAGTTTATACCCCGACCTATGCCGGATTTGTGTGAAAGAGGAGGTCAGGACTACAAAGGACCTCAGGATCATGGGAGTTGTGGTTCGCTGAACTTTAGTGGAATTTTGTTCTAATGAGGAACTTGTAACTTTTGCATTTGTTCTAATGTTATGCAAGAAAAACTAAAAACAGAAAGTTAAACTTTTAAAATGCTGAATTGGCAGTATTAAAGAAAGATAAAGCATAATGCGAGCCTCCTGTCTTGTCATAGAATTACTTTTACATGGAGCTTTGATTTGTTAGTTTACGATTGATTGATAAAATGTTGCTTTTTCTTTTTTTATCAAATGTTTCAATGTTATAATATTTTGTAATTAAATGTGATTAAGGTTTGTACTAATAACCAAATGCACAATACAAAAATATATATTTTTTAAAACACACCTGACTTACTGCTTTCCTGACCAACTTGTCTGTGTAGCTACTCTCGCATAATTAAAAAATAAGTCAGGTCCTTTGCCATCTTGTCATTCTGACAATTGATGCCATGGTGCAGCTAGTTTGTTCTAAGCAGACAGAAAATGTGCTAGGTTTGCAAGAGGATGTGTTGGTTTGCATTGATTTGTTCAATCAAATTGTTCTGCATCTCCATTAACATTTGCCTAAGGTGCCCTATGGTGTGATTAGTTGAATGCCTTTTCTATAGACTGCCTTTTTCGATGTATCTCATTTACATAGTGTGTAATTACCTACAATGTTAACAAAGTAATGTGTTCCATTGCCCCATGCATCTAAGTCTACTAATAAGAGTTTGAAGAGAAAAATCTTCAAACATCCATGATGTTTGATGCCATTTGATGTCATTCTCCGCATTACTTCCATAATTGCATTCTACAGTCAATGGTTGCACTTGGAAGTAGAGGCCAAGCATGCTGTCCATTTCAACACATGGTGTAAATCCGAGTATAAATCACTAGAGTATAGCAATCGCCTATGCTCATGCCACTGCACTTTCTTATCATGACATTCTTGTGCTAACTCAAAGAATTCCTTGTGCATCAGGATAAGAGCTTTAAATATAATACAATCTTCAATGGGGCCAGCGTGATTTACATAGACCTAGAGACATGTTTGTTTGCCATGATAAATTGATGGAAATTCTTGCAGCAGTGTTTTGCAGAATTTGAAACCCACTAGCAGTGCCCTAATTCACACCAAGAAGGGAAATAGTATAGTAATTGAGTTTATCAACAATAATAGTCCAGGTTATAATGACACAGTTAACTTCAGTTGAGAGAAAGTTAATTTGTCCTAAATCATTAGATACAAATTTGAAGAGCTCATTATAGCATTAACATGTATAGCCATACACAGAGTCCAACAACACACATAAAGAGCTAGCTTCATATTGGAGTTTTATACAGGTCTGCAAGATTGCAATCAAGGGATAATGTTTATTTATTTTTGTTCTAAACAAACCCATTACCAATACCAAGAGCTCAGTGTTAGATTTACTTAAACGTTATCAATAATATCATACAGTGTGTGAATGAGTTTGGTTTGAGACAATCAATCTGTCTTATCAATGAGTATGTATCACCTGCGTACATGTCAACACACCCCTTCCTGAACCGACATAGCATGCAGTGTTTTTATATAAATGTTGAATAAAGTTGGAGAAATAGAAGATCCCTGAGGGACTCTCCAATCCATTGATGTAGAGAATAACATGCATGATTGAAGTTTAACTCTTGAGGATCTTCTCTGCAAAAAGAAAAGGTGTAAGCATGTTTTAGATTTAGGCTCACACTCCCTCTCCAAATCCAAATTCAACAGCATCAACATGCTGGATCAGTCAGACTCCATATATTGAAGGAGATTAAGACTTGATCTTTTTTCCCCCAAGTAATGTTTTCTATTTAATTTGATAATGCAATTGGAATGGCACCATTCTATGCAACCTTTTCAAACAAAGGTGGCGTTAGCAATCAATATATAATTGGAGCATTGAAATAGATCTAAGGAAAATGTTTTCAAGTGATATGTGCATTTACATTTGTGGTTTAAATGGTATGTTGTCCCAATGTATCTATTTGATATCTTTTAGTAATGTGACGGATCACCCATATAATCTTTGACAATGAACCAAAAGTCAAATTTCTAATATCATATGGCAAAAGGTGACATGAAAAATGTGAGAGATGTTGAAACCATTAAAAAATACATTGAATAAAAGATAGTATGTCACAATTAACCATTTGAGGAATTTAGATGATTTTTCAAGAAAATACATGACCATGACCACACAAAGAAATACATTTCAAGAAAAATACGTTACCAATATATAGGGACAAACATAACATAGTTAACATAGAGAAGGGGATATAGAGAGGTAAAAGAAAGGATATGAAATTGCAGGAAAAGAAAGGATCGAAACATGCCCAAAAAAATGAAACAGAAAGCACATGAAGGGCATAAAACAATGGGCATACCCTTTTTGAGAGGGGCAATATCCAGAAAAAGATAGTCAAGTGACAATTATTGATGAAGAATACTGAATGAGCTACAAAACTATACTGAACTAAAGGTTTTCATGCCATTGTTACAACAGAAGAACTTTGCTCATCTATGTATTATAAGAATGACTCAGGATCTCAGAAACCGTTAACAAAAACATTCAGGAAACAAGAGAGAGATGTGTTGACACGTTTAATGGAAAAACATCAGGAGAGGAGGAGATTACAGAAATCAGACAATAACTCCTATTAGATATATGGCCTGATTTACAAAGCATGTTTCAATGTGGTTTTCCCATTGAAATTTGCTTTGTAAATCAGGTCCATAGAGTATTATGAAATAAGGGAAAGCAGCGGTAAGATGCACACTGAACAATTGGTGTTTGGGGAGCGGAACCCTAAAAATTGTTAATAATACGTTATATGAATTATGCAACCTAGAATATTTCTTAACTTCAATGGACAAATAAGGTTACAACTTCACCCCTTCAAAAAGTCTCACAATATACAGAAGTTCACCTTTTGTTGTAAGCCATACATCTTAGACAAGGGTGATTATTGATATATGTATTAAATGCCTCATCGTTCAAGGGAAATCTACATACCTCTGAGCCACGCTTGACATTGTGAAATTTTATAAATCCATCAAACACAATTTATGTAAGGCAGAAATGTAATATTTTTTTAGCAGAAATCAGCAAGCTATTAAACCCAAACATTGGTACATCATATGAGACATGTTTAACTGAAAAGCAATGGTTTGCGCTATTAGGGTTATATACACAGACAATCCTGTGGGAATGTACTGATGGCAAATAAGCACCTGCTTAAAGCACTTTATAAGTTAACTTGTGCTTTGACAAAAGATCCTGAAAGATCATAACAAAGAGTTTTCCTTTGGGCCAAATGTTGGTGAAATATTGATCATTTGGAATACATTGCAGACATTTTACTGACAAACGTTAAATTAATCAATAAACAAAATATTCTAAAATCAGATGTACAAAGACATGCAGTGATGTAACAACTCCTTTCATAGATATTCTAAACTGCACTAGAGAGACCAGCATCTTAAATAGCAAGATATTTAGTATTCCAACTGATGCTCAGTACTACACACTACCAATGAGTGCCAGACAATTAGAAATGGCAAAATTTATTTTGTTAAATTCCTAACATCTCCAAGAAACTCCACTGAGTCATTAGAATATACAAATGAATTACAAATGTATGAGTTATTAGGTTAGTGTTTATCCCAGCCACACAATCAGTAATTCTCTGCATCAAACACTACTTATCCCAATAGTTAGGGACACTATATTAATGGAAATTATGCATTGCGTCAAATTCATAACCATTAATAAAGCATGAACTCTGAGGGATTCACACCTGAGCTCACATCCTCTGTCAAGTGCCTCGGCTTCCACATCTACAAACACCTCTCCTTCAAAACATACATAGCTTAGAAATCTCAGCTTGGTATCATCTCTCCCTCCTGTGGAAAGTCAAGCCCTTCTCCCCCGCAGACAGCTTTAGATCCACCATTCAAGCACCATTCAAACACTGGTCCTATCCTTCCAGGGTGGGGGTAAGGCACTCCTCGAAGGCCTCCCGTTGTCCTCCCTTGTGCCCCGAGAAGTGACATGCAAGCGGTTGCACACATCATCAGGGGTCTACACATATACAACTACATCACTCCGGCCCTCATCGATCTTTACTGGCTCCCACTGCATGCACAAATTGCCTTCAAGTCTTGATGCATCATCTATGAGGCAGTCTCCATTAAGTCACCCAGCTGCCTTACGGAGAAACTCATCATCTGCGGCGGACAGCGAACCACCAGAAGGCATAACACATACAAACTTGAAATCTGCTGCTGCAAAAGGAAAGGACCAGAAAACAAGTCTTCCCTATCTGCTCCATAAGAATATGGAACTTCCTCCCTGTCAGTATCCAACTCGCCCCCATACTCATACAATTCAGAAAAGAACTGAAGACCCACCTCTTTAAGGAATCTCTGTTGCCTCAACACCTATGCCATCACAATGCCCCTCACGCCACCTGACCTGCTAGATGCCGCCTGGCCATCTCCTGCCCGCAACCCGGTACAGCTGTACCCCTCCTCTGTATCTCTGTTCTGTCATTACCTCTGAAAAGTACTCCATTATGCATCTGTACCATTGTATAAATCTGTAAAGCGCTCGATTATGTATATGTATTGTTGTATACGTTTGTAAAGCACTGTGTTGCTTCTTGAAGCCAGGTCTGCACACAAAAAATAGCATATAATAATAATATTAATAATAAAAAGCAAAAAACATATCACCTCATATACGGAAAATAAAGAATAAACTCCAAAAGTAATATGTAGAACAGCAAACATACTGAAAAGTCAACTCAACCATGCCACCTTAACGTATAAAATCTATATAAATCTATTCTGAGAACCACAAACCTTTGGGGTTGTGCACATGTGGAGACTGCATCTAACGTAGCTATGCCTAAAACATGACAAAAGCCACCTGCAATGTACAAAATCACAAGTTTAATAAGCTTTTCAATTCCATATGTTATGTAAAGCTTTTACTGTATTTGCAGCAACGTATGCATTGGTAGTCAGAAGCAGAACTCCAGAGAAAGGCTAAATACATGCATTAGGGAAATCTGGAACAATAGTGCAACATTGTAGTGTGGAGCATGACAAAGACAATCCACAAATAATACAATTCATTGGAATTCAACACACCCAACTGCCACCAAGAAAAAGCAATAGAGAATTATCTTTGAGAAAAAACGAAACCAGATGCCTATACCATCTTCCTGGTAAATCATATGGGAACAATACATAGCACAAACAATTATGTATTAACTACCCAATATTACTATTACTGATGTTCTAATGGTCATCGAATGGACTGCTATAAAGTGACATGCCCCACTCCAAATCCTACCTCCACCATTCTGTGGGTGAAGAGGGGACTAAAGGAGAGGTCTCGTCCCAACAGAGGTGTGCAGGATCCTCAAGGTTGGTGAAAAACCAGCGCTGCAGGCTTTGTGTGTGCAGAGAATGTTTCCAGCATAAATTCCACACATTTCTATATTACCAAATGTGTGGCCGAGCTGGCAGAACCTTGCTAGCACTTTCTGTAAAACAGAAATGTAGCACATGTGAATGACAGCATGCTTGACCAACAGCCGAATGTCCAAAGTGCATCAGCTTTCTCACCATGCATTGATCTTGTTGCAGTCCAGAAATGTCTTTATTTAAATTCATGTGTACATACTGGTGTACACACTGGTGCTATTTTCTTTTATTAACCAAATCCACCATCCTCTTGTTGCCTACCAATGAATTATTACCTCCGACTTTGTATGTCCAAAAGTAGCACTGGGCTACCAAAATGATCTTGTAATGTGCAGACAAGGAAGGGTGAACGAAAGTGGTGGATTAATTGTTATTTTTTTTATTGTTATTATATTCGACACATTTGGCTTTTCATAACAATTACATATATCATTATAATATCAATAATATATTTTAACAACAAATAAAGAGAAAAGAAAAATGAAATAAAAATATCTGCCTAAAATATAATACACACATTAAATCCGAATCAAGCTAAGAAAACATCTCCTAAACTACAGCAATATCCCCATTGTTTACAGCTTCCAGTCTATTTTGTTTTTTATATGGTTTACATATGAAACCTTTACAATCAAAATATAAAAAGAGAAATTCATCAATAATACAATACAATCGTCAGATATTACAAATACACAATATAAAAACAGCAAGAGTTAAAACAATTTCAATAAAATACATTGGTCCTCATTACAAGTTTGGCAGTAGCCTTGCCGGTAAAACTGGCAGGCTACCGCCAAACTTTTATAACGGTGCCGGTGCATCCGACATGCGCTGCTCGCGGGTGCCTTTCTGCCCGCCAGATCTGACCTGGCAGGCAGAAAGACACCCGAAAGCACCTTGTCAGAGATTCCACAAGCTACCCCAATGGAGTTTCAACCCCCTATCAGAAAATTCCAACCTTTCCTCTCCTAAATCCTTATGGTCTGCATCAGAAGAGATACGGCCATCTGAGTTAAGGTCATCGGTAAGGATCACTTTACCAAATATGGTTACAGATTTCCAATCTAATACTATTTCCATAATCTTTTCAAGGAATGCCCCAAGTGGTGCTAACCTCAGGTGCCAGTAAACATTAATCAATAGAATCTCTACCAGTCCATCCTTAGAGGAGGCTTTAAAAACCAAAATCCCCAGCGGCAAACCAGGGATCACCAATGTAGAAAAACCCAAAGTGGACTTGAGTGCAATAATAAGGCCTGCCGAAGGCCTGCCGAAGGCCTGCCTCCCTTATTAGGTTTTGCTAATTGGGAAATTATTTGGAAGCCATCTACAAATGGATCCACCAGGAGCCATGTTTCTTGTAGGAGGATGCAGCTGTAATCTTTCAGCATTAGTGCTGTATCCGTATTCGTACATAAATGCATATTCCCTCTGCTGTTCCATGAGACACACTTCAAATAAACTATTTGTGGTTGTTCAATCACAGGATATAGATTTCTCATAGTATCCTCAATTCAACAAGGCTGAAGTAATTTGGGCTCATTCCTGTATTTCTCTAAATTGCCCTCTTGTGAGATGCCTCAGTTGTTCCTGGTTTCTTTCTGGTTGATAGACCATTGTTAGATTACCATTATATTCAGTTTCTTTTTGACCCTTAGTTTCGTTGTCAGGGTCTTTATTTCAAATCCCAGCTCTCTCAGCCCTTCACTTTCCCCGCTTACCAAATTTCTGACCACCCATGACTTGAAGATAACATTGCTCAAGTCGCAGCGGCCTTTGATTGGGAAAAAAATCCTGTCAAGATCACATGTAGATAGCAGGCTTAAGGAGGGGATTTGTGAGAACATTTTTAGGACATTTCCTCGATTAATACAAACCAAAATATCCTGTCCCCATAGACTTGTTATCTGCATAGCGTCTAGTTGTTTAATTTCATTATACAGTTTCATACGATACCCCTCATTATTCCCCTTAAATTCCTTCATATCTTGATCTGCATAGTCTGAGCGCCTAGCTCTCCTTGAAATAGTGCCTCTCCCTATATTCTTTGGCCGCAGTGGTTTCTGCCTCGATTTCCAAAGGGTCTATAGTTAATATCCCACATCCCAGATCTTTCTTGAGACTTTGGTACATATAATGCCCCCAGAAATGTTGGTTCAAATTGAGAGGCTCCCTGTGGAAAAGTACTATCTCTCGGACGCACCTCTATCCCATACCTCATCTGGCCATAGATAGGGGAATTAGGATTGTTATCCTCATCCCCTAAGTTTGGCCCTAAGTCTTTAGGAGGTCTTTTAGCCGTATGTGTCTCTCGGCTGTAAAGATCTTGTAGTAATTGTCTTGCTGACACAATATTAACAAGAGTAGGGTTTTTAGTCTCAGGAACCAACTGTTTTGTCTTGGCATCCCGCTCAGACACAGGTATTGTGGGATTCTGATTCTTAATTACCTGAGGTTTATTCATCATCTTTATTAATACCATCTATTTCGCCAAGTACTCTATCTACAGTGTGGTCTTTTAAATCATTCACTGAGTGTATTTTTACTGCCGTCACTGGGATTGATGCTGGTACCTCACTACCGGCAGATAGTCTGTTTGAAGTCCTGTGTCTACCCTTGGAGGATATATTCCTTTTTTCTCCTCAATATTAACTGAGTAAGCAATGGAGCCAATGGCAGGCAAACCTTCTTTACCTATATGATTCTCACATTTCTTAGAATTATCCTTTTCCTCCTCAGTAATGACTCCTTGATTCTTACGACCAAATTAAACATTATTAGGAATTCCACTTCCTTTACATTGTAGTGTTTTGAGCATAGTAAGATTTCTTAAATATTTATGTGTTCAAAAGTTAAGTTTTTGTTGTGTTCTTTTCATTTTTCATTTTCCTTATTTGCTGCATATTTCTTTTGCCAACCAGGATACTTCTTTTACAAGGCATATTGTCTTTGGTCAGATCAACAATTGAGCTCTCCTTATTTATATCAAGGTTATCTCTCTGACTAAGTACCGTCGCATTATTTATCCATTTCACATACTGTGACTCCTTGAGTGTATTATAATGAGGAGCCCATATAGGGGTTTTTGGGCAACAAATGTTCTGTCCCATCTCCTCTCTCCCCTTAGTACACTCCAATATTTCCCTCTCTCCCCTTAGTACACTCCAATATTGCGACATTAACCTTGTTAGGCTCAACTACAATTGCAGCCTGTGCGCATAGATCAGTTGCTGAAACTGATTGAACTGAGGAATATGTCTATTATTTATGGTGAGGGATGTATCAACCTGCCTCATCCTCTTCACCAGACCATCTAGCCCTTTCAGCCCGTCTAATCTAGTTTAGATTGCTGTAAGGAGTTCAGCGTGGGATCTAACCTCTGCCCATATGTTATCATATTGTCTAACAAAAGAACTTAAAACCATGCCTAGTGCAGAAACCGTAGGCTGAGTGAGTCGAATCCTTTCATCAGCCTCCCTTAAAGTATGATGCATTGTTGCATCATTGGAATTATCTTTTACCGATTCTGGCAAAAGTCCTCTCTCTCTCAAATAATTTTGTTTATTTGTATATTCGCCAATAAAATTGGTGAGTTCAGATGGGGATCCCATATATGAGGCATCACGTGTCTGCTGAATAACACTATTCGGTTGACTCTGTATGCGGCCCAGATTACTTTCTGCCATTGCCTGATCGGCAAACTCAATGATGCTCATGTAACATCTCTCAGGAACAGATGGTGTCTTTGGCACCGATGATCCCGCAGATGGGCGGCGGCCATCTTTACTCCCAAGATGGCGAAGCATGTTGTCTGGAGCAGTGTAGTCTCCCGATTCTCTGAGGTCGTGGTGATTCCGCCACCCCTCTGCAGAAAATGGCATATCTACCAGCAGTCACAACGCGCGGTTGTGTTGCTACTCTTATTCAACAACGCTATGTAAGTGCGATCATCTAGGCTACATTCCTTCGTCTGTACTTCCATTCTTACCTTACTAATTCCTCTCTGTATCCTCAATTACAGACAATTCCTACCGTCGGCTTGAGAGCCTGCGTCCCGGTGCATTGTCCAAAGCCTGTTTCCATTCATCTGCGAACACCGGCTCGCTTCCAGCGATTGATGTTTAATTTCCCTTGTCGGGTTCATAGAATACAGCTGGTGGGTAAAACAGGATTAGAGACGCGATTCCAAGTTTAACTTCTATACTTACTGACTCAGGTGATATCTTGATTGAATTCGCAGTCCGGAAACCGCCACCTTCCTTGGCAAGTTCAGGTGCCATCTCCTAGCACTAAATCTGAGAAGTCTGCTTCTGTCACTCTCCCAGGAACATATATATAGTCTTTTCCCAATCCTATCTCTACCGCTTATCTTCTTATCCTCATATTTAGACCTGTGTCTGTCATTTTTAGTAACATTTACCAAGACGCTGCCTCCCAGAAGATAGACACAGCATCCAATTCAGATCTCTCTGACGATACATTTATATATATATATCATCCTTTTTCTTTTCAACCTTTACCCTTCATCTGGTTAACTCTTGTCTTTTCTATTTCTGCATCTACATAGACACAATTCCTGGAGCATCCCCAAAGAGTACGAATTGCTGTTCACCATTTCTGAAGCAGACATCCATCTGATCCAACAGGATTTTCTTCCCCAAAGTGTTTCCCTGCGTCTGCTCTCCCCTTTTTGGCAATTGTAGTCATTGAAGGGGGGAGGGGACTCAGGGGGATTCGTATAGTTATCACTACACCTCTTACCCATTCCCAGACCCAGACGAGTTCAGGAGAGTCTAATTATATGGTATCCGCATGAAAAGAAATTGAGTATTTGACAGCTCAAGTCATCTATATCATTTGTTATTGTGTCAATTACTTCCAACTTTTTAGCAACTTCAGCCATCAAAGAGTGATCTAATTGGGCTACGGTTATCGCCAATATGGCTGGTTTTATTTTGGTACTTGAAGCAGTTTTTTTTATCAAAGAAATTTGAAATCTTTTTATATACAATAGGACCTCCTACTAACCTATTCTTAGACTGCTTTTGGTGTCAGGTGTTTCCCAAATGTACTGCTATTGGTGTTTTAAACAATTCTCTGGATCTCGAGTTCTCTAAGTTCAAATCTGGATGTAAATCGTTCTTATCATTTTGTAACTTCATTTTGGGGAGAATAGCTTCAAAAATGACTTATTAAGAATGGCCCCATCAGTAGAATTGCAGCTATTTGTATTATTGTTTTAGGTATCCCTGTTCTTTTCTTGGAAAATGACATTTGTCTTCTCAGACTCTTGGGTCTCCTTAGCATTGGTAGCTTCTTGGGTATGCCACAATATACTGTCCTTATGGATAATTGGAATCTCCATGCTATGATTAATTGAAGCCCCATCTTTCTTATTGCCCCCATTCTAATAACACCTAGGTGTAATGATACTGCCTCCCGCAGATTTTGGGCCAGGGTAGCTGCCAGTCTATCCTCTTGATCGTTGATAGAGATATCACTATTTCCTTTAAAACAAAAAATGCAGCTGCTACTCCTCGATCCTTCCCACGGCTTGTGTGGCCTATTTTCCATAATCATCAAAACATCAGTATTTTATTGATTGCGTACTTCGGCGGCTGCCGACCCAATAGAATCACCTGGAACCACAATATGAATATTAGCTACCAAAGCTCTTTCTTCTTTCAGTACCTATTCCTCCTCCAGAGGATTCTTTTCTAAGGGTAAATCAAGGGTTATTTCCTTAGTGTTCATATCTGATAAGGTATATATCGTCTTATCAGGTCCATTTACCTATTGTATGGCTAATTGACTCCTAAGACCCTTTTGCGCCATACAAATTGTTTTGGTTTTTATTTTATCTGAGGTATAGGCAACCAACCACTCAGTGTAGAGCCCAAGAGAAATCAAATAGAGAGAAATTACCCTGAGATAAGCTCACAACAATTATCAATGACCTAATACCTAATGATCCTCCCAAAGTCACTACCAGTCCAGACTTACAGTGGATTGGCTAGATTGGCTTTAACCTAAGTAGAGAAAGAAAAGCAAAGCTGAAGGAGAGGAGTAAGAACCCACTATTTCCCTTTTGCTTTTAGTAACAATTGCTCATAAACCAAGTGGCAAACTAATGGTAGGACAACAAATTCACTTTTAGAAATATATACTACCTAATGAGAACAATATACTAATTGGTTCCAAACCTGTATGCAAATGCTGGACTATATCAAAGAATATACCCGAGTTCAGAGTTCACTAGTATTAGTAAACTGGACCACTTTTGGTAAAGTGCTATTTGTAATATAGCGTCTCAAAGGTTCACTGTGCAATGTATATAGGATAAAGTGCAATGTGGAATGTACAAATAAAGAGTTCCTCAGAAAGCAAGGTATAATGGAGAATACAAAATAAAAGGGCAATGTGCAACAAGGAAATTTAAAACCACAATATTAATTAAATTGCATAAAAAATATTTTCACAAAGGAACCAATATACAAAAAAGCAAATAATGTTTCCAAATTCGAAATATTATCGGAGTAAAGATAATTACTTAATAAAAATCAATTTAAAATACGTATGCACTATAGTCTTTCAATATTAAAACAATAAGGAAAACATTAAAAGTTACCCAATACACACAATCAAGCACTAGGGCTACGCAGTACCAAAATCTCTTGGGGGAGAAGAATCTTCGCAACCCCCGTGGCTATATATCCAGCAACTCAACAGAACTTCCATATCACAAGGTTTTTAAATCAAAAAGGGAGAGGAAACCTTGCAGCCCCGAAGCGTAATAGTACGGCTTCCAACCTTTAAACTGATTCCATATATATTAAGATAATGTCTATTCGTTAATTGGGCTAAGAAAGTCTACCTAAAATGTGCAGGCAATAAAATAAAACAGGGCGAGGAATGCCCGACAGTTTAAGGAGCCGCCATAGTCCGTCTCCCCCCCTGCCCTGAAACGTTCTGCACAGTTATTCCTTAAAAGTAAATTCAAATACCAGAAAAGATCTTTTGGTTGTACTTAGCTTGTACCGTAATATCGTATATAGTCCTCTCACTGTTGAACAAATCCAATAGGAACAAACACCGGCCGTGAATCTCCGTAAAACAACGTGTTATTTAATGCCGGCGTCCCGCGTCTAGCCAAACAGCCCAAACAGTTGTGCAACATCCCTTTTCAAAGCAGGACTTACTACTGCAAGGGCGACTCTGCTCACTCTAAATAGAGCTTCCCATTCAGATGAATACCACCATGTGATTTCCAAGGCTTCTTAAAGGAACAGTAGTCACCGTAACAGCAGCAATGGTCACATGGCACAGCTACAGCTCCGGCAATAGCAAGTAGAAAGTGTCAGCCCAATCAGTTGTGCAGCAGCCCTTTTCTCAGCAGGGCTTCCGGTCTATCTTTAACCTTAACTGCCAGGATATTATGAACGTGTATGCAAAAAGAACGAGAATACAAGTCCTTGGCCCTTTTCAGAATCCACAACCATGTAAAATGATAAATTAACGGGACATTTCCTCCTCAAATATAGCATCTCCATATATTTTCATAGTCCACTTGCTGATTTACTGCAATTTCAATAGACAAAACGGTTCTCCTCCTGGGATTTTTAAATGAAGTGCTACAAAGATGTTTTCTCAGATTCAATCATATTTCCTTTGCAAAACCTACATCTCCTAAGGCTGCGTGGAATTCCCTCTCTTGAACCCCTGACCTCAAACATTGGTACAATGTTAAATTTAGCCCTCAAATATTCCATAGTTACAAAGGTATTTGGGAATGTCTTACAATAAATTGGCAAGGCATCTAGGGGGAAATCATCCAATAAATAGTTATTACAAACGATCTTGGTTGCTAAGCTGTTTATGTTCTGCATCCTATTCAAACAGGTAATCTATCTATCTCTTCAAGATATTCTTCAACTTGAGTACAGGCCTATTAGCCATATCTTGCCTCAACCTGTTATTCCAGCTTGTAAAATCTCACATCATTTCAGTTAGAATTGTTTTTTCGGACAAAGATATCATCTTAATGGCTTCTATCATTGTATTTTGTATTTGTATTTATTTAGTGTTTATATGGCACTGTTTGATTTAACAGGGTATTCTCTTGGGCATTATATAGCTTTCAGGCATACTTAAGCCTTTTGGACAAGATTAAGGCTTCCATGGAAGTGGTGAAACATTTGTGTCTCCGAAATTATATTGTGAGGCTTTTAGCTACATCTAAAAGACATCTGCGATCAATTTTTTCCAATTCAAACTTGTTTTTTCCACTGCAAATCTCAGCCCCATAAGACAGCATGGCCACCACCTTAGCCTTGCAAACACAAACAACGGTCTCCACGGAGAAGCCATCATGTCATTTGGCAAACATTTTGATGCCTCCTACCTGTTGACGTGCTACCACCCCGAGTGCTTCAAGATGCGGTTTCCAGGAGAGACGCTGGACAATTATTACCTGAGATATTTATAGTCATTCACCTGTTCCAGAATAGCACAGTTGAAAAGCCACTTATATTTCTTGCTTGGTTTCTTGGAAGGTTTCCAAAAAAGCATTGATTAACTTGTGATATTTCAATTGAATTTGGTACAAGGATTATCACTTTTCTTTTTTTTCATGCACCTAAGAATCTGGTCCAGAATTGTTTAATTAAGATGATCAACAAGCCCATCTCATTCTGCCTAATTTTCTCTATTTTCTGACATGTATGATGTGTGCAAACACTAGAGGGGGGTATCTGCACTCCTGCTCTCTATATGGCAGAGCAGAGTCACAGAGCACCCCAGCCAAGATTCTCTATTGGGTAGCGAAGGTCGAGCAATCAAGGCCTAAGCTCTCTGGAGGTGATGTGAGCTGGTTCCTAAGTACAGTGTCGTCCCCAAGCACCCACAAAGGAAAATAGAGAAAACACACTATGTTAGTGAAAACACCATTCTTTATATAAATAAGGCTTTGATTATGTACACATGAAATAACCCACTTTGTGCTCAAGATAATCTAAAATGGCAAATATATAGTTTCTATGTGGTACCACAATTACTTCTTAGGTTCGATTAAAATGTATCAACTGTACTCATTTCAAATGTCATACAAATCAGTTAATAATGTGAACCAACAATTGACAAAGGAGGAAAGCAGGTTGGTTAAAACAATAGGCAGAATACTGGCCCCTACCACTAGCACAGTTCTGTGTGAGGATCTCCCCACCTGGGCAATCTGTAAATGAAGATATAATACAAGCCCAATCCATATATTGTATATATGAGTCTTATTTGACTCAAAAAAGTTCTGCCACCCCAATCTACTTATAATAGCAGGGTTCAACGTCGAGGTAGCAGCTTCGGTCCTGGCGGTGCTCGTCGACGATCGGCTGTGGACGTCCTGCGAAGATGAGGTGTGTGGTGCACCCTGATGACGATAGTTTGTTCCTCAAAGAGTTACTAAAGAACTTTGGCCCAGCAAGGGCCTGGAGTCGTCATCGTTTTTGTGGTTTTCAGGTGGCAGCAAACCCACTGGCAGATGCTCCTCTGTGCATCGGCTTCCTTGACTTTCTCCAGCGGGACAAAGCGGTCAGTGGTGCTGGTCGAGAGCGTCCTTGAATTCAAAGGGCCGCATTACACGGATGGCGGTAAGGGTTTACTGGTACCGGTAAGGGTACCTGTGCCGGTAAACCCTTACCGCCTTACTACGAGGTCCCTTTGTGGGACCCTACCTTAACAGCTGGTTTTACTAGCCATTAAGGACGAGACCCGTAAAGGGACCTAGGAGGTAATTACGGTACCGCAATTTGCGGTACAGTAATTAGCGCCTTGCCCATTCCCATTGAGCCCTATGGAGGCAAAAATGGGAATGGGGAAGTGCCATGGTAAATGGGGAATTACCTCCTCCACACACCTTGGAATAGGGCGGTAATTCCACCATTCACTGTGCCGGACTCTGTAAAATACCGGTGGCGCCCATGGCGCTAATAGCGTCATGGTTACCCCCGTCCGTGTAATGAGGCCCAAAGTGTCTTAATCAATGGAGCGTTGCAGCTTTGGTCGATGATAATCGTCATCGACGGTGATGGACTTCAATGTCCGGGTGCTTTACGTCATGATTCCGCAGCAGTCCCTGTCTCTGGTCAGCAGCCTTTCGAGGACTGGCTTCCAGCATGCTTCAGTGAAGGCTAGCTTGTGCACGATGGTCCCTCATAACTCGGGAAGAGGTCTCTTAGCCAGGTCCTCTCTTGGATCAGTTTGTTAAAAGCACATCAGCTTTCAGATTGCGTCGAAGGGAACAGCGGTTCACCTTCTTGTTCCGGCTCGGCTTCGAGTGTAATCATCAAGTATAGACTTCAGCTTCTGAATTAGTTCCATCAGTGAGAGGTCCCCATATTTACTGTTGGACTACCATTCACTATGCTGGGTCACACTCAGGCAACCAATCATCCAGAAGGGCATTCATGCAGGCAGGCAGCCAATCAGGCTCACAGTGCATTCAGGCCATTCTCCTCCCTCCAGAAACTCACAACAAGTAATGTGTATTGGAACAAGTACCCAGCCATTCAGCACGCCACACTGTGTTCATACCGGTTTCAGGTAGGGTTGCCTCAGTCTTTATGTCACATACCAGAAACCAGACACCCATAACAAGGAGTGCATATTGGTCACACACTCCATTCACCCAGATCACACCCCATGGGCGTACCCACAACATACGGTCATTGGGAAGGCTCTAGCCAGTCTGGCCTGGACTTCCCCACAATACAATATATGGAACTTCCGCCCAACAGCCACTCAGGGGAAGGGGTAGAGTCAGGGCTTCCCAGGACTTTGGGAAAACAAGGTAACAGGCAATAGAAAGCAAGAGGCCACAGGGGCCATCTTGTTTCCTATCAGGAATCAGCTGATTCCAATGGCAGGGCCTGGGAATCGCAAAATTGAGGATACTCAGAGCACCTGTCAAATTCAGCATGGAGCTGCCACCAGCCCATACCTTGCTCTGTGGGCCACACACAGGTGCCCAAAAACACACACTAGGGGTACATGGTTGTACCCCTACCCCTGGGTGCCATAAGGGTATCCCAAGGGTCTGTTCACCAAACCAAAAAGAGAAAGAGCTGCCAGTAGTCCTAAAGTCAAAGCGCCCCTGCGCCGCATAAAAGTACACACAAACAACAAACAAGCATATACAGCTATGACGAATGTCCCATTCCTCGCACAGTGATCGCGGGACACAGCGGGAAGAGTAGAATAGCCAGGCCCCGCATTTTTTTGCCCAGGACCAGCCTTTTTGGGATGCTTGATGACGAGGTCTATGGCAGGTATAGGTTTCCACCTCATATCATCCTAGAGCTGGTCATTGAGTGGGAGGATGAACTCACATCACCCACCCTGTGCTCCCGAGCATTGAGCCCCTTGGAGAAGGTGCTCAATGTCCTGCATTTTTTGGCCCCTTGGTCATTTCAATGGACAACTGCCATAGTGAATGGCATTTCACAGCCCATGCAGTCACGTTACCTACACCAGGTGTTGGCAATCATCACTGCGGGCCCCTCAGTCCGCAGGCACATATACATGCCCAGAACAAGAAAGGCAGGCCGTGGTCTAGGACTTCTACAGGGTGGCACACCTCCCCAAAGTGCTCGGTGCCATAGATTGCACCCATGTGACCCTACATCTACCTAAGGCCACTGAGAACATCTTACGCAACCGCAAGCACTGGCATTCCATCAACATGCAGGTTGTATGCGATGCCAAGGGAATCATCACCCCTGTCTATGCAAACTATCCAGGGTCCACCCATGAAAGTTTCATATACAGAATGTCCTCCCTGAGCCGGGCCCTGCAAGCTGGGAAGCATGGCGACACATGGCTCATAGGTGAGTGCAAATGCCTGTGAACATGCATGCATGTCACACACAGACAAATACAGAAACCCAACTAATGACAACCATAATCAACTTACCAGGGGACAGTACCTACCCTCTGAGCACCTACATGATGACACAAATACGGAACTCCACCACACCACCCAAGGTAAGATACAACGCAGCCCATATTGCAACCAGGACCATAGTGGAGCGCAAATTCGGAGTGCTCAAGTCACGCTTCCGCACCCTTGACCGCTCTGGCAGACAGCTACTATATGCACCCCCATTAGTGTGCAGTATCATTGTGGCAGCATGTGTCCTGCACAACGTTGTAACCCGGCGGGGCATACCGGTGGACATGGTGGTCCCCCCACATCCTCAACCATACGCACAGGCACTGTGCATGGGAGGGGATAGGGCACGTGGCGAGGCAGCCCGTACCCAGCTTGTGGACACATTTTTCACCTAAACTCCAACCCCTACGGAGTGCACAAAGGCCTGGCACATACCAGGTGACAATCGATGATGAGTAAGGGACAGTTAACTTTCACAACCTTAACACCTGAGAATGTGTTCACGGAAGTGCCACATTGTGTGCATCCCTAGCTACTTAAACACAACCAATCCTGTGTGACCAAAAGGAACACATGCAAGGTACATATCCCACCCACTCCCCTGCAAAACAGGCCATGAAAGTACTGGTATGCCAACCAAACCCTCCGATACCCCATGACCCCCATCTGCCACACCATGCCATGGTATGCAACGGCAAAACAGCAAACCAAATGCACAACACATGACACACTTGTCATGAAGTGCCACGTGAGAAATGTAAATAGGCTCCAGACAATCACACCTGACCTGGTCTGAAGAAATGACTAACCAAAACCTCACACCCTGAAAACTGTGACACAAATACATGCTGCCAGTGAAACAAGCAACAATACCTGTTGCCATGCACATTGGACAATAGCAAATTGGCATAACAAACACTGTGTGCTGCGTGTGTGTCCCCTGTAACACACCGCTCACCGGACAGCACAGTGAGTGTGCATTGCGTTGGGGAAACCCCTTAAGCATCATGAAAAATAAGTACAATCAACCAAAAGTACTCTGTGATGCATGTACATGATCAATGAATTGGACGTGAACGTGGATTGTAATGATAGAGCATGCCTGAGAAGGCAATATGGGTGCATGTGTGTGCATGGTGTTGTCGTAGTTGGTGTGGGGGTGCGTTGGCTAAGTGTTTGTGTCAGTAGGAACATGCATTGAATACAT
This sequence comes from Ambystoma mexicanum, assembly GCF_040938575.1. Lineage (NCBI taxonomy): Eukaryota > Metazoa > Chordata > Amphibia > Caudata > Ambystomatidae > Ambystoma > Ambystoma mexicanum. Next base: position 375,920,751 of record NC_090922.1, read on the forward strand.
GCATGGGAAATGAAGTGAGCCTCAGTATCCTGTACACAGCACATGTGAACATTCCCCTCAAGGACCCCCCTGTGTGTTAAACCACACCAATCCCCTGACACCTCAAAATCAATCCCAATAACATATCATGTACAAAGTACCCCACATCGACAATGGCAGACAGTGAGCAATCACTGATTGATTGAAAATCTGTATAGGGCCTACACACAAAGTGCATCAAAGCGCCTCAAGGAGGGAAGGAACAAGGGAGAATAACAGCACATTCTTACAAGTCCTTCAAATAGACCAGATTGTGAAAAATTACAATCAAATCAAAGTAGATAGTACAAGTGCTTGCAACAATAAGGGAGAGTCTAGGGAGGGAATGTGTGAAAACAAAAGTAGCACCAACATTGCTATGCCTGACTGCAATAGTTGCAGTGCAAGAGTCACATAAGGAGGGGGGTTGAGGGAAGAGGTGGGAAGACGTGAGGAGAGTAACAAAACAAGTAACAAACAATGGAAGGTTGCTGAATAATCAAGATAGTGGTGGGGAGGGGGAGAAGAAATACAGAAGGGAAAGGGGGAACAGACGTGCTGTAATCAGTGGTGGAAGGACAGATGATAAAAGTAAGTGCCAAAATAAAAAAACAAAAAGGTGAAGGTAGGGGGTGGATGGACGGAAGCAGAGGGGGAAGTGTCTGCAAAGAACAAGCAGCTACGTATCACAATGCCTAACGGCAATTTGGTTATTGCCAGAAAAAGACAGACAGAGGACAAGGAGGAGGGGAAAGGGTTGTTGAGAGGGAGAGGGAGGAGAGAAGGGAGGAGAGGGCCAAGGTGTAAAGGCAGGAAGGAGGAGAGGGGTAAAGAAAGCACACACAAGGGGCAGAGGGAAAGAAGAAGGTGCAGAAGAGGAGGGGGTGTGACAGTGAAGGTGGGAGACAGAGGGAGACTGGTAGGGGGCACGTGGAGACAGGCAGGGGCAGGGGAGACAGGGGGACTAACAAGGGACCCAGAAGGGTGGTGGACAGGTGTGGACAGGGGTAGACAGGGCCTCTATTGTGGGCCTTTGATAGTGGTGGCTGGCTCCAGTCTCCTGGTTGCCCGGATTGTCACAAGGGCCAAGTGCAACCAATGGGAGGGGGGAGCAGGGCCAGGCCACAAACAGGACATTCAAGTCAAAAGCAATGCAGCCATATTTCAAATGGCACAACAAAACACCAGGCAGGGCTGCAAGATGGTCAAAACAGGGGAAGCAAGGAATAGGGGGTTGATGAAACACGTGGTCACAAGGAAAACCTAGCGTGCAGCATTCATGTGGCATATCAAAATCACTGTAGGGCAAGTGTCCAAATGCAACATTGTCAGCACACAGACCCCTCCCATCATCAGTGTGTGTTACACAGCCAAAGGGTGCATGGTACCACCTACAGCAGGAATTGCATGAACATAGACAGTGAAGTCATAAAAAGATCATAAACAACATGATGAAATGTACAGTCAACAGAATACTCACCAACATGAAGTGCAGATATACATTGGAGAAGCCATCCAGAATACCCACTAGGGGTGTACACACAAGTAGGACTACAGGCTGTCCACAGATATGACAGAAGCACAATGCCCCTGTGTAAGATGCTGTCACACCGAGCCATCCTTGCGAACCCCTGGAATGGGGAAGCAGGAGTAGCATATGTGTCAGGACCCCAAGCAAAACAGATACACGAGACAAGCCTGAATGGGCCCTGCAAGAACACACAGTGGATGCCTTCAAACACCACAAAGCAGCACACTGTCACATGAATGTACAATAGACAAAAAATCAAAAATAAATGTATTTGCAAGAAAACAAAAAAAATCAAAAATGGCCACCCAGGAGGGGAGAAGTACAGGGTGCACCTCAACACCCACATGTGTAGATGTTGCGATAAAAAAAACTTTCAGGCCCGACCTATGTGTGAAATAGGTTGTTGTCATCACCCTCTGGATGGAAATCAGAAGGTGGACGTGGCACAGTTTCCTGACCACGCCTATCCACGGCTTGACCCTCAGCGGCAGCAAGCATGCGGGTCTGGTAAGCCAGGTCCTGCATGGCAATGACACGTAGGTCTGCATGCATTACCTCATGTGTCACACGTGCTTCTTCCTGCAAGGACTCACATGTAAAACAGAGTTCTGCTTGCATGGCCTCACATGACAAACGGAGCACCTCCCGCTGAGATGGTTATTTCAAGCCACTCCATCCTGTCTTCTGCCCACATACTCTCACCCATCATGAGGGCACCCAGAGTAGATCAGAGGGATCGGTGTTCCTCCCTCATGGCCTCACAGTGTGCCACTGCCTGAGCAGCAAGTGCTTGATGCAGAGCCACCATTTCAGCCCGGCACGCCCTGTCAGAGGCTGCCATGCCCAGCCTGAGTGAGTGGCACGTGGACCGCATAGCCTGCTGCTGGAGCTGCACCTGCCTTTCAGGGTGGAGGATGGAATGGGGCACACTTCCCATACCTTGAGCCATCATCTCAACTGCTCCCCCCTGTTGCTGTGCTATGGCAATAATGGCATGCTCCCAATTAGTTGACCCCGGGGGCGTACGGCCACCGCATTGCGGGACACGGCACCTGCCGGGCCCAAAGAGCCAGCCGTCGTCCTTGCTGGGTTTGTGCTGCCCACGGCTGCAGGACTGCATCCCTCCGTCGACCTGATGCCTCAGGAACATGGTCAACTGGTGTGGAGTGTGACCCTGCACCCGTAACCACCACAGGTAGACATTCAAACCCTTCCTGCCTCCCTACTGCAGGTGTCGTGGACAGAAGATCATCCAACGCAGGATCCCTTACCGGCAATGACACATCATGATGCAGATTCGGCTCAACATAGTGGTCAGAGGATCCATCAGAGCCTGACTCAGAGTCAGCTATGGACACGGTGGCCTGGAGCACCAGTGGGTTCTCGTGGGCTGCCACCCCATGACCACCACTGGTGCCTTGTTGGTAATGTAAACTGACCAGCGTGTCTGGAATGACATCTTCATCCTCTGCCCCCAGTGCATCATCACCTGCAACATAAACAAAAGAAACATGAACACGCCTGTCAGTAGCAAATACCACACACATACAGAGCACAACATTGACAGCCAACACATGAAGCAGACATGTCACACGCAACTCAAACCCCAACATGCATCCAGTGTCATTGCAATGCAAGGGTATCATGAAAGCAGAAAAGTATGTGTGCAAAATGTGAAGCCAAGGCCTGTATTGCATGTTGCACATCACCTAATAATAATAATAATAATTTTGCATTTATATAGCGCTACAAACCCTCAGGTATCTGAGCGCTGCTTATTACCACCCACGGTGTGTGGTGCTGCATCACACAGAACCTCTAGCAGGCACATATCCAAGGCAGAAATCAGAGATGGCAACAAAGAGATGGCACGTAACATAAGCATGGGGGAACACACAAATAGCCGCAGCTGGCAATCCAACAAAACACACCATGATACATGTAACATGCATGTTCACGTGCAGCACTCAACAACCATAGACTATGCAGAGCACATGTGTCACAGGAGGCACCTACGCTAGTGCATTTATGTACAGTGAAAGGAGGGACATGGGTACATACATGGCACGTCACTATCACACAGCAGCATTGTGTTGGCATGTTGAAGGGCTGAACTTGGCACAGGAGTGGGTGTGTGCAGTGCAGTGCATGTGTACCCCCTCAACTTCAAACATCAACACATATGTAGTGATGTCAATCTCAAAACATGACAGCAGTGTATGGGCAATTGCAGCCATCATGTGCAAACGGCATACACTATGTAGCATGGATACCGTGAAACCCCCACCCTCTGCGGAATAGCAGGGAGGCACTGCATGGCAATGAAAGGTTCACCACAGAACTGTGCATTGGTAGACAGTGTTGGCATGCGTCTATTGCATCTCGTCAGTCAAATGTCACTACATCCGATGAAAAGTGGACATGATGCAGGACAGATGAGGAACCATCAGTAGTACACCCACGTATGCAGAAGACACTACACCAGTTGAACAGAGGCAGGGGGCCTGTACCAGGGGAAGCCATGTGCATGACACAGATGTGGACACCCTAAAGTCGTGCGTGATGACACACAGCCCCACAGTGAGCATGAAATGACTGTCCAAATAACATGACACTTGGATCATCCTGGAGACGTACTACAATGAGCAGGCAGTCAAGGACACCTAGGGGCATACATGGAATGCACATGGAGCATGATTGTGCACACATGTGCACGGGGAGCCACTGCCATCCGCACAGTCAGAGTGAGACACACTGCACCAAGGACAAAGGATGTACATGACATGATATGACATCTCATCAAGATTGCCCTTGTACAAAAGTGGCTCAGAGCGCAACCAAGCAAAGGGAGGGGAACAATGGAGAAAACAAAATGAAAACAACTTCCTTACTGGGCACAGTGACATTGAGAAAACGCAAGTGCATGGAGAAGGGAAAAAGGTGTAAAGTCCCTGGAAGGGGGAGAAGTGGAAACTGCCAAACATAGGAGACTAAAGAATTAAAATGAAGTCTTATGATAGAATAGGCATTCAAAAGGTGGTAGTGCAGCCAGCAAGTGGCAAGTGCAAGATCATTTGGATAGGGTAAATCTGATGAGTGCAGAAGAAGAGTGGGGGACTGTATGGGTACACATACAGTACCCATTGCAATGGGAGGCCTGGAGGCAGTGCAGCAGGGAGGCAGGGTGAGCAGGTACCTGGTCCCAAAGGACAGAGGGTGTCCAGGTGAACAGTGCCAAGAGACAAAACAGTTCAGCTGGAGAGAAGAGGGGCTAATGCAGGAGCAAATAGGAAGGTCTTGGGGTGCTTCCGGAAGCAGAGATGTTTATCCTCAAGTTTCAACGTGGCAGTTAGGCTGTTCCAAAGGGAGGTCCCAGCCGTAGACACAGATCTGCCCCCAGCTTCTTTCATCGATAAACGACTGACCCGGAGGGAGTGTGAGGTAGAGGAGGAAAGGACTCGTGAGGGGAGGTATTGGCAGAGGGATAGTTGAAGGTATTTTGGACCCAGGCCCCAGAAATCCTTGTGCACAATACAGAGGGTCTATAATTTCATCCTTGCATCCACTGGTAGCCAATGAAGGGATTTCAGAGCTGGAGAGATAGGATCCCAGGGCTTGAGGCCAAGGACAAGTCGTGCAGTCCTGTACTGGATTAGTGGTAGAGGACAGAGAGTGGAGGCAGGTAGAATTATGAAAGAGGCTGTCACAGTAGTCCAACCATGAGACAACCAGAGCTTGAGAGACAATTGAGCTTGTAGGTGAACGAGAGGAAAGGCAGGGTATCCTTGAGGAGGTTAAACAAGAAGATACAATCTCAAGAGATGTCAGAAATGTGTGACGAGAAGGAATGTGTGGAGTCAAGGTGACCCCAAGGTCGTTGGCCTTGTAGGTGGGGGTAGGAGGAGGGCCATGCGAGGCTGGCCAGAGAGTGAGGGGAAAGGATGGTGAAGGTGTACCGATGAGGAGGATGTCAGTTTTGCTGGCATTTAGAGAGAGATCGTTGGCAGTACACCAATTTCAAATGTCAATGAGGCAATCAGAAATGAGGGAGGGAGAAGAGGTGGCCGAGGGCAGCCTGAAAATGAGTTGAGTGTCATCAGCATAGCACTGGAAGCTGTAGCAGAAAATGGAAATGCAGTAGGCGAGATCTGCCAGGTGCTGTTTGAAAAGCCAGGCCGAGAGGTCTGACCTCTGTTGAACACCACAGGTAGAGAGGGAGATTGATGAAAGGAAGGACCCAAGTGTAGCTGGGAGGGTCACACACGCCAAACACACATGTTATTGAGTAACACGCATCAATACTCATCGGACGATGCATCATAATCCATCCTCTCTCCCACTCCACTGATTTGTTCTTCCAGGGTGAACTGTGCAGTGATCTCCTTGTGCTGAGTGAGTTCTTCCTCCTCTGGTGCTGGCCCACCACCAGTCACCTGAGACATGGAATAATTGGAGGCACCATTTGTTTTGCACAGGGTCAGAGGTCATTCCAATGCTTGTAGCAGTCCTGAGCCATGCGCACCTGGAATCCCATGGCTGTCACACCATCCGCAACATGCTGCCAGTGGACCAAACACTGGGGAGGCGTTGTATGGCACTGTGGGCCCACAAGCATATCGCGTTTGTGTGCCGACATGTAGTCCACAAGGAAGTCCAGTTCCTGCTTGCTGAAAGGTCTCTTCTATGACGTGCCAGATGCCGGAGCTGTGTCTGGGGTCTCAGCCTCTTGCACAGGAGCACGCTTCCTCCTTTTGGGCTGTGGTACTGACCCTGAGTGGCCAATGTGGCCCTGATCAGCGGAGGCAGTGGCGCTGGTTGACTGGCCTAAGGAAGTGGGTGTTTGAATGAGGACAGAAGGTCTGGCTTGGGTCTGACTCACTGCCGGTGTGGTTTTGGCTGCATCTGCCCATGCAGTTACCACCACCTGGCTGTTTGGGGCAGCAGATGTCATAACTGCCTCAGATACGTGTGCCCCGGTCACAGGTACACTGGACACACATGACCCGCACCTCCTGACAAGATGGAAATCATCCTGGGAGTCCTCATCAAGCAACACAACATGGGCTGCCTGACCCCAAGCCCGGGTGGTGGTCCCCACAGCTGCACCTGCAGCTACCACCACCGGTGGGCCCATGACAGCAGTTGTAAGTTGCTGTTGGGTCATATGGGCGCAAGGTTGTGATGCAACAGCTATATCTCCAGGAGCCACAGGTGGTGGTGGCATGTCTGCACCAGCACATGGCTGGGCATCCTGCCCAGTGGGCCACCCCTGCCTCTTCCCCCTCTGTAGCCACCCTGGCCACCCTGGACTCCCTGTCCACCCTGGTCTCCACGCCCACGTGCCTGACCACGCACACCCCTGGGAGGATGCCAAGCTTTGCCGCCCTTAGCCTTTGGTGGCCTCCCAACCATGGCACAGATGCTAAATAGCCGATGGGAGGTGCACTCAATAATTGTCCTTGGCAATTGGGTTAAAGGGGGCAGGGCACTGGATGAAATAGGTACACCTGTGCTCCTGCAAGGCTGTCTGTGGCCCCTGGGGAAAACATTACAGGTCACGCAACGCACAGGCACCCAAAAAACAAAAAAAAAAATATTAAAGAGAAACGTGCACGCGTCCCCGGTAGCCCACATGCATGGAATGAACTTCTCGCAGTATGTTGTGGCACCCAGGGACACGAAAAACACATACGCATGGAACACGCGGGCTACTATGACCTTGAAAACAGTACGCGATGCACAGTGGGAACCACATGGGAAAAATAGGGTGCGCGACTCACTGTCTGCCTTGCGTGGAAAAAAAAAGAAAAACACATGCGCTTGTGTGCATAGGCAACACCCTGCCAAAAGAAGAGGTATGAACTTCAAACGCTGTGAAGAAATCGTGTGTGAATCCAGAAGAGTAAACAGACGCGACGGTCTCCATGGAAAGCACGTACAACGAAAAGCTTGCCCACACTCACCTTTAACCCGTGCTGATGGCAATGCCCGCGCGTGTAATATCACTAGCGTGCTTACGCGCTAAGGGCCTTTCCTCAGATTACACACATTCACATGCAGACGTGTTTTTTTTGCACGTGCTGATTCACTATGCACCCATGCGAGGGAAACGCCTGTGAGCGCCACGTCACTTACGTGCTTATGTGCTAAGGGCCTGTCCTCGATTTACATGCTGACTTTCTGTTTTTTCATGTGCGGGCTCACTCTGCATCAGGCTGGCCACGCTACTACACACGGAAGACCACGCTCCTACCCAGAAGGCCATTTTACTGCCCCCCAGAGCCCTGGGGAGCCTCCTACGAGCCACCTGCTGCTGCATTCCTGCCTGTCTCCTGCCAACAGTGCCCTGCCATTTGGTGCCTGCACATCAGTCATCTGCAGGGGTCCAGTTGCCGTGACCACCCCTGCTGGAACAGAAGACTCCCAACTGGTGTTCCATCGTTCCACAGCCCAGCCCCAGGACCCAGTTGTCCACCCACACCTGCCTCGGGGGTTGCCATGTCCAACGCAACACCATCCAGCACCAGTGGCAACCCCCCAGCAGAGAGGCAGAGGGCTGCCAGCTTCACTGCCAATGATTTTGGCATCCTGCTGGAGCAAGTCCTGGGGCACTATGATGCCCTCTTCTCACCATCGTGGGCTGACAAGGATGGAGGAGGATCTGGACGGAAATTGTGGGTGCCATCAACACAGAGCGGGTGGCACCCCGCAACATCAGACACGTCCAGAAGAGCTGGAAGGACTACAAGTCCAGGACTCTCAAGAAAGCACCTCTTGGACGCAGCGGATGCAGTGGAGCGCAGGGGCCAGCTTACCACCCAGCAGATGAGGGTCCTGGAGCGCATTCACCCAGTGCTTCACCACCAGATCCCCAGGATGTAGGCCCATCTGGAGTTGAGCGGTAAGTGCCCAGGCATTCCCGTTTTGATCAGTGCATGTTGCAGTGTGATGGTAGTTAGCAACTTGGCTGTATGTGTGACATGGGTCATGTATGGATGTGTGTGTGCAGGGACATGATGGTGCTGCATGTGAGTCCAGTCAGGTGTGTCCACATGGATGGTGTATGTGTTGCAATGCATCAGGTGCAGCAGCATGCAGAATGCACACATGTATGCATGCCTGTGTCTGTACTTGGACATGTTTAGGGTGTGAGACATGGGTGCTGCTGTCATGGACATGATTGTTGTACATGTCCGTGTGTCTGAGTAATGTGTGTGTGACTGGGAAACGCCATGGATGCATGACACATGTCCATGATAATGTGTTGATTCACTGATACAACCTAGTCCTCCTTGTATCCACTGGGTCTGGGGGTATACAGGGCCAGATGTATGACCCTCCGGTGATGTGTGTGCATGTTATCAGCATGTCCCATGATGCATGTGAGTTTCAGCCCCCCATTGGATGTTTCTGCGGTGCCTTGGACATGGATGCAAATGTTTGTTACATGTACCATGCCTGTTCCTGCATGTGTGTTGCCTGCACTGACCCATGTGTTGTGGAGGGACATGATGGAAGTGACGTTTGACAGTGCCACTCATGTGCTATTGCTTTGTGTCTAGGGGACTATTGTACCCTGATGCTTGTGTTCAATGTCTCCCTTTACACAGCGGCGAGTGAAGAAGAGGGCGGAGACGGCGATGTGGAGGAAAGCGGCGGGGATGCCTCCACTGGCCAGCGACGCAAGGCCCAGTCACCCTCCCAGGTAATTCTATAATCCGGGAGCAAGGGGACTTGTGGCACGTCTGCCACTACGGCTGCAGTGGAAGGGGTGAGTGAGCCCCCACAGGGGCTGGCAACGGCGGAAGACAGTGCAGTGTCATCCAGGTTGGTGGTGTGTACGGAGGAGGAGGAGGCCGATTCAGAGCCACACATGGGGCCTGGTGAGGGTGGTTACTCTGGTGCAAGTGGTGCAGTCCATGGGCAGGGGCAGGAGGCAGCACAGGTCGTCGCGGAGGGGCCTGTGCATGTCACTGTCCCTAACACTGTGACTGCATCACCATGCACCAGCAGGGATGCCCCGTTCCAAGCCCGTCCGCAGGTAGGGGGAGGTCCACGTCATCTGGCACTCCTCTACCTGCGGACGTGGTGATCCGTGACAGGATTGAGCCCGTCCAGATTGGTGTCGCGTATTCCGAGAGGTGCACAGGGAGTTTTACACGCAATTGGGTTGCCACGAGCTAGGTATGTGTATTCCGAGAGGTGCATGGCCAGTTTTACAAGCGATTGGGTTACCGCGAGCGGGGGTTCGCGTATTCAGAGAGGTGCGCAGGGAGTTTTACATGCATTTGGGTTGCCGCATGAGGGCTAGTGGCATTTTTGGCGCGATTTTGTTGTTGCAGGGCTGTATGCTGGTCCACTGGCCTTTGCGCCATATAGGGGATTTGTGCAGATGTTTTTTGGCGCACGGGGCCGGCTGGGGGCGTAACTGGCTTTGCTGCAGGGTCGCTGCGCCACGCTGCACCACATCTGGTTATGGATGTTTTAATCCATGCATACGCTGTACGTCAAAATGGGTTTTGGCGCACGCGGCTGGTGCAAATTGGCGCATGTTCCATCTGTGCGCCAGCCGCGTGCGCCACTTCTACACTTAATTCCATGAATTACCCCGTTTCTAAGCAGGCTTTATTACTTTTCTCTGTAATATAACTAATATAGAGCATGTCTCATAACATAGGCAATATAATTCTTTAATTTTTGGGATCACCGAAGTCCAAATGTAAATGCATGTATGATGCATATGGCAAATTAAATACTCGCCACAAAAAAACAGTTTCCCCCAAACATAAAACAGTTGAATACGGATGTGCGATATAAGAACTTCAGCCATCACTTCTACTATATTCATCACTATACACTCTAGGATGTGGGCTGCTGAACAGTGACGACCTCCATGAGTAATGAAGATTCTGCTGGTATTGGGTGAGATCCGTGCAAGGCTATTTCTAAAACCAAATTAGATTTTTCACTAGCAATTGATAATTGTATTTGATTTAAAAACATGGCATCTAGAAACTCAAAATGTATACTGAATGTTAGAGAAAGAGATATAAGAACATGAACACAATGAATGTACATTTGTTAGCTGTGCTGTATTAACGTACCAGGAACAATACTTGCACTGCAGGAGAATAAAGTCATTTCTTAAGAATATGTAATGCAGAATTACATTTTCATGAAATTTAGGAGAAACCATGAGGACAATCTGTAAGTAAATACATAGCCCAAATTACACAAAACCAGAAATAATAACATATACACAGAGCAGACCATTTTGCACCACGAGTACATAGCAGCACACAATTAAGACAGAGAGCCTGATTTACATAGCGTTTTTCCAATGGGATGGCACCATTGTGAAAACCGTTTGTAAATCAGGCCCAGAGAGTTCTTGGAAGGTTTACATCCTGATTCTGCAGAGTGAGCCATTATCCATTGCTGAAAAAAAGGGGAGACATTTTAGGTATGCCCTATAAATATGGTAGTAATGGGAGGCTTGCAAGACACCATGATGGAATATATTTGTGTGGCTGGAATGGAGTGAGATGGAAACCACATGAATAGGAAATGACCAGCAACACATATTAGAACTCATCCCATTGAAGTGTTTAAAAATACGTTACAAAGGCTCTGATGACTGGTTAGAATTCAGAGACAAGGGATTGCATGGACGGAAACCTGTAATTCATATGAATTACCATACCATAGAATTGGACAATACACAAGAAAGTGTACAGTCATATGGGCCTCATCACGAGTTGGGCTGTAGCCCTTAAATGCAGTGTTAACGGTATTACAGCCGCATTTAAGGGCTGGCCCTATCACAAGGTGGGCGCTAAATGGGCTGTTTTACCTCCAGCCTTTCTCTGGAGGTGAAAATCCCGTTTTCGGCTGTATTACCGCCGGCTGTATTAGCCCGCATAATTAGCGCTGAAAATACCCCATTGAATCCAATGGACCCAATGGGGAATGGGGATTTACAGTTAACACCCAACTCGTGAACCGGCAGTAATACAGCCCGACCGGTCGGTGCTAGGGCTATTACAGTCGGCGGTATTACAGCCGGGAATACAGCCCAACTCGTGATGAGGCCCATAGTGAGAACCTCGTGGAAAGAGGGAAAGGGGCTCATATTTCATAAAGAGTGACCTAAAGAAAATGTATAAAATCAATGTGTAAACATTTTACACAGTAATTTTACATTGCTCCTCATTGTAATGCATTTGTATGGTGGAGTAGGGAACTGAATAGAATATCTATTCCCATCTCCCCATCTTCTCTGCCATGCTCATATTACAGTTTTTTTCGCGAGCTTCACATTTTCATGCTGGCAAACATGTATTCATTCCTATGAAATCTGCCTGCTTTTCACACTGGCAAACACAGCAGATTACAAAGGAATCAGTTGAAATGGCAGCCTGCTATGCAAAGTGGTTATGGGCTTAATTTACAAAAAAAGCAGAAAGTGTGCAAAAGTGTTACCGCGTGCGCTAAGATTGTGTGGCGCAAAATGCAGAGAGCAGGGAGCAGATTCACAGAAATAAGTGCATGCAGGACTTGTGCAAAGAAAATAGTTTTGCATCAGACACGTTCACAACACGCCCCCCAGTATAACCAAAGGTTGTGTTGTAGAAGAAATCTGTGCAGTGTGAAGTGTGTCATTGGACGTGCCAACGTTCCAAAAGTAATCAATGATTATCCACAAGTAGTTACCATTACTGCAACCTACATCCACTATTCCTATTCTTGTACTTCCACCAAAATGCACACCCCAAATACAAGTTGCACCTACACCCACTATTCCTAGTGACTGTACCTCCATCACTCTGCACACCCCTGGTGCAAATTGCACCTACAACCACTATGCCTAGTCTCTGGGTTTCCACCAGCCTGTGCACCCTGCACATTACTCCGCACCCACTCCCTCTGCTCACAGTACTTGCATCAACAAGCTGCACCCCAAATCTTCAGGATTCCACACCCACTCCCTCTGCTCACAGTACTTGCATCAGGGTGCACCCCAAATCCTCATCTCGGCACCCAGCCCCCTCCTCACAGTACTTGAACTAACAAGGTGCATCCCAAATCCTCTTGACTCCTATAAGGGTGCAGAAGTGAGGGTTAGACACAAAAGCGGCATCTTTTTGGCTATAAATAATGGGTTGGAAAAATGCCCCTCGATCCCTAAAAGCTAGGAGGTGTTTCTCTGCCTCAAAGTAAACTAATGAATAGGTCAGGATGTCAAAACAAGGAGTAAACCCTACGTCTGTCCCTAACACTAATAACCTAACTCTACTGTGTAGGGATGATCTCTTCTTTCAAAGTAAAGCGTTCATGATAACTCTTGCCAACAGAAAAGCTCCCAGTGTTGTGGGAGATCCAAAAGCCAAAAGAAATGTTCTACCAGGCAAAAGTCTCAGGTCTAGGGGTTTTGTTCCTTTCCTCTGAAATCCTTCTGGTTCTGCTTTCCTTCTCATTAGGTCCTGAAAACCCCTCTGCCATCTCAGGGAAATGTCACTGGGCCTCATTACGACCCAGGCGGTAAGTTACCGCCTGGGTCGTACCTTTACCACCATGGCGTAAACTCCCTCCTCCTTAATGTGAACACCCAGGCCAAGGACAGCTGCAATGATGTGGGATAACTATGTGTTCTCTGCATCCTATGGAGGCACAAATGAACAGCAGGAATCAACATCTTTTTTGCACACCCATCCTTGCATTGCTGTTAACATGTCCAGCACGTAACAATTTTGCATTGTCATAAGTATCAATGCCTGCATCTCAACCTTGATCACGTTGAACCCATTCTCTGGACCAATTCCCATCTTACGATTTGTAACCATTTGGCATTTGCTGGGGTCTGCACTCCCTGCAAGAGTAAAGATACAAAAAATTATTCTGCTGAGCTGAAAACCCTGTATTCTTCTGGTATTTCAGCAACCAATGTGGCATATCTAATTCAACATTTTCATCGTCTTCGGTTGTTGGAACTGTCCTTATCCTGGCCGGATATGGGGCTCTTGTGAGGGCACCCGCTCTTATCTTCATTTTCGCCTGTGGGGAGACTCGTTTGTCCGTCTGTAGGCAAAGTTCCCCCCTTCAAGTGTTGTTCAGGGATTACTAATAGCGCTCAGTGCAATGGGGCCAGTGAACAACAGTCCGACCATAATGGTGGAAGGTGCAAGTAAACTTGTCGGCCACAGACCCTGTAGTAATCCATCAACGCTGCTTTTCCTTTGATCAAGAGAGTTTTATTGCAATGTTCATTTGAGCCAACAAAGACTCTACCTTTGCTGCAGAAACATAGTTGATATTCTTCTTCCTTGTGCATTCACACCAGCTTTTCCATTGTTGCAATCCACGTCAGCTTTGTGATATGCTCTGTCCAGATTTGTGCACAGAAAGCGTCCACTCATGCCCTAATTTTCTTGCTATGTGTTACCAGTCCCTCTGCCAAGCAAGGTAGTGTGATGTTATGCCAGTTATTATTGACATGTTTCTGCCCTTTCACCATCAGATAGAGTAGTTCCACACACTTGATGTTTTTTTGGGCCATCACTGCACTTTACAAAATCTGGACCCACCATTTGCAGTTGCACACTGTGTGCCTGGAATGGTCTTTTTATTCAGCATAGTGCAAGATAAACTAGACATTGTGTCTCTATAATTGGGACTGCTTACAGTACTAACACCTTGGAAGCCCTTGATGCATGTGAAATGAGTGAACACACATAACAGCTCCCATTCACAGCATTTCCCCCCACACCACTCATACCATGACTTAGTGAACACGGGATGGTGAATATCCTCAGTCACATCAAAACCCAGCCCTTGATACATGTCATACTTTTGATGTACTTCTCTTTTCATTCTTCCATAAACACTCTCAGGGATCACCGCTTCAATAATGCTATCGGAAATATCACTATATCGATTTGCAGTGGTAGACAATCTCCTACTTATTGAAAATACCCTATTCACTGTTTTCCCCACTGATGTATTGTGCTTATTTAAGTCATTAAATTAATTTCCATTTTTATGTTCACATTGGTGCTAATATATGTAAATCCACTCATATTATTAACATTAAAATAGCTATCGTCCCATTTGGATAGTATTCAATCCTATTTCCTCCATTGCCCCTTTCATATGACCTCCCATTATAACATCCTCCCCAATACATCGCAAAAGTACTAGCAATATCACACTGATACCTACAGCAATAGCTGATCCACAATAATAAATATAGGTCCACATTCTCTTGTTCGTGCATCTGTGCCTCGGGTCCCTAAATAACAAATTAATTACATTAGTCATGTACATCTTCTTCTTTCCTGAAATAGAAGCACAGACACACAAGACAACAAAAGGGGAGAAACTTACAAGACATACTTTGTACACAAAAGAAGAAGGAATAAGAGAGAGGGATGGAAAGGGAAAGAGAGAGAGAGAGAGAAAAAGAGAGAGGGAGAGAGAAAAAGAGAGAGAGAGAAAGCGAGAGAGAGAGAGAGAAGGCGAAGAGAGAAAGAGAAAAGAGAGAAGGAAAACAGCAGCTAAGCTCTGTAACATATGTAGTGTCATCCCTATAGTGAAACTTTGACACATGGTGCAATGTATGACAATTTCTGTAATACTGTCCTGGATGTTTGTATAAACCAGTCCTCCAGTATATCTGCTGCTATGTGCTGCTTTCAGCTGTGAGATGGGTTGTGTAACATTTTGAAGACTACTGCTAGCAGTTGCTGGGGCATTACTGTCTTTCCAGAGCCCTCTTGCCTCCATAACAGATCTGTCAGAGATTGCTCACATCCTCTCCGTAACCACAACTCTTTCTCCCTTTCAGGTGTCCTTCCTTGTAGTTAGATAATCTGGGAGATAGTCAGTGCTGTGTAAGGTACTGGAATCTCGCTTGTGGGTAGGGTAGTCATAACTTACTCAGCAGGTATTTCATTTGGCAGGTACACCACCATTTTGGCTGCTGCGTCAGTGGCTGTGTTCCCCATTTTTCATCTGTCCCATTAGTGTGGGTCGGGCACTTAACAACAGCCACAACAGATGGCTGTGATAACAATTCCATCAGCATTTCTAATAGTGCTGCATGTTGCACTGGGCATCCACCCATCCTCTGAAACCCCCTCCTCTTCCAGCAGGATAGACCGGTGTGTACCATTGTTGTAATGTATGCTGAGTCAGAATATATTGTGACATGGCAGTCTTGAGACACTCTCAGTGCTTCGATGAGCACCACAAGTTCTGCATCCTATGCAGAATAATGCGTGGGCAACCTTTTCATGACAACAATCTTGTACTCTCCGTCCTCAAGTTGTACCACCGCTGCCCCTGTTCGTCTCTGCCCACCCTCCAGATCAAGTGTGGAAGACTCATCAGCCAAAAATATCTAACCCTCTGTCAATGCACAGTCTCTTCATTTGGGAGCGTCATCCTCCTCCACCTCGTATTTGGCACAGTTGTGCACCATCAAATCCTCTGTCGTAGGCAAGTCCATTAAAAAGTGGCAGGGTTCACTGTTTTACACCTAACCACATGAATATAGGGTTTAGAAATAATGATCTCATCTTCTGACGAACTCTGCATACTCAGTGTGGACTTTGACCTTTCTAGAATGGCAAACAAAGAATGTTCCACATACAAAATAACTGGACACTCCATTACAATTGTAGAACTTTTCTCTATTGCGAAAGCAGCAGCTGCTAAAGCTGGTTCACACACAAACTGCCCTTGTATCACTGTATCAAAAGTACCACTATAGTAGGCCAATGGCTTATGGCCCATAGTGCTTTTCTGCTTCAACACCGCTGTCATAAACTGGCCATATGAATGTGAAAACAAATAAAATTCCGGCGTATAATCTGGGGTGGCCAGTACGGGTGTGGAACTAATGACTTCTTTTAAGTAGTCAAACTGTTTGATCATATGTGCCATACACTGTAACTTATGGTCCTTTGTCTTTTGCGCTACCCTAAGGGCCTGTAGAAGTGGCCTTGTGTATCCCGCATAATCTAGAATCCAGGCCCTACAGTAATTACATAGGCCCAGAAACTTCTGTATTTCTTTAACTGAAGTGGGTCTGGGGGTGGCATGTGCTGATGCGGCCCTGTCTGGTAGTATTCTCTTACCATTCGGCGTTATGAACTGCCCAAAATAGATTACTTCCTGTAGGCAATATGCAATTTGTCCTTGTAAACCTTGTACCCCTTACAGGCCAACAACTGTAGAAGTGCAACAGAGTTCCTTCAGCAGTGCTGTTCACTGACACTACACACTAACAGATTGCCCACGTACTGGATAATCGTGCTATTTACCTGAATGTTCCCAATATCAGCATGCAGTATTCTGTTAAATATGCTCAGGTTTTCGAATACCCCTGAGGTAATCTACCGTGCTCAGACCACCTCTGGCCATGTGTAAATGCTGTGAGGTACCTCGACTTGAGATGGAGTGGAATCGAGAAAAAATGGTTTTTCAAGTCCACTACAGTACAATATGTGACTTCCTTGGGGATGCTGCATACAATTGTTGCAGTATGCAGAACAACTGGAAACTCTTTCTGCACAACATTATTTAGGAGGTGCAAGTCCTGAATCATTCTCCAATTGCCCCTTGTAGGTTAGTTGACAGGGTATATTGCTGTATTGCATGGGGACATAGATGGCACGATGATCCCTTTATCCAGTAAGACCTGTATTGTCTTTCTAATACTCTCCTCCGCCTTCCTCAATAATGGATACTGCCTTACCCTGGGCAGCACTGCACCTGGCTTCAGTGTTATACCCACAGGGGTCGCGTCTTTCAGAATCTAAAATGGTAAGGGTGTGAGCCTTTTTCCCACTCTTACATGTTTTTTGCTGTGTGTGTTTTCACCATTTGTGTGATCTTGGGCTCTGGAGCCTCACCTACTCCATGAGCACCATTGTCTGTGTGTGTTACACAGCACCTTCAGTGCAGTGACACAGGGTTGTCTTTTAGATTTCCCTCTGACTCCATTTCTCTGGGACTGACTACTGTCTCTCAGAAACATGTAAAGTTGCCATTAACTTTATGTAGTCTCTTTAAACTACAGACCCAGTCCACCCCATCTTACATGGAGTATTGGAAAGGGTTAATTCCTATCCCTTTTTGTTTGTGTCTCTTGGAGCACTGTTTCACTCCCTTTACATCAAGACTTGGCTGGTGGCAGTGGTAACTACCCTAATTTTTCTGACGTGGTTATCTTATATAACCATGGAATTGTTTTACGCTATTATATTAGCCTCGAACATAAAACCACTTGACCAAATACATTTTATTTTGGCTCTGGCTGGGTTTATTTGCCATTTATTTTTGTTAAAGTCTTTCTCGTGTTCTTCTCTGCGTGCCAAACCGGGGTTGATTCCTTTGTACACCGTCTTTTTGCAGGCTTCTGCATAGAAGCCCTCCTTAAGGCGCCTGAACGTCCGGGTAGGCAGGATGTGAGGGAGGAGTCTTAGGACCCCTGCCATGGGTTCCCTTGGTAACCCAAGTCACACTCCTGTTTGATTGGCTAAGGGGACTGTCCTTGCCAGGACAGCCACCCTGCTGTGTGATTGACAGCCAGACTGTATGAATGTGGGAAAACTGCATAAAAGCAGGTCTCTGGGACTGGAAAGGCAGAGTCACCACTGGAACAAAAGAAGCCCTGCTGTAAATCCGAATCTTCAGAATCCGACGACAGAGAAGATCTTCCAGGAAACTTGTTCCCTTGGGCTGTTGGGACCAACCAGTTCGCCAAACTGTAAGCCAGGACCCCTCCTCTGGTCGAATTTGCTGTACAGAGCTAAAGTGGGCTGGATAACCAGGAAGGTTGGGCTCTGCTTGGGTTTTAAGGAGTGCACCTTTTATTTCTTGCTTTGCTCTGCTGCTGTTTTCTTCCCTGGGTAGTGCAGGACCCCCCAGTCTTCCTACTTTTCTCAGTCCAACAGTCACTTCAGGAACCGTGAGCCTGCAGGAACTACCAGGAACGTCCGCCTCAGCTACAGCTTCCTCTGCGTTTTAAGGTACTGTGCAAACCCGGTTGCTCGTTTCGTTCTGCCGCGGGGAAAGTGTGTGAAATCTTTCTCCAATCTGAGGGCTTGATCTTCTCTTCTCTTGGAACTAACTTTTGTACCAACCAACCTCGTCTGAAATCCGTGGCACGAACTTTACCACGAACTACCCTGAACCGTGTGATCTTGAGCAAAAGACTTTTGTCCTATTGACTTTGGCCCCAAGCTTTTTCTACCTGATTTTATCACTGTAGTTCCTCTGGTTCTATTGCCCTGAGTACTTACCTGTTGGTGTGGTTCAATTTCTATTTAACTTTGTCTTTCCCTCCCTTTTAAATTGCTGAAGTGACATTAAGCTCCCACTGCATTTTGTGAGCTTAACTTGTCTGGGATTTAAGGTAAGTGGTTTGGTGTATTAAGAGTGTGATTTTTAAACTGCTTATAATGGTGTAATGTTATACAACTGAAGAGTGATATAAATGTATATTCTTTTACTTGAAAACCTTGAGTCAGTGTTTGTCTGAATCATAGTAATTGTTGTCCTTTGTGTAACTATTTGATACTGCTCACTTACTCTTGAGATAAATCTGGCTGCTCAGCCATTGCTACCACTTTAACTGTGTAGTACAGGCTTGTACCAAAGGTGAATTTGTACTGTCACTTGTAGTCTTAACTGTGTGTGGTGTTTCCAAAGGGTACTGCATATAATTCTGCCTAACACTGGTCCCTACCCAGTAAATTGACAGAGGAACTCTTGGAAAATAGCAAGGGTGCCTGTACTACCTTCCCTCCCACCTTTACGTCTAACTCCTCAATGTATGGACCCTTGGAAATAGCCCCAGAGAATCACTGTGATTCAAGATATTTTCCTGATAGTGGAAAGTTCCTTCCATGAAACATGATTTAGTTGCATCAGGGTACACCATGAATATGAACTACTTATTTCCTATCTCTGCCCCCACCAAAGGTTTTTCTTCAGGGTGTGTAGTCAAGACCAGACACGTGAGTGCTCTCTGTGGGCTGTCCTAATCAGGATATGTGTTCATTCCAGGGAAGAAGAATGGCTTACTTACTACCACTGCTGCAGCCCCATCAGGTACCCTGTTCACTGAGGCATCACCGCCCTGATGTTGTTGTGGCAGGTTTTGCATTTGTGTGTCCAGTGCTTGGGGCTATGGATTATAAGTTTGGTATTGCCCCCATGAATACTGTTCATTCTGATACACTTGACCCTGTTGCGTGTACCCTAGTCCTTGCAAGATGCCCCACCTTAAATAAATCCAACATTGAGATGGTCCAAACCAGCCCCCCTGTGCCCAAACCCCCTCTTTCTCCTTGAAATCCCTCTCTTCCTCTCTGTGGCCCTCCTTGTTTCCACTGTGGGCTGTGCTACTGTTGGCTCCCCACCCCACTGCCCTTGTCCTCCTTCAGCCCATAGCGCCGCAATGCTGGAACTCACAACCTGCTGTGTACTCTCTGTTCCCTCCACCTGTACTGGTAGTGATACAGGCATCTGGACAGCAACTTTTGTCAATTTGTTCTCTGCCAATTTCACTTCTTCTCCCTGATGTTTTTGGGCTGTTTCCCTTTCCCGCTCCTTGATACTTTTACAATGATGCACTATTATACTCTGTATTTCCGGCCACCCCTTTGCCTATATACCCACGATCTTATCCAACGCCTTCTGGACTTCCTTTGGCAAACCCTTCACAATAAAATGGAAAATTAAATCGATTGGCCATGTCTCAGCTCTCCACTTCTCTTGCATTTTAAGAATACATCTAGCTCGGCCCTCATCATCACCCATAATATACTGCATCAAAGACCTAAATCAGAAGGATCTGGGAAGGCCCTCCATAGTGCGTCCCATACCAGTGCCCTAACTTCACTAAATGATGCTCCATCATGTGCATCATCCCCCAGGGTTACTCCTGTGTATCCGGCCTTAACCCACACATCCCCAGCCTGGTCTCCAATTACAGCAACCAGCACTCTTAAGATCGCTATTGCCAGAGGCACCCCTGATGTTTGCTTTTCATATTCAAATATCCACTTACTCGCCCCTGCTGTGAGCTCTGGGAGTGCCTTAAGTAAATGATTCTTATCCATTTGGGGCCAGGGCACACACTGTGTCCTCACTGCCCCATTATGTATTTGGGGTATCTGCAGCTTCACCGTATTTCCCATACCCTTCTTTATAACTCCTGTTCTCTTAACCAATGCCATCCGGTGGGCCCCATTCCTCAACCTGCCCCCACCGATAGACCTTCCACTTGGGGCGTTGAAGGTGTCTCCCTGACTAGTCCCCGGGGTTCTGTCATCCAGGTGGCCAGGACACGGTCATCGCTATTGGATCCAGTTCCTGGGGGTGGACCTGTGAGGGAGGATCACCTGGATGAGGGGTCCTAGGGGAGTGGAAGCGGCACACCAATGGGTGAGATGGGGTATCCCCCTTCTTATAATGCATATTCCACAGTCTACCATGTAGGATACACAGACACTCTACCTCTCCTTTTCTGACAGAAACACTTTCTTACACCAGAGCCGTTTACTTGACATATCCCACCACAAAGGTCAGGCAAAGTCAGGCAATTGACCAGAATCACAAAAACCTGATGGCCCTTTCTGTTCCCCACAGGGATAAAAGGTGGACCACAAGAGCACACTACGAGCAAGGCAGACTGCACAACGAGACATCTATCTAAGCATGGCAGGCCCAAGAGGAGGAGAAAGGCTGTGAGAACCAAAAGGGTGGCAAGGAGAGAAGCAACCTTACCCTTTCTGACTCAGACCCAAAAAGCCTGTGTGGAAGGAATCGTAAGACCACAAACAATAGCCAGCGTGTGTTGCAGCAAATGTCAACGGTAAAGAGAGCACGCCTACACTGATAATCAGAACAGGGAGAGAGGCTTGCTACCGTGGTACCCGCCTTGACTCCAGAGACAAAAAAAGCCAAGCTGTTAATCATAGTCGGTGAGTCGAGGGGAGAGCTGATAAGAAACCGAACTGTGTTGAACGAAAGTTGCAAATGGCAAATTAAGTAAAGTTTGAAAAAAACTGTTAACATTAAGGGAAAACAGCTGCAGAGGAGTCTGGCACCACGTGGGTGCTTATTTGAGGGATCCTGTTTGATCCAACTTTTGTTGAACTACTGATACCAGAAGGACCTAGGAGAGCCACAAGGAAAAGCTCAAATTGGTCATACAGGGGTCTAGCAAAACCCCCATTAGAGTTGAAAGTCTTTGACCTGCAGGAAAGCTAAGGGAGATGAATCCTGCATAGTGAGAAAAGAGAAGGAACTGTGATTGGCAAAAGTTGGCAAGAGTGAACCCGGTGGAGGGATGCCGATGAAAAGAGGAAAAGTCTGAAGTCCCAATGAACAGTGTGTTGACAGGTGTGAACCCGACAGAGGGATGCCCACAGTGAACTGTTTAAAAATACATTAAGACTTGTGAATGCCACAGGTGAAATTATTTTGAGAAAATGCTACAGTGAACTCGACGGAGGGAGGCTGATATTCGAGATGGGTCTGAGCCCGGAAAAGGAGGATCCAGGGGTGAAAAGTGATCACCCAACATACATTTGGAAATAAACTTTTTGTTTGTTATTTTGAACATATCAGGTCCTCGGAGGCAAGAGAGTTTCTGTAGAACAGAGACTTAACCACCAAAGGTCTTGATAGCTGAAAATGGAAAAGTCATCTCGTGCCGGGAAATCTCGAGAGTGTACTGTGCTCGAAATGTGGGGAAGGGAGACCCCTGGCTATCACATCCTGACGTATCATTTGTGAACACTTATTTCTTTCTTGTGAATCTTATCCCACACACTTTATTTGTATTCAGTTGTGAGGATTGGCAATATTTTTGTTATAGTATAGACCCTTTTTTTTTACAAGACACCACTAGGACTGTCTTATTATTATTTGATGGCCGTAGCATACTCTCAGCTTAGATTTAGGTTTAGATTAAGCATTTTTCCAACCTGCACCCACAGTTGAATAAACACCCTTGAACTGTGATCACTTGTGTCTGTCTTTACTGTTGCCACCATGAGCTCCTTAGAAGTCTCTTCACCCCTCCCTTCTCCTTCAGTCTGAGCCTCAGTAAAGGTATCAGCATCCTCTTCCTGTACATTCTCTCCCAACACAGTATTCTCTTCACCCAGAATGATCCACCCACGCAGGCTTCTTTCTTCCTCAACCCATAGATGTCTTATTCCTTCAGTATCCATCCTAAGCAGCATTTCCCTCAATTTCCAGTCTTATGACCCTTCTCTCAATGCCCCTATATCCCTTACTGTTCCTGGGGATGTCTGTACCCTTCTTAGATCTATTATAAATCCTGTCAACATATCCTCAAACTTCCTAGACCTGTAACCCACCAATGCCGGTACTTCAGGTGGGTGGGTATACAGAGGTGGAGGAGCAGTTGCCTGTGGTGTTACTCATGGTGTAGGGGACCCTACTGCAACAGAAGGGGTCTCTTTCACAACAGGTAAATAGCTTAGATTAATATACCCTTCGGTGGGATATGTTGTCAAGGGATATAATCCCCTATGCTCCACTGGCACCCCGCCCTCGCCTTCTCCGTTTCTGCACTTCCCATCTTTCTGCCTCTGTGCCTCTATTCCATTCCCTTGATCTTCTGCATCTTCGAACATATGCCAGAGATTTAGAATTTATTTTCTCTTTTGTAGATGCTTCCCCTTATATTATGCTACAAAAAAGTAGACATGTGATCCAGAATGCCTTGTGGTACCACCTTCCCTCCCCGTCTGAGGTGGGGCTCCCTGCCTTACCTTTGCCTTACTTTATAATGCCTTACCTTATAATGCTTTACTGAAACACTCCATTCATAGTAGCAACAGATAACCCTGACCTCATCCATGTCACATCAACGATCTTGCTCTCTATGTGCTCACACGTTTCACACTTTGCCATGCATCTGTCCCCTACTTGTTATCGCTCACAAGAGTCTACGCACATTTGCATGCTCACCCAAACTCCTCTGTCACGGTGTTCCAACACCGGCCTGAATTCTCCCCAGAACTGTGCCCCGCTTCAAAGAGCAGAGAGAGCTTCTCTTAAAATGGCTCCTGCTAAACCACTCAGAACATGTGTTTTCTTCTGGACCGGTTGCTGTAGGTGGACCCGGCTCGTTTGGAAGCCTCTGCAGGTTCGTGGGGGTGCTGGGAACACGTTGGAGTCACCAATTCAAGGCAAGTCCCTGAATGCTCACATCAGAGAGAATACAACCCGATAGGAATGAAAGGCCCAAGTTGATCTTCTGAGGATTTAAAGTTTTAATCGCACACGCGGATGAGAGCAAAAGCAGAGAACTCTGCTGCTAAGAATGTTGTGCCAAAAAGAGGTACAAGCAGAAACTTTTAAAGATACACAGTATCATAATGATGCAACAACATACAATAAAAACCCATGCAGCTGATTGGATGGACCCTATACATGTTCCACCTTTTCCCATAGGGGTGCCGGTCTATTGGGTACACCCCAGCCAGTCCATCTTCCATCACATGGGTGCTGCAGGGCTCAGTCGAAGGTCAGTAAACAAATTAATTATACTCCTACCATACAGATATTTTATCATTCATGCTGTGCACATGGCAGGCCTTAAGGCGGACACAAAGGAGGTTCTGGGGCACTCTAACCTTCACACACACACAAGGTCTCTACCCTCATTTTGAACTATAATGTATCCCTCCCAGCACATCGCAATACAAATAACACGATGGTCACTTCAACGATATGCCCTGTCCATCCTCATTAAACATTTAAGGACTTGTTACTTTGGGGTTGGTGGTCAAAGGGCACCCACCACCCCAGGAACTCTACTCAAAGTGCTACTTTTGGTCCTAATTGAAAAGATCTTTTTTTAAAAATATTTTCACTTAAAGACTGATTTTAGAAAGACCGCTCAGTGACTTCACAGAGCAGTCTTTTTAAATCCAATAGTGACACCCCTGCCGCACACGAGTGCACGCAGGGGCAGACTGGCAGGTTCGGACCTGGACGCGTAGGACCAGGAGAATGGGTAAGTGTGTGGGTGCATGTGTCGTGGTGTGTGTTTGTCTGTTGTGTGTATGTATGTATGTGTTTTGGTCAGGGTTCATGGGAGGTGGGGGATGGGGCTGGGGCTGAGGGATGGGGGTTAATGGGTGAGTGTGTGTGTTGGTGTGTTTTGTGTGTATGTATGTGTTTTGGTTTGCGATAGTGAGGAGTGGGGGTGGGGAGGAACAATAAAGAATCAAGGTGAAATGGGGTGAAACCCCACATATATGTAAAAAAAAAGGGAAACCACATTTTAAAGGTCTCAAGAGAAAAAGACCTTTACAATGCCGGTTTTCCGATCAAAGAAAATCAGTCTATGTAAACCAGTCTTTTTGTCTTGAGACCTTTAAAAAGAGGTCTATTCACATAGAACCCTTCTTTTTCCAGTCTGTTGCATCTTCTCTGTTCAGTACTTTGGAGTGGGATTTTGTCTAGTAATCACTTTTTGTTCCACCTGCAGATGGTATTTTAAAATAATGTGATCATATTTGTTAATGAATCCCTGATTGGGTATTCCCTTCATTTTGGACAGTGATACTGTGTCATTTGTGTCACTACTGGTTCACCTTCACACCCCTCTTGAGAGAATAGCCTTCCCTTGGCTAGTGGTACCACAAAAGGCAAAGGAGGCATATCTCTTGTTTGTCCCTGTTTATCTTCATGATTGTGTGGTGTTTGTAGATGTGTGATGCCATCATAGTCAAGTAAAAGGTGATGTGGTCGAGTGATCGGCGGGTGAATATCAGACAACAGACTACTCATTTGGTAGAAATTCCAGGAGCATGGATGTAGTGTAAGAAACCAAATGGTGCCTCACCCGCTAGTCCTCAGGGACTTGTCATCCAGGTGGATAGGACACGGCCATCGCTTTGGATCCAGTTCCTGGGTGTGGACCAGTGCGGGAGGATCACCTGGGTGAAGGGTCTTCGGAAGTGGGGTGAAGAAACCAATGATGAGATACAGTATTCCTCCCTTTTCCCGTACCCATGCCCCCTCCTACCAGTTAGGATATCTTGAGACTTTATCTCCCCTGCTTTCCTACACAAACACTTCCACACAGACAGTGTGCTCTGGGAAAAGACAGACTCACACCCAAGCATTACATTGGACATGTCCCGCTAATCGGGTCAGGCAAAGTCGTGCACTTGACTTTAATCATGTACATCTGATACCCATTAGCTCTCCCCACATGGATAAAAGGCGGAACATAGAGACAGACTCCGAGCAAGGTGGAACACGAGAAGGAGCAGAACTTCTCAGGCGAAGGCGACAGAGGGACGACAGCAAAGGGTAGAGAAACCCAGGATATCCCTGCAG
Source organism: Ambystoma mexicanum (assembly GCF_040938575.1). Taxonomy (NCBI): domain Eukaryota; kingdom Metazoa; phylum Chordata; class Amphibia; order Caudata; family Ambystomatidae; genus Ambystoma; species Ambystoma mexicanum. The sequence goes on from NC_090922.1 coordinate 375,946,702, forward strand.
GAGGTTGTTGCCTCTGAGGAGCCGTGAAAGATACACAGAGAAGGCCAAATCCCAAACAAGACTGCATTGTGTTTCAAGGGCGCCAGCGACCCTCCCCGTGAACAACAGAGTTGGGGAGGTGAGGCCAAGCCTGTGGTATTAACCTTGATTCACGAATTAAAACTACAAAGACAAGAAAGGAATGCACACAGCCGGTGAGTTGGCGAGCAACATGAAAGACTGGTGTGCGTTAAGGAAAGAATGAAGTTGCAACAATATAGCTCACAAGTGAAGGCTGCATGCGTGTGGATGAGACGTGAAGGAAGACAGACCTGTGGTAAACTTTAAATTACCAATGACTGTGAAGCTAGGCATACAGAGTAGAGTAGTGGTTTTTGTTGAACTGTGAAAGAACTTTGGAACGCTGGAATTAGAGACTTTAACATGGAAGGCCAGGCAGGCCTAGATCCACGTTTTGAACTGCCTTTGTTTTAAGGACCTGAGCCAGAGTGTGGGCCTCATTACAACCCTGGCGTTAAGGGGTTAACGGCGCTGTAAAAGGCTGCAGTGCCGTTTAACCCTTAACGCCCGATTCACACTTTAACGCCTGCTTTTTGCAGGCGTGAAAGTCCAACCCGCTAAGGGACCTTGGTGCTAATTACGGCACCATAATTTACGGTGCCGTAATTAGCGCCTTCCCCATTCCCATTGTGCCCTATGGGCCAAAAATGGGAATGGGGAAGGGGCCATGGTGAATGGGGAATTACCGCCCCACCAACCTTGTAATGGGGCGGTAATTCCGCCATCCACCATGGCGGAATCCGGCATGGACCATGGTGCTAATAGCTAATAGCACCATGGTCCAACGCCAGGGTCGTAATGAGGCCCTGTGTCATCCTGTTATTTTATAACACTGATTTTTCTTTGCATATATATTCCCCCGTACACTCTTTTTGTATATTGTGAAGATAAACCTTGCATCACACCTAGATAGAATTGTGAAGTTTAGCCTTGCATCACATCTAGATAGAATTGTGAAGTTTAGCCTTGCTTCACATTCAGATAGACTTGTGAAGATTAGCATGCAAGGCTAAACTTCACAATTCTATCTAGGTGTGATGCAAGGCTTAACTTCACAATTCACTCAAAATGTGGTGCATGCTAATCTTCATAATTCTATCTGGATGTGACGCAAGGCTAAACTTCACAGTTCTATTTGGATGTGATGCATGGCTAATCTTCACAATTCACTCTGTGGTGTATGCTAATTTTGACAATTTTATCTGGATGTGACGAAAGGCTAGTCCACACAACTCTGCCCCCACCCAAAACTGGTCAAGTGCAAACTGTGGCTGACTAACACAAATAGGCTGGGTACAAAATATGTGACCTAACACGAGGCAGAGTCAAAATGGCTGAGTTAGGTAAACATGTTTTTTTCCCCTTCATTTTAATTTTCAAAGCTTGTAGCTAAATGGATGTTAGGTGATATGCCCTTCTTAGTTAGAATAAAATGAAAAGAGGTTGAAAACGGTTACAGAGCAACGTACAATGCAAAATATATTTCACGTGCTCCTTAAATGCCCTTGAATTGCACAAAGGATTCAAAGAATTGTACAAATGTAGCATAAAATCATGGAAAATGTTCCTACAACCTCTAACATTTATATATATTCCCACGAGATGTACCAGTTGTATAAAAGATAATTAAAGTCGGCCATTCAGCCATTATATCTCTTGTTCGTTTGAGAGCTGTAGGTCAAAGGGTGGGAAAATGAAATTAGATTTTATCAGAACACGTGTCCTGACCTTTCTTTAAAGAAGGTCTATTTACTTTACAATGCAGTTCAGGTTGAAGCAACGTGTGCCTCCAGAATGCAAATATCAAACCATGTCATGGCCACATAAATGTTCTCATGATTCCTTTAAACGCATGGTAAAAGTTCAATGCTATCAGGTGCATTCCTGATACCACCAGCACACGAGCTAATCGTCTGTGCATATATGTATATGTGTATGAACTGAGAAGATTACGCGGACGAGAAATCCAGTTATAATATGAGTACAAATGTTTCTGAAATTTTTAACACAACATATCGAGTAAATACAATCAGAAAATAGAAAGTAAATTAATCATGCTTCTACGGATTGTATGCATCTTTATATTTTAAAATGGAGAAGCACTGCAAATATCTTTTTACATTCAGTATGCACGGCGTATGACACTTTATTTCTAAATTCGAATAATAATGACATATTTACAGTGTTTAGAATACTTTGTCCTACGAAACACTGCAGCCAACTGTCAAAGAAATGTGAGCGCACATTGTGAGGGGTAAAGTGATGCTTTTCTTCTTGCAAACCCCCAATTCACAACAGGGATTTGTTTCCAAGAGAATGAATTGGCTTTAGGCACAGGGGGCATGAACACAGCCCCCTCATGCCTATCTAGGAACAAAACCTGTACCCAGCACTAGATTAGCATCAGAAAATAAGCTGCATGTGGATGGTTGGTCGGCCCTCCATGCACGTTGGGCTGGTAAGCACATTTGCAGTAATAGGTCTTAAAAGACCGATCACTGCAACTCACACATTCTACCTACTTTTCCAAGGCTGAACATGTAACCCAATCACGAGTGGACTGGCCTGTAGGGAACTCTGGATATTTCCCAGTAGACCTCTACACCCTGGGCCTCTTTTGTGTGGGTAACCTGTTTTATTTCTACATTTTCTCATAAGAAAACGGTTGGGCTTGCTGAACATGCGTAACATGGGGCCACTTTGAACATTATTTCCAGGGCCTCTTTTGGCTCCCCAGTCCACCTCTGAACACAATGATGGAAACACTCATGCAAAGCAGGCACATTTCTATCTAAGGCGGATGAATGCTGGCAAAGAGCCTGCAAAAAGCCCTGTAAGCATTGCTCTTTCAGGAGCACAAGGGAAACAGCTGGATGGACAACTATACACGAATGTGCATCCCTTTGTGAATCAGGTATGTGCTTCCATGAGAAGCAATTAGAACCTGCCAAGGCCTCTACACGAACATTTTGTAGGTGGTGTGCACATTTCCCAGAGAAAATGCAGAGTTGCCGCTAACTCTCCTTTTGAGAAGGGTGGCATTTTCAGAATGCAGGTTTTTTTCATGTCAAATGGCACACACCTGTTAGGAATTATTTTTTGAATTAGGAGTAGTGTCCAAAGAAAAAGAAAAAAGAAAACAGTAGTACAGAACTCATACCTATGGCAAATTCAGCATGTCTGGAATCCTATTACAGCTTTCAGAGGGGGAAGATGTCAATGAATTTGATATGAAATGTTAAGTCATATATAATGGGCATGTACACAAGTGTTTCTAGGCGCGACAAGATGAAGTAGGGAAGACAGAGGGAGGAGAAAACAAATGATCTTATTAGGCCTTGTGTCATTCACATTGTGCAAGTGCAATAACGCAAAGTGTAGGGGGGAGGGAGAAGGGAGAAATGCCGGGGAGAGGGAAGGGGAAGTGCAATCAGTGCAGCATTGCTCTCAATAAGTTCAAGGAGGCTGGGGACTGTAGGGTTACAGTTACAGCACCTAAGTGCACAGTCGGCCCGTAGGCCGGGCAGGTATGACTGGTCATGGAGGAGCCTGGTACCCAGTGAGACTCTGAGGGTAGCCAGGCAACCAGTCAGTGCAGCAGATGGTAGGTCAGCACGGGCAAAAGAGAGAGAAAGCAGAGGCAAAAAGGAAGGTCTTGAGCTGCTTCTGGAACTTAAAGTGGTCCGGCTCAGGTTTGAGAGGGGCAGAGGATAGAGCTCAACCCCCAGCTCTTCCTGGGAAAGTGTTGGATCATCAGAGAGTTTGAGGTGGCTGAGCGAAGGGCTCGAGAAGGAAGGTGATTTGGAAGAGAGAGTTGGATGTAGTGTGTGCCCCAGCCCCAGAAAGCCTTGTGGGGGATGCAGAGTATTAGAGATTTTTTTGTTATATTTTTGTTATCTTGTGGTATTTCTGCGATATAGTGGTATTTTTGTATCTCTTGGTAATATATTGTGGCAAGCTTATTGGGGTGTCTTTTTTAGTGGTGAGACTAATTACAGAACACTACCTAATTATTACTTTACCAGGGTCACTGACGGTAAGCAAGTACTGGACTTAGTACACTCTTATCTGCTCACGGTATCTTATATACAATACCACCACATGCCTTTTTGGCTGTGTTTCAAAATACATTTATCATTTCACATCTGAAAGTAGTTGTACACACACACATGCAGCACTTCTGAAAAACTCAACTCACAATAATCAATTTACCTTATATTTTACCACATGTGGGAACGTGAATTACCGCCTGTTGTAAGGTGAGTTTACAACCTGTTGGACCTCAGTCTATGTGTGTTAACACAATAATTCAGATACATAATGAGAACACTAAATCTAACTTGTTTTTTCCTTTTGTGGCTTTACAAAATATTACAATTCAGAAAATAAACAAACCGGAGCATTATGTTGTGCTATTTATTTACAGTAATGTGTACTTGAACATGGATAAAATGTGTTTCATTAGAGAATTTGCACACATTAAATAGCTTTTCTAGTAATAAGCTTCAACTACACATTTGTTACTAGCTGGCCAATGCACAGTCATCTGTAACCTTGAATGTTTCTCTCACATTTCTTGGCAGCTATGAGCTTCTTGTCTTAACAAAAGCTTGCTTCATGAATGGGAATCCACATAAAATATAGATAGTGAATTACTTTAAGAAAACAAACATATTTCTATCTCACAACAGCCTGTAAAATATTTCTCTCACATTACACACTCCTCCATTTACTCCATAATTACCTAGATCTGTTGGGGTCAGTGGTCAGTGACCTACCTTTTGGGCAATTGTTTCCTCTCTGGGGGTTTGAACAGTATTTTTATTATCAAGTAAGTATGACCTATCTGTTGATCCTAATTCTTCATTTTGTGTTTCATTTTCATATTGGATATTTTTTTTAAATCTGCTTCTCTGTTCTTTGGGATTTTCTTGTTCATTTCACTTTTTTTGCTCTTCATCTTCACACACCTGAATGGTCTGATTCTACTCTAATTTAACCTCACACTCTTTTTGAGTGTGTTATAATTCCCTATCTCGATTTCATTGGTTTGTTTTCTTGTTTTTAAATCGGCAAGCAATTCAGTATTTTCATTCAATGGCGATTCATGGGCATCTGTTTTTTCATCAGAGCAGAGGTATTTAGCCAGTCACTTGTTGTCTCTACGTATAAGATCACTACTATGACCTTCTGCACCTTTACTTGGCTGTTGCTTTTGGACTGCACAATTTTCCTATCTGTTCAGACATAATTTTGACTATGGCCTCTAAGCATTGAAACCTGTCCATGTCTCTGAATTCTTCTCTTTGTGGTCTGGCCCGGTAATGATTAAACTCACCCTGATTGGGCCTGTTCCGATATCTTTCAGGAGATTGGTTTCTATTTGTGTTACTTCTGAATTCACATGACACAGCGAGAACATGGAGTGACCAACCGTTGACGATGGTGAACATGAGGTGGGGACTGATTATATTAACGAGGCACATAATTCATAGTTTGTCTTTCATTTAGTGATAACTGTTCCCTATACTGATTTCCATTTTCAATTAACCTATCCACATATCTTGGTCTTTCTTGGTGGCCATATTCCATTGCGTTAGGGTAAAATCTAGAAAGTATTTGTCTGCACACTTCTATTACTGCGCCACTAGGAAGTATTCAATATCAACCAGAGTCAATTTCATAATTTTCTTCCTGTATTTTATTTTCTTGCCCTTTAGGATGACACGTGTTTCGGCACTCTTAGCGTGCCTTTATGAAATCCGGGCATTTTATAAACTATTGTCGGAGTGTAAGTTCCTATCTAATGTCGTGATCATAGAACGAGTCCCATCAGACTCACAAGCGCCTATAGCACTTCAAAATCCAGGTTCCTGCTTCACGCGTCGGGTTGGGAATAACTAGTAGGGGCCATTGTACATTTGATTTTGATTGTTATTTAGGCCTGGCATATCATGAACCCTCACTGTGGGAGAACTACCAAGGCATCTGTGACTAATGTAAGAACTTCTGTCGCTGGGATCGATGGATTGGAACATAGGAGTTTGGGTGATCTCCTCTGTAGAGGCACACATCTTTGATTAGGTGTCATGTTGTACTTTGCCTGAGTTTGGGCTGATTCCAGCGGCATCTTTACAGACTTTACCCTCAAAATCGCTGATGTGGATTCCTTAGACTTTGGTTTTGCCTCTTTATTCCTAGGCCCCTCGTATTTCTGACCAAATATCACTTCATACAGTTTGGTCCCCTGTTCGTTATCCATCCTAGTAGTTTTTCCCTGTCAAATTCACAGATTAATTGGGAGACAACTTCTAGTTGGATCCCATAAAAGAATGCAGTTTAAAATTCAATGAGTTAGAGTTAAAGGTCACATCACAACATGAAAATGCTCTTTTTAAGTTTTGAAATAACTGGCGAGGAGACTCATAGTATAAGCAGCTTTCTTAACTTGCTGTATATACTGATAAGGTGAGAATTGGTGTATAATATCCTTCTCAAAGTCGGCACATGACACATTTTCCTGTTCATTGAGACAAATGATACTAGCAGATGTGGCATCTAGAGTGAGGTGAAAGTACTGTCTATATTGTTCTGTAGGAATATTAAGGGCCTTGAATATACTATGATATGAACCACTTCCAAATGATCTTCCACAAAACAATCCCCACCCTTTTTGAATGGCTTAATCCAAGTCTTGATAGATTTCTTAATTTCTAAAGGACTGCACAGTGCATTCTGTTATGTATCATTTTGTAACTCATTCCTGTTCTCTGGTGGGCAAGAATGTGTGTGAGTATTTGCAAGTGATTCAAACCCTAACATTGGGTTATAATCAGGTCTGGCCATGTGGACAGCTGCTGGTAAATTTCCTTTGCTAGTGCTGTGATTGAGTTCAGCTCCAGTGAATGTAGTACACAGTCACTTTTCCTGAGACTTGAGATGAAATATCTGCTGTTCCAGGGTCTTGCACTGTCAATGAAGCTGTTCTGCTTCATCACAAATATATATATTGAGTCCCCGTTGTTGTTAAAAAATTCAAATGTATTTAGAAAGTGATTTGAAAAGGGTGTCCATCTAAATGATATCATGGTTGTTTTGACCCAGTCAAATAGACATCCGGGTATTCTTTTAAAATGTGAAAAAATGCATGAATGATGATAATTTATTCAAGAATGTAAATTAAGAAAAACGGTTTAAAAAATCTTTGGTGTTGACATAATACATGAAAACAAGATATGGATAAACAAATATTGTGTTTAAACTAGTACAAAAATAACAGTTAATACATTCAAATGTTGAACTCATTCAAACAGAAAAGAAATATATTACAAGTAAGTGCAGTCAATTAGTGCAAGCATATTATTACCATGTCTAATTGGGAAGGAAGATTCAATAATTACTTCCTTATTTTTTAACTAAAACATATGAGGCAATTTGTCACTCTTGTGGGCACACTAGTTAAGTGCCCAATGTAGGTCTGCCTATGTGGAAGCAAAAATCTTTCGGCTTCTCTACAGAGCCCATGCTATGTGGATGGGATTCAGGTTAGGCATGGAGCCATCAAATTGGTGAAATATGACCTTCCTCAGGGCAGATGGACGCACCTCATAATTTGTTCAAAAGGGGACTTCCAACAGTAAATTCTTCAAAATATGGACACTACACCATCCGAGAAGAGCCCTCCTTAACTGTTAATGAGTCCTGATCTAGTAGGTCAATGTCTTAAGTGGTGTTTGTTCCTTGTCCTTGTCCAGCTGTGTTAGAGATAGAGTTTTCTATGGTATTTAGTTGTGCTGTGGCTTGTTCACACATAGGTACTGTCATACCATGCATGTCCAGTTTGTCTGTGGAGTAAATTTGCACTAGTGGTTGCATTTCTTTTTTACAGCATTGTTTCGTTGAATTGTGCACAGCTTGCTAGAGTTGGCAGGAAGGACATAAGTTGACATTTTTGTGTGGTAATTGTTCCATGACATCAGTAGCATATGTGTTATGCCCGTATAGCTCATGGATGTGTCTGGTATATAGGATAGACTGTGCTTCCTTAGATAGTACACCAATCTGAATGCTTTTCAAAAAGTTGGCATAGGTGAGGTCTGCAGACTGACACATGTTTTTAGTTAGTTCTCTGTATTGGAAATGTTGCCAGATATTTACATTTCCTATGCTGCCAAGAGTTTTACGGCACCGTTTGTGTCCTAAGGTTTTAAAAATAGGTTCACCTTTCACTGGTGTTAATTGAACAATAATGTGTTTTCCTCCAAAGAGTTCTTCTTAGTCTGTTTTAAAGACCTCTTGCAATCTGAGGTGAATCAAAGCCAACATTAGGTTGGAGACCATGCTCACCCCATCTATTAGGAATATTTTCTTTTGTTTCAAAACTCTGTGTAGCTCCATAGCAGCTTCTGTTGAGAATTTGCAATAATCTAATTCGTTTTGTCATTCTACTGGAAGGAGAAGCAATCGGTGTACAGTGACACAATCTATGTTGTAGGCAGCTAAACCTGTGGGGGCAGTTGCAACAGCTGAAAGCATGTTGTTTGTTAATTGTTGGAGGAACTTGCTGATGATATTTATTAAGAATGTTTTGCCTGAACCAGCTTGACGACTTACATACAGGAGTACAGGTTTATAATCTTGACAGGTACAAGTTTTAGTTTTGTGCTGCACACCATGTTCAATTTCTTTAGTTACCTCTAGATAAATGATACGCTGCTCATTGTTTAGTTGTGATTTCAGTAGAGCAAAGTCTACTGCAAATTGCTCATACTGAAACATGGTGTTTTCTACTTCAGTCATAGCTAATCGTGCCTCATTTGCTATAAGTGGCTGTCCAAGTGGTTCTTGGCTTCCTGTCAGAGAAGGTTGACTGCTCTCAGGAGTATCTCTATTTAGTAGTGCTTGAAGTTCTTCTTCTTGTTGGCGATCATTGTCCAACATGGTTTTGTACTGCGTAAAGTTTATATCTGTTACAGCGCTTTCACTTGCACTGAAAGCATCTTCATAGGAGGCATGGATGTCTAATAAATCAACATTGCAGTGGGGCCATTTAGCATAGTTGTGTGTCTTGAGGAGTTTTAATGAGAGCTTCATATGATTAATCTGGCTTCATTTGATAAGTTTAACCAGGCTGCCCTGACAACTTTGGGCTATGTATTTACCTTTTTTCTCATCTGGTTTAATATTATTTTTGTATCAGAAATTTTGGGATATGTGGTATAGGCTCGTGGTTTCCAAAGCAGTAGTCCTGTTTGGGTATTATGTGTCCAATAAGTTGTTTCAAAATGTCCTGGCTGTTGGGATTGGTTTTGGCTATTGTTTTTATGTCTTGGTACAATTTGAGATCACTTTTTCTGGATGCAGCAGGACCAAGGCTTAGCCAGACTATGTTTTCAGATTTCCCATATGAGGCGGTCCCGGTTAAATGGTCTGTGGCACTGCAGCAGCCACATTCTGTATGGGCTATGACATATCATGCAACTGCAGTGGAACTGTCTGCAATGTACTACAAATCTATATTTGCATTCGATCGGAGGGCAATGATTGAATTGTAATCCTTGATGTACTTTGTGGCTTTGGTTCTTTTTATGCACTATGTGTTTTAAGGTGATTTGCCTTTCACACTGTGTCTAACCGAAGACATGAAGCTGTTTACGTGTAAAGTTGCTGAAACTGGTCTAGGGAAACCAAAGCAGCATTTGGTGTAGTATTTGCCTTTGTTTTTACATGTACGCCAACAATATTTGCCACACTTGTGTCATTGAAACTGCAGAATGTGTGCATGTAAGTCGCTATGTGTACTTTCTGCAGGGATTTCGCAAGTGACATATTTGTGAATGAACTGAAAAACAGTTGCATCACTGTCCTGACCAAATTTAGGAGTATCTTTAATCCACTGAAGCATGTGGATGTGTGGTGATCCTCTGGTTTCACATTCTTTTCTCTAAAAGAAGTGTTACACTTCTCTGAGGGGAGGAAGTGTTTTATTACAAATGAAATTCAGCATGGCAATCAAGCGATGATGGAAGTACCTTGATACATTTACAGGATCAAGGTACCTGGTGTTTTCATGTCTATACCTGCTTTGTTTTCATTTGCTATGCATAGGAAAGTGTGCAAGTATTTACATGCATACTCTGCACAACTTAAAGTGACAAATCATGTGGGTGGGCCAAGGTTGCATAGCATACACTGTACATCTGTGTGCCATCAGAACCAGTATTCTTTCGTACCAGGCATGTTTGCCAAGAGATTTGTAATATCTGACTGGAATACTTCATCTTTCTCTTGCACCTTTTGAAGTAGCTGCATAGCAGACATGTTTTGATCATTGGAACCTCTTTTCAATGTGTGTGCAACTCCATAACATAGAGTTGCTAGTTCACTTTCAAAGAGGAGGTGAATATGTATTCAACATTTTGTCTGAATCTGGGGTCTTCAGAATACATTTGTTAAGAGCGGTATTCTGATGCTGTTATTTGTGTGCATCGTTCATCGAACCTTCCACCTTTTACAGTAGGAAAAAGTAGAGGAAAGGCTTGTGCTTCTACCCTTTTTTTCCCATATTCCGATTGGAGTTCTTTTCGCTTGCTGCATTTGATATGTTTCCAGTGCATCGTCTGTGGTGTCTATAGAGTGCAGTGGGTGAATTGCATAGTGGGCTAAAACATTGGAGGCTGCAGTAGGATCTAGAAGTTCAATTTGTCCAGTTGCTGAGGAGTCCTGAATTATTTCAGTGGTTTTCCTCAGCTTTTATCCAATGTTTATTTCTTTGGAGTATTCATTGTTGTCTTTAAGATATTGCAGGGCTTCTCTAACTTTGTTTAAGTCCACTAGTTGCTGCCAAATGTATTTGTCTTTTGTAGGTACACCATTCACCAGGATAATCAAAGATTGTTCTATTGGCTGTTGCACTCCAAGAGTGTCTACATTTTCTTTGAGATTTAATGGCAAATAAACTACTTTGTCATGTATGCCTTTCATTAATGCAGAGGGAGGCAACTTAGCTGTTTTTGGTTAAAGTCATATTATTGCATGAAATGGGTGTTCAGTTTGGATTATAATGGTCTCATACAAATTAAGCTGTTGGAGTGGTTTTGGCAGTGGGAATATTTCCAAGGTATTACTAATAAGCCTGTGAAGGCATTTGGTTATTGTCAAGTTTTGCAGTGCAGTATGTGCACAGTATTGAGGGGTTAGTAATTTCATATTTGTTTTCTGCTAAAAGGTAGAGATCTAATTGGAACCATTGGGATTCCTCATTGTCTTCTATTTCGTACATTATATCTACAGTTTTCGTGGTCTTTGAATAAAAAGGTCTGCAACAACACACACATATTTGGTTTGGTACTTCAACAGATGTGCTTTTAAACGTTTCTATTTCTTTTTTGTATGTGTGTAACAGAAGTTTACATCTGTAAAGTTGTCACTACTCTTCTAAAGTTACTGGATTTTGTAAGTGCTCTTCAGTTTCAAAATATTTGCTTTGGATGTGGTGTATTTCTTCGAGCAGTTCTCTGGCTGTACCATGTAGGGGAATGTCATTTAAATGCTCCAGTGCTAAAGCAGGACTTTTTGCATAGTACAGTTTGTGAACGAGATTTCTTACAGCAGAATGGTGGGTTGCTAACATTTTGATATGGTGGAAGGTGCTTTTGCAAGCAGGTCCAGAAATGCAGGCTAATGAATGTCCTCATAGTCCTGTGTATGTGCGCACTGGAAAGGAGTCCATAGTTTGCAGTATTTTAATTTTTACTTGGTCTTTGGCTTTGACATACTGATTGAGGAACTGCTGCAAAGATTTGAAAGAATATTGGCATTGATGTGCACAGCCATTTGTAGATGTGGCATATTGGTTAAGTCGAATGGAGAGTTGATGTTAACTTTGGTGGGGATATTCTTGAAAGATGTGTTTCTTTTTCCATAATGGTATTGTCTACCTTTAAATACCCTCGCCCACTGCTCTGTGTGGCAATTTGGTTTGTTTGCTTTCATTTGTCTGCTTCTTCCTTGAAGTATGGCTTTGTGCTGGTAATGTAACTCCACTAAACTGTACAGACGTTTTCAAAGGTATCTATGCTGATATTGCATTTGTTGCAAAGTATTGGTTGTAGTTTACAAATTCATTTTGTTAGTGATTTAATTTAATTGAATTTAATTTAATATAAATAATTTCCTTTCCAGGAGTATTGCACTGTCTACGAGAGCTTCCAGGATCAATTATTTTGCAGTAAGTTTGAAGGTTTGAGAGTGATTTCTCCCCTGTTTTATAGGGTTTTGAAGTACACTGTGGTGGAACATTTTTTGTAAAATAAATGTTTTGTAATGCTTACTTGTGGCTTCAATACCATTTGTAGGTGCACTGTTAGCAATAGTGGTAGTTGCAATCTTCTTAGTACTTTTCTTTTTATTTTCTTTCCTGTTAGGTGCTTCAGTTTTTTTTAGTGACTGTATTAGCTGTTTTGCTTGAACTTTCTGCACAAATTCTGCTAGAGGCTGATGGATATTTTGTATGCTTTTAATTTAATCTGCTCTATTTCTGTGTTACTTTCTACTGAGTTGCTTTTTGGTAGGCATTCTTTAGTGTTTTTTGGAGGAAAAAAGAAAGTGTGGGTTTGGAGGTTGTGCAATGTATATGTGTGCACTGTGTATGAGTGTCTGAATATGAGGGTAGGCATACATATAGAGGTGCGTGAGTGTGGAATGGGCTGTTACTTTAGGTTAGTAAGACTGTATTGGTATCTTTGTGTTACTATACTGGTGTTCAGATGACAATAGGAAGTGTGTATCTGTTGAGGTGAAATGAGTAAGCGTAAAGCATATGCTGTTGGGTTGATAGAAGTATGTAGCCTATAATACAAGAACACTACACTGTCTGAGTAACAGGCAGAACACTACGACAGTATTGCACTTACTTTGTTGGATGTTGAGAATAGGTATCTTCTGGATTCTATTTTACACTTGAGATGCCACTGGCTTTCAGGAGAGTGGAGTCTTTGCAATTACAAAAGAAGGAAGTTAGTACATATGTGTGCTAATGGCACTGTAATAGCACTTGGAGAAGACATTATTTAAAATTGCAGGAGGATGTGTTGGCAGGAAGAGTTAGTGTTTGTGTGAAATTAGACAGCTTTGTAAATTAATGGTGTCTTGGGAGCATCAGCTTTGTAGCTAAAGGGGTCAATGAATAAAGTGTGCCCTATGATGTGCACTTTTGCAAGTATGTGTGTTGCTGCAACACTATTTAGTTTGGAAATGGATTAGTGCAAGTTGTAGTAGGGTGAGAAAAAGACTCGGAAAGATGTACAGATTGGAAAGGAGAATGTGTCCGTGTGCGGAATTCCATTAACTTTTCTGCACATAGATGCTTGCTGTGTGAGCGGAGAAATCATTTCAGTTGTTTGATTTATTTATCCATTTTTACAGACGGCACTGTTCTCAATGTACACATGCATGTCTTTGCTTTTTAAGTAAAGGTGCATTCTGTCAATTGTGTAAGGTAAGTGGCAGGCACCTTGTTCAAATGCATGCAATCTATGTACTTGCTATGTTTTGGTAAGATACATGCAGTTTTCCTTTTCTGTGTGCATTCTAGGATTTTTATAGCAGGTGTGTTAGTGGGGGAAGTGGTTGCACAAATCAAAAAAGTAAAGAAGAGAATAACAGTTTGCACATTACAATGGGTGATCCGGGTAAATGAAAACTTTGAAAGCACATAGCATTGCAATTGAAACTTGGTGATAGGCGATGGGGCAAATAACAGTATGCTTTATGAGTCTGTTATGCCGGATAAGTGGCAGGTACCCTGTTCACAAGAATTTATAAAAGAGTTGCAAATGTACTTTACAAAAAGTATTCATACCTGAAGTTTGTGTTGATGGATGGAGATGTGGATGAATCTAGAAGCAGAAATCTTGAATAGTATTACAGCATTTTGCTGGAGGTGCTTTTCAATCACAGGAGATATGTACTGCGAATGTTGAACAGTACATCTAAAGTGCTGAACTGTGATCACAGAGTTAGATGTAGAGTTCTTGTATGTGATTTGTGGGTGGTTGTGTGAGTGCTTAAAAGTACCCAATGAGGGAGTGCTGCAAACAGTGAAGTGGAAAGAGAAGAAGGGCTGCTCCTGTGTTACGATATCCACGGACAATGCGGTAGTCTGCGATTCACATGTGCTGCATCCGGGGCTTTTCAGCATGCTTGGCGTGGAAATGGGAATTGTGGTAATATATATAGTGCTTTATAATATTATAGCGCCTTAGAATAAATAGCGCTTCACTAAGTGTGATGACATTTTTCTTTGTTGCCAGCAATAATGTGACACACACATATATTCATTTTTATGTTGCCAGTATAACATGTGAATATGTGGCTGGTAGCATGCAAGGTACAGGATTCATAATGCAGCAACAGCTCAATGTGAAACTGCAGAGAGTAAAAGTGCACCAATTTTCTTTTTTCTTTTGAATTCCTCATACATAGAAGACTATATAATTTATATAACTGACTGACTTAATTAACAATTACTAATCACTAATGCTTAACTCCTTAACATTATAATGTAGTCCCATGTACAAAAGGAGGTGAAAATACGTATTTTAAAATTAATGTTTTAAATGTGCACTGGCATTTTTTTCTCTCTCTTCTGTGTTCAGTTTGCAGGAAGCAGAAAGTATGCATAGCAGGAAACGGAAAAAGAAGAGTGTGTCTGCAGATATGTCACGTCACAAGTGGGGTGGCTCTGAGGTTTTGTAATGGAAAGGGAAGTTTAGTTCGTGCTGACTGGGCTTTGAAGAAAGAAGTGCCTGGTCACTCAGCACTGGCTGGAGAACCCCTCGTTCTCACTGCGCATTCCAAGCATCCAAGATTACAGGAGCAAGTTTGTTGGCTGGGACTGCTTTTTCTGAGGGCAGCAAGGACAAGGTTGTGTGGGAGAGATTCAAACAAATACCTTTGGCAAGCAGACACAGTTTAAGTGAGGTCAATGTGTGTTGTTTGATGAATGACCAATCTAAAAATGTCATGTAGGCAGAGTAGCAAAGGAAATCCACTGCATTTTAATTTGTCATGTTTATAATGTTAAAAAGTGAATCATATTTTTAAAAAGGCTTCTTTGCTATGTTTCTGTTTTTTTTTCTCTTCTTCTTTTGTTACAGATAATGGTAAAATATACATGGTAAGATTTGAATTGCGAATTGTACTTGTCTGCAATATAACAAGTATATAAAAACAAACTGTTTAGAGTCTTTTATTGTATTTGGGATTTTAAATGTGAACACAGGGGAGATTCATTCTCTTTGGTAATACATTTGTCAATTTTCTGATGCAGATAGAATGTCAAACAGCATAAAGAGTGATAAAAATAAGTGTGTGCGTGTGTCCTCCTTGCATGTTGTTTGGGGTTCTAATATAACACATACATTACTGGAGGTCTATGGGCCAGTAATGATGCCTACGGGCGCATAGATCACTGGTGTAGATAAACCTGTGATACTGGCCACAGGCTGTAGGTGGCACTCTATATAAAAGTGTTTGGTTCTCTTGTGGGTATAGGTCCAAGGCCCTCTAAAGATTACTAGGAGGTATTATTATAAAAAGGAAGGTTTGTTATGATGAGGTTATAATGGAGGGAAGGAAACTATGCTCACCACTAAATACCACAAATAATACTACAAGTAATACATATTACTAGATTCTCCAATATAATATAACAAAGTATGGTCACTGGAATGATGTGAGGCCAAACCCAATATAAATGCAGGGATAAGTTATCACCAACTACCGTGCATATCTTGGCGGTAAGAAAAATACTGCCAAACCCCAAATTTACACAAAATATCCTACATACATGGTGCGATGGCCGTCAAGTGGCTATAGAGCTCCTACTGGGCGTGGCAAGTGTGTCTCACACTACCATACATGCTTTAGAGGGAACCCATTTCATGATAGCAGTGTGACACTAACATGGAATTTTAGAATGTCTCAAATGAAGGCCACATTCCCAGAGCTAGTGCAATATCTGGAGGCAAAGCTATATGCACATGGGACATGGTCATCAAATAATGCCACAGAATGGCATGACTGCATCTAAGGTGAAGTACAGAAAGAACTATTAGACAACATTTTTACAGAAGGCAGCATAATTCAGGTTTGCCTTTTGAGACTACTGAATGCAGTTGATACACATTCAGAGAAAGATTGCCTGATACGGCTATGTGCCAAGTCATGGTTTATCCTAAATAGATCCCTGCAAATTGAAGAAACTGATGCCAAGCTGATTAGCAGGTTAAAAGCTGATCTGGATGAGCAAGTGAAAAAGAGGATATGTTAAGAGCAGAATGGAGGTATGTCAAAAGGACATACAGTCAAAATTTAGAGATCTCGACACTCAATTGTCTCAAAGCAAGAAGCAGATCGAGGATAGTGAACAAGAATTGAGACACTTGAAAGCATTGTTAGATCATATTAGACAAGACAAAGATTAAGTTGTTTTGGAAATGCAGGTTTTGCAAAAAGAACATTTTGAGAAAGAAAGTGATCTCCAAAATGCTGAACAGGAAATGGTTAAAATGTTTTAAGAAAGAGACAAGAGAAACAAAGAATTCAATGAATGCCAAATGCAAATGGGCAATATGCAGGGGGTAATTAATAAGATGAGTGATGAAAACAATTATTTGTGTAAAGAGGCAGATAGGCTCCTTAAAAAGTGTAAGGATTTGGAACAGCAAATATGCATTTCCAGGTCGCAGGATAGACGGCAGGGCACCACATTCAATGGAGTTGAGGTGAATCCTATTTCTACACAGAGAGCTATTGCCCCAGTGACTGGGCCGGTGACTGAATTTGGTTGCAGCCCCCTTGGGGGATTTGATACACCCATTGGGGGCCGCCATCAATCCCATACACCTGAAACCAGGGTTGAATCACAAAGTAGTGCAATTCCATACATAACAACAAGAAGCCCCATAAAAATAATGAAATCAATCAAAGCTCTGATCAAACCATTTAAAAAAGGAGGGGAGTGCTGTATGGAGGTCCACTTAGAAGCAGTGAATGATATATGTAATGCCCTCCAGATACCTAAGGAACAATACAGGCAATACTTTCACTTAACTCAAGATGCTCCCACAGCCAGTATCATTAGAGGGTTAAATGAACAGCAGAACAAGACATGGGCAGAGTTTGAAAACGAGAATAGACATACTTTTTCTCCTTTCCAATCATTGCAAGAGGCAAAAAAGGTTGCATACACAATTACGGCTGGGCCTAACACGTCACCTCACCAGACTTAAAAAGTGATTTTTCTCGCTTTGATGTATCTTTTGACCCCAATTCCAATTAGTTTAAAACTGTCTACTTCTATGGGCTACAGAAAGGCATCATATCACAGTTAGTCAGTGAATTTGACCGTGACAAGTCCCTTGAATGGATTGTACACCAAAGTACAAAACTATATGAAGTACTCTATTGTCCGGGTAGAGAAAATGATAAAACAAAAGACACTAGACCAAAATCTAAAGAACCCTCAGCAACAGTGATGGAGATCAGGTCAGCCAAAATGTCCCTTGAGTCTGCTCAAAGTCCAGGTAAAAATAATTTGGCACCTGAACAAAGGGGTAATCAACAAAGGGCGTCACTCCCTGCACCAACGTTTCAATCACATGATCCTAGTAATAGGGAGAGCTACATTAGCCCTAGGTACTTAGGAGACAGGCCCCAGGCAGGATATTGGCCTGATATGTCAGGTATGAATAATAATCAGAGACAAAGTCAGGATCAAAGAAATAATGGACCCTACCAGACATTGGGGACACAAAGCAGATTTGACCCTAACACCATGATATATGGTAATCAGGATCGACCCCGATATGTGGATCGATTTACTGAAAATGGGAATCAGCATAGGGGACAATACTCACAAAATGAGAGACAGGACATGAGGCAAAATATGAATTATGCTCCACGTCAATATAATGAATCACCACCACCAGGGGACTACAACCAAAGGATGGGCACACCCCGCTCCCCTCCACATATGAATCAAGAGTTCAGAAGCAATGCCAATAGAAATCTTTCTCCTGAGAGATATCAGAATAGATTAAATCTGGGGGAAAACAACCAATATCGATCTAGGTCACAGAGAGAGGATTCTACGGAGACGGAAAGATTTCAGTTTCTCGAGGCCCAAGTGAAAATGTTGGCTGAAAAAAAAAAATAGGAAAGCTCTGTAAAGCACAAAAACGGTCATCAAAGGAGGGGGCAGAAAGCCAAGGTAATGACCGGGTGATTTCTGATAAGTGACTAAATGTTATGCATACCTGCAATGCTAAGAAAACAGATTGCCTGGATTTGATTTTGCATAATGACTCTGAGATGCTTAATGATTTAAAAATGAAAATACTGGCAAATGAACATGTGACAGAAATTGCAAGTACACCTAAAAAAGAAGTTTGGTTTAATCTACAGTTAAATCAAACATTGGAGATTTGCACAAATAAAAAAAGAAAACATGAGATTCCAAAAGAACAAAGGGACAGATTTAAGAAAGACAACTCATGCATGGGGAATACAAGTGAGCAGGGAGTAAGTGGGGATGCTATAAACCCTTCCCTGGACAATCAAAACACTAACCAAACACAGGCAGAAAGACTAAATACTACAAAGGAGGGTAAAAATCAATCACCACAAGAGTTCTTTGAGCCACAGATTTTTGAAGAAGTTGAAAAGACTGGTACCATACCAAATAGCCACAAATGCACAGAATTAGAAAATGGCAAATTACCAAGTGATGTTTTTACACATGTTCAGATGGAGGATTGTAGTGTGACCTCTGATGATCCCCGGATGTATGCGCGAATGGTGGCCACACTCCAAAAGACCTCTGAATATGGGGAAATGAATAAAGTCTCTCACACAGAAATGGACAGAAAGGAGGGAAACATTTATTTCCGTTTACCAATGTGCTTAGCCAAAAGTGAAAAAGGTCTGAGAAAGGTGAGTCCTGAAATCAGTAAGAATTCACAATTTGTATGTGTATTAGAGGAAGTTGAAGACAGGTATTATTCTCCCATCACCGTGGAAGAGAAATGCAATACATTTGCGATGATTGACACTGGCACACAGGCCACAATTATGTCCAAAGAATTTGTAAAAAGTATCTATGAAGGGAGATCCCCACAGAATCATATCACAGTGAGGCAAAGGGAAGGTCCAGTGCATAATTGTAATGGTGAGGAGGTGCCTATTATAGGTGTTACCGAAGTTGACATAAAGATAGTAAACACAGAATGAAACAACAAGTATTGATCACATCTGTTTGTGAAATTCCATTTTTTTCAATGGGGACAGATTGCCTGAAAAGATTGTCGCCTCTCATATATGGGAGAATGGAGTACTGTGGTCCTTAACCAAAAAACCATTGAGACCTAAGAAAATAAAATCACAAAACAGCAGTGTAAATAAATGCCATACTGTTGCCAAAACTAATGATGCAGTGGAGGTATAATTCCAGAATAGCTGTGCACCTAGTCTTACTGTCATTTTGATATGTCAAGATAAAATGCAAAGTAAAAAAGAATCTGTGCAGATTTATTTAGATCCTAGGATAAAATGGCAAACTGAAATAGATGTGCACACATTGCGCTTCTATTTAAAAGAGAAGAAATGCAAACAGAATGCTATTCCTAAAACAGACACAGAAAAACACCTTACCACTCTTGCTGAAATACACATGGAAGATGAGCAACCATGGGTTCACATTGGTATAAATGACCATTCTAAAGTGATAAAAGCCACTTTTGCGCTTGAACAGGAATGGAGCTTTATTAAAGAGAAATTACTGCAGAAAATAATGGAGAGGGAGGAGATCCCAAAATTTTGAATTAAAAACCAATATGTCGCTGGTTTGGACAATCCAGACTTTGAAAACCGAATTTCAGGCAGATGCATGCTGAAGATTAATATTGGGCAGAAAACAATTTATCATAATGTGTGGATAGTGAGTGGAACACAAAATGTCTTTTACATGGGCAATGATATCATGAACAGAATGTGTATGGTGTTAGATTTCCTTAATCAAAAAATATGGTCATGGCTAGGTAGACCCGCACTTGAATTTGAAGACAAAAGAAAGGCTTATCATTGTGCACAACTGGTCCCATATGCAATTGAATTACAGGTGAGGAAGGATACTACTATTCCTGCATTCACCAAGCAGGTTGCAATAACGCTAAAGTGCAACAATGGACAGCAAATGAAAGATTCCAATGTATTTGTGTGCTTAAATGAGTCCATGAAGCAACAAGGCCTGGATTATGAATACACCCCATTGATAGATATTGGAGATGGATCTGTCAAAATTATGGTGAATAATAAAGGATATCAGGATATTCATTTAGAGGAAAATTCTTCATTAGGTATGGCCCTACAAAAATCACAAATTTACTGCAGATTTCAATAACATTGTAATTGGAAATATCCCTGAAAGATATGCAGATGAAAAAGGTGTATTGCCCGAATATCTGGATTCTCAGCCCAAAGGGATCTTTAAAATTCAATCTGTGTACCCTTATGATTCAAATGAGACAGTGTGCTGTCACCAAGAGGATTATATAGTATTTGACATAAATGAAAAGGAAACAGAAAATCAGCACATTCAAATGGAGGCTGATATGCCAAAATATTTAAGAGTGGCAGCCTTACAGAGAGACACAGGCACACAGTTGGAAGAAAACAGAGAGATTCCTCCACTGGAGGATTTCCCAGAATTCTCAAAAATGATAGAGGAGCAGATTATGTTGGCACATGTATGTGATAGCGATGAAGATAAAAATGAATTATATTTATTTATTTATGGAATTTAAAGAGGTTTTTGCTAAAGATGCATATGATTGTGGTCTAACTAATTTACACGTTGCCACATTTCCAGAAGGATGTAGTAGAAATCCAGTATTTGTGTGCCAATATAGATTACCACTGGCATGTTTAGAGTCACTGGCAGATATCATTAAAAACTTGGATTCTTGGGGAATTATCAGGCACATTCATAGCACATCCAACACTCCTACTTTGGGTGTGTTAAAGCCAAATGGTCAATGGTGTCTGTGTGCAGATTTGAGAGAATTAAATAAAAGAGTGCCAGTGTCCAGATGGCCACTGCTATTCATTGATCAAGGCCTTGCTCAGGTGCATGGCTCAAAGGTCTTTACTACATTAGAGCTCACATCTGGATATTCAGAATTTGGTTTCATTTTCATTTTCATTTGATAAGACCCAATACGCATGGGTTAGAACACCACTCGGGTATGTCAATAGTGGGAGTGAATTTGGTATATTTTTGAGAAAGGGTATGCCTGATGCAGCAGAAATAGGAACTATAGTTTATGTGGATGATGTCCTGATAAAAAATGAAAGCTTAAAAAGCCATTTTGATGAAATTAGACATGTTCTTGGCCAATTGCAAAAGGCGGGTGCCGAAGTATCTTTAAGGAAAGCACAATGGTGCAAGAAAAAGGTACATTATCTAGGCCATGAAGTGACTGAACATGGATTAAACCCACAAAAGAAAAAGGTGGAGGCCATACAGAAATTAAAAGACCCTAGAAGTGTGAAAGGTTTAAAAAGTTTATTAGGAATGACGGGATATAACAGGAAGTTTATTGAAAATGATGCTGAAATTACTCAACCATTGACTAAACTGCTGAATCTGAATACACCTTGGAAATGGGAAAAAGAACAATCTGAGGCAGTGGCTAAATTAAAGGAATGCCTTATAAAGGCACCATGTTTAGCATACCCCATAAAGAACAGGAATTTCTTTATAGAAATATGTTTCTCTGAACATTGTATGTCAGCAGTGTTATCTCAAAAACACGATTTGAATCACAAAACCATTGCTTATGCAAGTAAGGCATTTTCTCAAGTTGAAATTAAATTCAGTGAATGTGAAAAGGCCCTTTTGACCAAAGTGTGGGCATTACAGCATTTCCGCCCCATTGTTCTGGGAGAAAAGGTAATCATTGAAACAAATCATCAGCCATTGCAATTTTTAGAGAGTAAAAGGTTTAGGTCAGGCAACCTAGCACAGTCCAGAATTACTTCTTGGACATTGGCATTGCAAGGCTTTACTGTAGAAGTGAGATATGGAAAAAATAAAAAGAGCCCAGTTGCTCAAGGATTGGCAGATTTACATTACTGTGCAGCTGAACCTGTATCAAATGAAGTAGAGTTAGAATCTAGTTTATTACAACAATCACCACACAAAGCTTTTGATGAATAGTCATGCAAGGATGTGCCAACTGTATATGTTGACGGTTGTGCTTTTCACATTGAAAATGACTGCAATAAACAATTGGTATCAGGAATAGGAAATGTTTGGTTGAAATGTGAAGACATTCCCAGTATAGGGATGAGAATTGGGACTAGGAGCTGTCAAGTAGCGTAATTGGCAGCCATTTATAAAGCAATTACTACTGCAGTTGATAATAAATTTAGTGAAATTGTTCTGGTGACTGATTCTGATTTTGCATGAAATAGCTTTGTGGAATATTTGCCTGGCTGGAAAGCAAGAGGCATGATTACCTACAATAAAAAGCCCCTCAAACGTGG